>NC_136517.1:67844183-68304183 GCF_053919585.1 Euprymna scolopes | reverse complement strand
GTGGAATCAGCTTCGAGGTGTTACAGTTGATGGAGGTAAAAACATGGCTGGAGGGAGGAAGGGTCTGGTGGGGCAGATCAGGACTCAGTTGGAAGATCTTCAAATTCCAGGCGCTCTGTTCATACACTGCATCATACATCAGCAAGCACTCTGTGGGAAAGACTTAGATATTTCTTGTGTACTGAAACCAGTCGTTTCTGCTGTGAACTTCATTCGGAGAAATGCACTCAATCACCATCAGTTCCAGGCTTTTCTTGAAGAAATTGATTCTGATTTCTGTGACTTGCCTTATTACACAGCAGTGAGATGGCTCAGCTGTGGTAAAGTCCTGTTTCATTTTTACAAGCTCCGAAACGAAATAGATGTTTTTCTCACTGAAAAAGATAGAGCCGATCCACAGCTGTCAGATCCTATCTGGCTGTCAAAGTTGTCTATTTGGTCGACATCACATCCCACATGAATGAACTGAACTTAAAACTTCAGGGAAAGGATAACCTCGTCTGTGATCTCTACAGAATCATCAAAGGATTTCGGAGAAAGCTGCCATTGTTTGAAGCACAACTGGAAGGAGAAAACTTCTCTCATTTTCACTGTTTCAGAGAGTTTTGCGCTTCAATCGCTGAAGATGTCAACCTCGATTTTCAAAAAAAGATTATTCGTGACTTGAAGAAGCATTTTTTGGAGAGATTTTCAGATCTCGACAGAACTGAGAGTGACATTCTTCTGTTCCAGAATCCATTTGATTGTAACCTTGATGATGTGCCAGTTGAACTACAGTTGGAGCTCATTGATTTGCAAGCAAATGACTTGTTGAAAGAGAAGCACAGAGAAGGAAAACTTGTTGAATTTTACCGCTGCTTACCTGATCCTGAGTTTCCGAAATTGAAGAAATTTGCCGCTGGTATGGCATCAGTGTTTGGAACAACTTATGTCTGTGAGCAAACATTTTCAAAAATGAAGTATGTGAAGTCAACACATCGAACGAGATTAACTGATGATCATTTGAAAGCAATTCTCTTGATTGAATGCAGCAATTCCAAACCAAACATTGATGATATCTTGAAAGCCAAACGTCAGTTTCACAAATCTCACTAAACTTTTTTGCTGTTTGGGTTCTGAGATTCGGATATGTGCACACTAGGTTTGATGTAACTATCTTTTTGCTTACGTCACCTTCTTTGAAAACTTTTTAGTAAATAAAATGTTGGTTGTCTTTGTTTTTTGATTAACATGGAATGCTAAACTTAGTTTTTTGTCTTTTTTCCCAGAGCTTTCGTTCTGGCTTGCAAGTATTGAACAGAATGATTATGTGGCCAGCGCTCGTCATTCTTTCAGTTATCCGGCCTACTGTGAAAAAAGTTTGGTGACCTCTGCTTTAAGTTATTGTATTTTTATACGTATAAATTATGTATATTTTCTGTGTTTGTTTTATTTTTACACAATACTAAAACAATAGGTATATTTTTTTAAAACAGTACCCCCACTAATCTTAGGCATGAGCCGCCACTGTTACTACCTAATGTGTATAGTTGCTAAGTTACTAATTACTGTATATTATAAGGAAATTCTTTACCAAAACTCTTAAGTAATTATTTTTTAGTTATAATTTTAGTCTTCACATATCCACTTTCAGTCACATGTTTGCAGGGCCTGGCTTAAGTCTTGCCATGAATCAACCCCATTTCCTGTGTCATAGTTGCTCTGGTAGAGCAGCAACTATGACACAGGATATTTTCCATTTTTGTATACATGAACTGATCAACTGATATTATGTATACCCATTAAAACAATTAATGTTGCAATAACAATTTAAAATGAAAAACTAGAGATGACAAATATTCATTGATACTTTTATCCTGAAATTTATTTTTTCCTGTTTCCTATTTGTGTAGGTTTACAAACGGGTGTTGTTGTTGACTCCGGTGATGGTGTCACTCATATCTGCCCTGTGTTCGAAGGCTTCTCACTCCCTCATCTCACACGGCGTTTAGACATTGCTGGCAGAGATATAACTAAATATCTTATAAAGGTATGGTCTTTTTTTATTTTGTACTTGCTGTTAATATCTAATAAATAAAAAAACTGGAATAATGGGTGAATAATACATTTCACTTGTTAATTTTGAATTGCGTTCTTTGGATTTTGAATTGCGTTCTTTGGATTTTGAATTGCGTTCTTTGGATTTTGAATTGATGATGTGAGAGCATTATTGATACCTGAAAAAGTGCATTGAGAATGATGGTGAAAAATATGTAGAAAAAAAAAGGTCACTTATTTTAATGGTACCTGTGGGGAAAATAGAAACGGATATACAAACAGCCTACTTGTAAAACACCCACGTGTCATGCGCATTAGACAGAAAACCAAGATGGCATCTGCGATATTTAACAGAAACGGTCTCCTGTGTTCTCACAAGAGTCACATGGGTGAATGTAATATAAAGCAGGTCGCTTGGAGGAGTGGTAAAGTTTTTTTTCACCATACAGACAGTTACTCAGTGCATTGGAATGCGTGAAGAAGGTTCCAGTTCTACAAGCTATTTTGGCATTACATCAGGATTTGCTCCTAAGCTGATTCTATTGTTTCATAGCAGCAGCCCTGAGCGATCAGTGGGTGGAAAAGGTGAAATTGATATGCCAGCTCAGTAGTGTGAAGCATCTGAAATGTGTGGTCCCAATGCGCCTCGCTGGGGGTGCATATGCTGTATATTAGCAGCTAACAGACAAAAGGAAGGCAGATTTCACATGCATCAAAAACGCCCTCTACACAGAGTTTGCACTAGATCCGGTTGCTGCATGGAAGGAGTTTATAGCACGCAAGTTACATTCCGGGGATACGGTTGATGTTTATCTGGCAGAACTGAAGAAGCTTGCAGTCCTGTTCGGAGGAATGTCAGATAAAGGCCTGGTGTGCGCATTTATTGCAGGATTGCCGGCTGGTGTGGAGGATCTGCTCCAAGCCTCATCCCAAGTAGATGAGATAGACATCTTGGAAATATTGGCGCGAGTGATACTAAAAAAGAACCCAGAGACTGTAGACTGTGTGGCAGCCGTGCAACCATCACAGGGTGGATCTCAGGACCTAGGCACGGTTACAAACAGGGTTGCAGAGTCGGATGATAAAAGTCCGACTCCAACTCAGACTCCTAGGATGCCGACTCCGACTCCTTTGATATCTCAGACTCTGACTCCTTGACTCTTATGTGGAAATCTATTCTGCAGATCCATACACCAGCCTCCCACATCTATCCTGGTGCTACCAGATCAGGCTGTCTTTTGACTTCCTGAGACGAAATGCACCTACATTGATGTTTTTTGTTTTCTGATCTTTTTTGTAAAACTTAATTTTGTTCTGCAAAACCAAAAACAAAAACAACAGCCCCCCTCCCTCCCCTTTTCTATCTCCCCCCCCACTCCCAGACCCTGTTGGTGGAGTATCAGAATACACCGACTGCCCCCCCTGCAGAGAGTAAAAGTCCCTCAATGGGGCCACCTGTTGGCCGTAGGTGGCGACCCGTAATGCCTTAGAACGGGATCCTGGTGGCTGAGCAACTCACAACCTTGGAACCAAATGACCGTGATTTAGCAACACTCCACTTTGGCCCTTACTTCGGCTAGACGGGCGGTCGGGCAGGCTCGACCCGACCAACCGGCTAGTCATGACAGACCCTAATAATAGTAAACCCCCATAAAGAGAAACACAAACACATTATACTCATATAAAAAATTTTAAAAAGAACACACACATACTACCATTAGAAGGCGATGGCAAGGGCCAATCAAATGGTGAAAACTGATGCTATTGACAACTAACCCTTTCTACACCTTGCTGGGTCCAAGGAAATGAAAAAAATCGTCATAAGCAGCTACACTCACTGTTTGAGTATATCATCATTGTATCCCTGAGATGCTTGGGCGAATGGGTTTCCCCCCAACCATCTCCCAATTTAGGGCTCCGAGGAGGGTGGGGAGCAAGGATGATGAAAAAAAACAAAAAATATTCTATGGCTTCCAAAAAAATTAAAAGGCCCCATCCAGAAAGCGATGAAGATGAAAACACAAACTTTCCGGAGTATATAATCTTGGAATTGCAAGATAACACACAAATAACAAAAATGTCCCCATTCAAAATCGAAAGAATTATCAACAAAAATCTACAAGTATCTACTAAAAGTAGTACCGAAGAAATTTTAACATGGACAAAGTTCTATGATATAAACATCAAGGCCTACCCTCACAAAACCCTCAACACCTCAAAGGGAGTCATCAGATGTCCAGAACTAAACGCCTGCTCTCTAGATGAAATAAAAACAAACCTAAAAAATCAAAAAGTTATAGACATAAAAAGAATTACAATAAAAAGAAACAAACAAACAATTAACACCAACACATACATATTAACTTTCAATACTCCTACTCCACCAACTGAACTCAAGATTGGATATATTAACATTAAAATAGAAACATATATCCCCAGACCACTTCGCTGCCTAAACTGCCAAAAATTTGGCCACTTCAAAGAATACTGCACCAGGAAAGCAGTATGTCCAAAGTGTAGCAGTAACGAGCACCAGGAAACAGAATGCCAAGGAAATATAAAATGCCCAAACTGTGGAGAGAACCATCCAGCATACTCATCGCTCTGCCAAAACTGGATCAAAGAAAAAAAAATAAATGAACTCAAATATACTAAAAACATAAGTTTTACTGAAGCCAGGAAAATTATTGAAACAGTCACCACAACAGAACCAACTAGATCATACGCAGGTGCAACCAAAAATCAATTAAAAACAATAGAAAAAACTGAACTAAAGGAAATCTCTACCCTCATAAAATCACTTTGCGAACTAGTTGAGACATTGAGGGCCACCTTACGGCAACTGCCGTCAACTCCAGCTGTACTTGGAAATAGCTACCAAACAATTGAGAGTAAAATCTCACCAGATCCAAAAAACCAAACACAATCACCTAACAAAAAACCCACACAAACTGAAAACATCCCAAAATCAAAAGAACACTCGCCTAGTACCCTCCACAAAGGAACCAGAAAAGACGAAAACCAAACAGTAGACATTCAAAATAGATTCCAAATTCTAGGAAAAATGGAAACCGAAAACACCCTGGAAAAAAAAAAGAAACCAAACACAAGCAATCAAGAGCGAAAAAATGATAAAGATTCTCCAAAAACATCCGAACAGACAAGAACAATAAATGGGAAAAATTCCTCGAAGAAAACCAGCCCCACAAAAACCAAACCACGATCTCGCTCAACATCTAAAACCAGAGATAAATCAAGCATAAAAGCTAACAAACCAATTGAACACAAAGAACCAGAAGCTATGGAAACAGAAACCAAATTTACCAATGATAAAAAGCTCAAAAATGCTCAAACGCACATGAAACAGTCCAATGATTCAAATACAAGAACTACAGACCAAAATAAATTTAAAACCTCCTTGGAAACAATGGAAATAGAAGACAAAACTTCTAAACCCCCATAAAAAAGAAAACACCCCTATTCCCAAGACAAAAGGGAAATCAAATACATAAAATCTAAACTATGGCCAACAAAATAATCCAATGGAATTGCAGAGGTATAAAAGCCAACCGGAATGAATTACTTCTACTGATATCCGATCTATGTCCTACAATAATATGCCTACAAGAAACCTTTTTAAAACCATCTGAAAATATCAATCTCCAAAGTTTTACTGAATACAACTATACAACAAATAACTCAAATAGAGCTCCAGGAGGAACATCCATTCTCATTAACAAAAACAAAGCCAAATAAATCTACAAACTAACTTACAGACAATTGCTGTCACAGCCACCCTACATAGAATGGTCACAATTCGCTCCATTTATCTGCCTCCAAACGACCCCATAGATGAAACTGAAATAGAAAAACTCATCAACCAACTCCCTCGCCCCTTCTTATTATTAGGCGATTTTAATAGTCATAATGTTAGTTGGGGATGCTCAAACATGGATAGAAAAGGAATCACTATAGAAAAGATTATCAACAACAACAATCTATGCATATACAACAACAAAAAACCAACCTTTATTCACTCCGCTACAAATTCGTCCTCAGCAATTGACCTCTCTATAAGTGATCCTAGTATCTTTATAGATTACAATTGGACAGTGCATATAGATACCTGTGGAAGTGACCACTTCCCAATAACTTTAGAACATTTTGGTCCGGAAATAATTTCAAAAATTCCTCGCTGGAACCTTAAAAAAGCTAACTGGAATAAATTCAAATTACTATGCAAACACAAACTCCTACCTGAAAAATGTGAGAAAGACCCAATCACTCACTTTACAGATACCATTATCTCAATAGCAGAAGAATGTATTCCTAAAACAAAATCATCAACCAAGTATAATCGTCCCTGGTTTAATAATGACTGTAAAAAGGCTATCAGGCTACGATGTGCTGCATTAAGAAAATTCAACAACCAACCAACTACTCAGAATTTAAACAACTTTAAAATATGCAGGGCTAAAGCACGCCGAACAATAAACGAAGCCAAAAGGGAATCGTGGAAGAATTTTGTGTCTAAAATCAACAACACCACCAAAGACAAAACTGTATGGAATATGATTCAGAAAATATCAGGAAAAAACACCAGTTCCCCTGTCAACCACCTCTGTGTAAACAATAGTAAAATAACAAAAAAAGAGGACATGGCAAACCTGCTTGCAGATACTATTGCAAATAATTCATCTTCTAAAAATTACGATAAAAAATTCCAGATCATTAAACAGGAATCAGAAAAAAAAAAACTAAACTATAAAAGTAATAATGAGGAAGAATACAACAAACCTTTTACCATCCATGAACTAAAGGATTCATTAAAAAAAAGCCAACAACACGGCTGAGGGACCTGATGAGATAACGTACGAATTTCTAAAACAACTACCAGATGAACCATTAAAGTATTTACTTTCTATTTATGACATCTGGCTCAGTGGCAATCTTCCAGCCATATGGAAACAAGCCACAGTCATTCCTATACCAAAACCAGGAAAGGATGCATCTGACCCCTCCAATTATCGCCCCATAGCTCTAACGAGATGCGTGTGTAAGATCGAAGAGAGAATGGTCAACACCAGATTAATTTGGTTTCTGGAAACAAATAAAATAATAACTAATTTTCAGTGTGGCTTCCGAAAACATTGTAACACAACAGACCATTTAATTCGTTTAGAAACTTTCATCAGAAATTCATTTATACAAAAAAAGCATATGACTGCTATTTTCTTTGATCTTGAAAAGGCGTACGATACCACATGGAGGTATGGCATCATGAAAGATCTTAAAGAAGCTGGAGTGAAAGGAAGACTACCCATCTTCATCAACAACTTCATTAATAATAGACTATTCAATGTCCGTGTAGGAACGTGCCTATCGGACATCAAGGAACAGGAAACGGGAGTTCCACAGGGAAGTATTTTGTCGGTAACACTATTCAGTCTAAAAATTAACAGTATTGTTGGATGCATAAACCAAGGCGTGGATTGCTCTCTATATGTTGATGATTTTTTAATTGCATATAGCTCAAGACATATCCATATAATTGAGCGTCAACTTCAACAATGCATTGACAAAATAAAAAAATGGACAACTAAGAATGGCTTCAAATTTTCCATAAACAAAACAAAATGTATGCACTTTTGTCAACTAAGAAAACTGCACCCAGATCCTCTTTTAAAACTAAATGATATTCCGATTCCTGTTGTAAATGAACATAAATTCTTAGGGTTAATACTAGACAAAAAACTTACATTCATCCCTCATATAAAACATCTTAAAAATAAATGTAATAAAACCCTACAGCTAATGCGGGTCATTGCCCATATAGATTGGGGAGCGGACAGACAAACCCTATTAAAGTTATATAGGTCACTAGTGCGATCGAAACTAGACTTTAGTAGCTTCATTTACGGTGCCACCTGAAAGTCGTATATAAAGATATTGGACACCGTTCAACATCAGGGCCTCAGGCTTGCGCTGGGAGCCTTCCGAACTTCCCCCATCGATAGTCTCTATGCAGAAGCCAATGAACCCCCATTATCAATTCGACGCGACAAACTAGCCTTGCAATACTTGACCAAAATCCTCTCTTGCCCAGACAATCCTGCTTACAACTGCATTGCAAACTCACTAGATTACTCTATGATAGAGAAAAATCACAACCAACAAATCCAACCTCTAAGTGTACCTTCAATCCAAATTACCAAAATCTATATGACCAAAAAGTAAAAGCTATAAAACCTTTTGGGCTCCGTACAAAACCACTAGTAGAAGATGCAGGTATCACAATCACCAATATCCATAATGTCAACCAACTAAGCCTTCCACCCTGGCTACTAAAACAACCTGAAATCATCCTTGAATTAAATAACCTCCCAAAAAATCAAAGCCATCCACTAACCTATCAAGAAAAACTCCTTATCATTCAGGAAAAACACCCAAACCATCAGCACATATACACAGATGGGTTCAAAGACAGCAACAAAACCGGATGCGGAGTCGTATCCACTAACATTACCTTACAGAAGCGACTACCAGACCATGCCTCAATTTTTAGTGCCGAAGCCACAGCCTTAGATATGGCACTAGATCTCATCACTGACCTTACCCACAACAATTTTATAATTTTTTCAGACTCCCTATCGGTACTCGAATCCTTAAAGAATAAAAATTTAAATAACCCACTACTCATCAAACTGCTACAAAAAATACACACTCTCTCACAAAACAAAAGTATCAAATTCTGCTGGATCCCCAGTCATTCTGGAATTCAGGGCAATGAAAAAGCTGACATAGCTGCCAAAAATGCTTTAAAACTCCCTAAAAGCAATATAAAAATTCCACATTCTGACTACAAACAACAAATAATCTCATTATGAAGAAATGGCAAGAAAGATGGAATAACTGTCCAAATAATAAACTTTTCAACATCAAACCCACAATAGAAGAACGATTACCAGATGCCAGAAGATCACGTAGAGAGGAAGTGATTTTGTCCCGTATTCGCATAGGACACATGCACATAACCCACTCCTTCCTGCTAAAAAAAGAAGACCCTCCAGGATGTTTTGCATGCCAAGAACCTTTTACAGTAAAACACTTTCTTTTGGATTGTGGCGATCTCGCGCATATCCGACAAAATTATTACCATGTCAACAATATGAAAGAACTTTTTAAAAAAATAAACTCCAACAAAATAACATTTCTGAAAAAAGTAAATCTATATAAAAGAATATAACTTTAATTCAATCCAACTTTACACCCCACCCCCAAAAAAAGGAAGGAAGCACATCACCTAATGATACAAAAAGTCTGATTTGACTCACTGATTAAATTAAAATATCTATTCAAAAAAAAAAAAAAAAAAAACTGGAACTCGGCATTAAATAACAAAAAAAAAAGGTTGATATGCCGTAAAACCAAACCAAACCAAACCCACATCTATTCAGCATGCATTTTATAATTACTTTTCATGTATATCATTTTTGATGTTTAACATTCACTTGTATGATAAATATACTCGCATATACACTCCACCAGTTTTTTTTTTTTTTTTTTTTTTTACTCACGTCTACAAGGCATATCACCACTCGGGCGTAAAAGGTTACTATTTGGGGCCATGTCTAGGAAAGATTAACAAGATGTTGGTTTATGTAACATTTTAACTTCTGCATATCAGTACGACTAGGGAAGCAGGTAGCAGGAAGGGAATTCCAAAGTTTAGCTGTTCGAAGGAAGAAACTATTAGAATAGAAAGCTTTCTGGCACCTAGAAACCTCAACAGTGAAAGAATGAGCTCTTATTGCTTAGCGGGTTTGTCGGGGATATGTATGGCGAGGAGAATACAAGTGCAACGAGTTCATCAGAGCATATTCCATTAAAATATTTGTAAAACAGGTACATTTTGTGCTTGGGTGTGGAGTTGTCACAAAACTTGCTGGAAGGTTCAGGGTATTTTTCAGGGCAAGGTATTTTAGTTGGAAGACTGGAGTTATGGTGACAGAAAACTATCTGTAAACCTACAGTATTTTGGTCAAGAGAGGAAAAACTGTGCCTCTATTATATACAAGATATGCACCTCATAAAAATATTTGCACATTCATACACCTAGTGATATTAAGTAAGATAGCGCGGGGGTACAAGTGCGACGAGTTCATCAGGACACATTTCATTAAAATATTTGTAAAACAGGCACAGAGATGCAACATTGTGGCAATGGAACAAGGGCTGGAGCTTAGTTGATAGTGAGACAGATTAGATTGACAACTCTTTTTGGACCCTATCACGTGACAACAATACTCCATGCATGGGTGAATGGTAGCCTTGTAGAGGTACAGAATACTCTTAGGTGTGAATAGTCTTCTAGCTCGATAGAGGGAACCCACCTTCTTTGCAGCAGTCTTTGCAATGTCTTCTATGTATTTGTTCCAGATTATATTGCCTGCAAATGTTAGGCCGAGGAGTTTAAAGGAAGAATTCTCAGGTAGGGTGTTATTTATCACTGATATAGGCGATTTGAAAGGCGTCTTGTAATTGTTAAAGGAGAGCAGCTTAGTTTTACTAGCATTGTATGTTACCATCCATTTGCAGCCCCATTTCATAATGGTCTGGAGGTCATTTTCTAACGATTCTGCCATTGTCTTAGATTTGTGTACATCTGTTTTCCCCTCATTCATGTTATAGAGCATTGTATTATCAACATCTCGGACACAATATTATCAGGGAGGTCATTTATGAATATCAAGAATAATAATGGTCCAAGGATCAACCCCTGAGGCACTCCCGCATTAATGTTATGCTGCTTGGATGCTTCTACTGTCTAAGATGGAGCTAATTATATTTATGTCCAGTTATAACGTACGATTTCATTTTCATTAGCAGCCCTTTGTGCCAGACTTTTTCAAAGACCTTGGATATATCAAGGGCTACAGCTATGGTTTCGCCCGCCTTATCCAGTACATGGTAAATGCGTTCAGAGATGAATGTTAAAATATCTGCAGTAGAACAACATTGCCTGAATCCATACTATTTGTCAGAAGATTTGCTTTTGCAAGGTGGTGAACTAGTGCTTGATTAATTAAGATCTCAAAGATTTTAGCAAAGAGGGGGAAGAGACTAAAGAGGCAATAATTGAGAGGGTTTGTTCTTTCACCAGCATTCCTGTACACTGGTACCACAAAGGCCATCTTTGAGCCATTAGGGAGCAAGATTCAGCAAGGCATTTATAGTAGAGCTTGGAAATTATAGGGGCTAGTTTAGCTGAACATTTCTTAATTACTATAGTAGGGATGAGATCAGGCCTTTGAGGTGTCTAAGTTTTTTATGATATTGTGAACATAAGAAGGGGTGATTTTTACATCATCTACTGTGACTTCAGTCCGCGTAGGGAAATTTGGGAGGGAGTTGTTTGTTGGCTCGAACTTGGAGGCGAATTGCCAGGCAAGCAGTTCCACCTTCTCCATTGTCGTGCATGCAACCTTCTAGTTGTTGCTCAGTGAAGGAATTACTGATTGCCCTTTATTCACTACACAATTATAGATTTTTAAGAAATCACAAGTTCTTATCTTTTGCGATTCAATGTGTTCCCTGATTATTTCAGCATGCTTTCTTTTGGTTGTCGCTATTTCTCTTTTACAATGATTTCTAGTATCTATGAATTTTTGCCTATTTGTATTTGACTTATGAAATACAAATCGGCAGAATGCATGCTGTCTTTGTGCAATGGCAGCTGCACAATCTGTAGTGAACCATGGATGCGAGTGGGGCTTGCTATAATACTTCTGTGTGGGAACATGTGCCTCATTGCCTACTTTGCATCATTTGGTTTTCTCATTGGCACACTGTTCAGCAGGAAGCGATAAGATATCGGTCCATAGGGCATCTTGCGTGTGCTCTCTAATGGTTTCCCAGTCAGCCCTGTTGTAGTACCTTGTTGTTTTGAGCAGGTTGGGATTTAAATGTGAGGTCAATTGACATGCCTAGGTTGTCTGCATTTCCAAGTGGACTGTGGGCATTAGTCACACAATCCTCAGGTACTGTGGTGAGAAATAGATCTAGAAGTGAAGCCTGCTGAAGTTCACAGTCTGGTAGGCGAGTTGGAAACATTATTGTCTCTGTGAGGGAATGGACTATAGAGAAGCTATAAGTAGAGCATCCAGCTGCATCTGTGTAACCTGAGAAACCAAGCCAATTTTTATGATGAAATGTTAGTCGAAAGCACATAAAAGCCTGGCCATCCAATTCACGATTTTTCTCTCTAGTTTAAGAGAGGGTGCTACAGATATAGACTCCAAGTCTGTGCATTTATCTATCCGAGTCCTTACAGCAAAGAGAGAGGTATCCTATCATGTTAAAGTAGTTAGAGAAGATTTAAAAGTGTAAGTTTATTTCACGTAATGCTAAGATATCCGGGGAGTTTACTAAAAAGTAAGATTCTAAATCATCTATATTACCTCTAAGCCCACAGATATTTGTGAAAGCAATCCTCAAAGGCGAAGGCAAATTGGTTTTGTTTAGGTGGTTGTCTGGTTTTATCGTGATATTTGTTTGGGTTGTCATTTCATTACGTTTTTGTTTAATGTCAGGTTAGAGGAAGAGTGTTGAGCAAAGTGGGCCGGTTTTGACACCAAGTATACACACAATGGTCCGTTAGCCAAGTTCTGTCTAGAAGTTGTGGTCTTGTGAAAGCTCACCAGATATAGCAGCAGGATCCCTTTCTATGCACAACAGGGTACTACAACTATCCTGTTATTATACGACTGATGACCAAGCAGTCAGTCTAAGCATTACCAAAGAGTTAGGGCACCTGTACTGTCAGTCGGAAACAGCAGCTAGACAAACTGTCAAGCAGTTACCCTCAACCTCTCAGACAAAACCGGCCCAAATAAGTCATGTGAGCACAAGTGGCATGCAATCAAACCCAATTTTCTCAGTTTCTTAGAAAAAGAGTGAAATAGGGAATAGGGGAATGGCGTTCAATGTCCTAGTCAGAAAACAAGGCCAAGCACAAGGTGGCTCTGGTGAGTCCCTGGTTGTATCTCTGGTCTGGCTAATAGACAAAGAAAAAGTTTGAAAGCCAGCGAAAGGCAGAGCCTATCTACTCCTTAAGCAAGTAAGGCTTGCAAACCAGGAATTTGTTTGAGTTACCAGCTTCAGGAAGGTTGTCGACCATTACTGAGGAGGCCTTCCTCCGCCAGTTTTATTATCAGTTTTCTTTCTCTTAGACGAATGATCTGACAAGATCTATGGGTCCAACACACCAAGAGGAGTAACTATGCACCTGGTTTCTAAGTATTTTTTGCTCACTCGTATGAATGAAGATATTGAGTACTTTAAAGTTTTTCTCTATTCTACATAAATAAGCATAGGCTTAGAGATAGATTCCCCTTTTACATTTACAAGAAATTATATCTTTCAAGTACTGTGAGAGAATCAATCTGCTCTAGCAACTAATTTAAAATATATGAATAGGATATTAATAATAATTACTTGAATATAAAGCAAAGAAACAAGAAATGGTGGGACTAGATCTACATAAAGAGGTTACATACCACACAGATAGATGCACTTTACTTGGTGTTCTTTGAACTACCGATGTTGGTCTAGCTAAAAAACCAGTATCTTCATTTAGAATGAATTGAGGTGCAAAGATTAGCATTTATTTGAAGGCAGTAAGAGGGAGGGATGGAGGATCTGACTTAAAAACCAATGTGTGCTTTGATTTTAATACTACCTTATTTTATTTAATTGAAACGGTATAATTTTTGATTTCTGAATTAATAATTTAAAACATACAAACTCATTTACCAAATGTGATGAATGCTAGAAAAGAGATGCGTATTCCAATTTTTCTATTACTAACTATTACTAATATATTACATATATTGCTAACTATTACTAATATATTACAAACAAGATGACATGCGAGAAAAATCTGGGAAAATAGAGTTTTAAACGTGTAGATAGCACGAATATAGAAATGGAATAAAATAATAAAATAAATTAATTTTTTTAGTAATATCTATTTTAAAGGCATTAAGGAATGGTTAAAATTTTAAATAGATTTAAAGCTTTTTTTTTTTTTTTTAATGCAAATCCCCCTTGCATAATTTGATTATCGTATTTTAATGTATAACATGAGGAGTAGACTCGCCAGTTAAAATCAATTCAGATAAGAATGGGAGTTTGGGAATGTGGTTGAAAATACATTATAAATACAAACAAATTTTATAAAATAAGTTAAGATAACAAAAGGATAAAAAAATTTACAATCAAATTTTATGCTATCAATTCGAAAGGGACTACAATATTTCGGAATAGGGGAAACCTCTTTAGGCCATGGCATTTCGAAGCCAAATGCTTCTCATCAGAAGAGTGGAGTAAAGACATATATACAGAGAAGAAATTTTTTAAAAGATATGTATTGTCTTTATGGAAAGAGGATCAAAGGAAAAACATGAAGCTGTACTGAGACTAAAGCTGATTCTAGGACTGCCAGCAATCACTGTAAAAAGAGTAATAAAGAATACGAAAGAGTTGTATGCTCAGTTCATTAAGTCCAAAGTAGTTGAGCAGCAGCAGCTTGGTTCCCACCAGTTTTGGCAAATAGCAAACAGGATCCTGAACAGAAGCATGTGCTCAATCCCAACCATCATCAATGGATCTGAGGTAACCTCGTCACCATCAAACAAAGCCAAACTCTTTGCCAAAAATTTTGCAACTAATTATAGCCTGAGACCAAAGCTGCCAATCCCTCATATTTCCTCTTGTATCAGAAAACGCGAGAAGCGACATACAAATATCTGTGCGTGATTTTTTTTTTTTTTTTTTACATGGGGGTCACCACTTATCAAGGCCCGGAGGCCACTCAGGGATAAGGGTTATTGCGTGTACAGTAATCAATGAGATAGTATTGTAGTAATCATTAGTATTGGAGATTTGATAGAGTTTCTTAAGGGAGCAGTTTGTCAGGAATTTGTTTATGTTGGACTTGAAGACATCCAAGTTGTAGTCAGGTGGGAAACAGGCAAATGTAAGAGAGTTCCAGTCGTGCACTTCTAAGAAAGAAGCTTTGTTCATGGAATCTACGTTTAGATTTAGGCACAGGGGAAAATTATTGACAGTAGTTTCAGCTAGACGGGTGTTTCTCGTGAAAGATTGGCGAGGGGGTGACGAGAGATTGGAGCTCAGACGAGCACTTACCATGGAAATAACGATAAAACAAAGACAGGCTCGCAACATCTCTTCTGTGGGAGAGAGGCTGCAGGGAAGAGAAAAGGGCATCCCCCACTAAACCACAAAATCTATTTTGTATTCTGTCAAGGCGAGATCAGAGCATTGATGATGTAAAGATAGAAGCTTGGTTTTGGATGCATTAAAAGTAACCAACCACCTCTTCCCCCATTGTACCACACGCTCTAGATCAGAGGAGAGAGAACTTTGTCATTTACGGCCTTTGATATGTTTCCATAGATGGTCGTGTCATCAACATAGATGTCTACGAATGATTTAAGTATGTATTTTGGGAGATCATTGATGTAGATCAGGAAGAGAGTTGGGCCCAGGATGGACCCCTGTGAGACTCCAGCATTAATACTGTGGGTCTCTGATTTTTTCAACCACTACTCTTATGAACCTATTGGAGAGAAATGATTGAGTAAACATTTCCAGTTATACTGTAGCTGGAAATCTTGTGAAGTAGGCCTTTATGTCATACCTTGTCGAAGGCCTTTGATATGTCAAGAGCAATTGCCCTGGAAAGGAAGCCTTTGTCAAGAGATTCACTAATCCTATGAGATATAACCGTTAGCACATCTGCTGTAGATCTTGCAGAGCGGAAACCATGTTGCATGTCACTAAGAAGGTTGTTTCTGTTGAGGTGGTTGACTACTTCTTTATTTAATATGGATTCCAACAACTTACTCATGACACACAGGAGACTTATTGGTCTGTACTGAGAGGGAGATAACTTTTCACCTGAATTCTTAAATACAAGGCATACTGATGAGGTTTTCCAGGGTGTTGGAAAGCACTTCTCCTTAAGGCAACGCTTTAACATTTTTGTAAGTTCTGGTTGGAGCTTTTTCAGCACTATAACTGGAATGCCGTCAGGGTCAGTTGCTTTACTGAAATCAAGGTTCTTGATTAGCTTGGCGACCTCACGCACAGATATTTGTATGTTGCATAGCGTGTTGTCTGTTACAGGAGAAAATACAGGGAGTTGATGGACTTTGTCGCATAGGGTAGAGTTAACTGCAAAGTTCTTGGCAAATAGTCTGGCCTTGTCTGATGCTGACGAGATGACCTCAGGTCCATTGATGATAGTTGGGATAGAACGCACGCTTCTGTTCAAGATTCTGTTTGCTATTTGCCAGAACTGGTTGGAACCAAGCTGCTACTCAGTTACTTTAGATTTAACGGACTGAGCATATAGCTCTCTTGCATTTTTAATTACTCTTTTTCAATGGTTGCTGGCAGTCCTGAAAGCAGCTTAAGTCTCAGTACATCTATTACGTTGGTAGCTTTGGAAAAAGTGATTTCTGTGCGCGATGGCAGCAGCACATTCAGGGGAGAACCATGGCTGGTTGTTAGGTTTTTGTTGGAATTTTTTGGATGATATGAATTGGTCTATGCCTACAATTAACCATTCGGTCAGGTCTGATACTATAGAGGACACATCCTTTTTAAACATGGAATTTAGAGGTAGGTCAGATATGAATGTACGAAAGCTATCCCAGTCAGCCATAGAGTATCGATATACAGTACGCTGGAGAAGTACGTCTGAAGACTTATTACATTTTATTTTTATCTTAACTGCTACAACAGAGTGGTCGGAGGATCTCAGAGGAGATAGAACGGAACATGAACATAGCTGAGGAGAAGTTGTGAGGAAAAGGTCTAGAAGGCTTGCATACTGACCGGTAGTGTCGGGCACACTGGTGGGTTCGTGACCAATCTGAGTGAGGTCATAGGCAGTGGCAAAATCATAGCAGAACCTCCCCTCGTCATCGATTTTATTCGAATGGGTCAGCCATTCCACATTATGGACATTGAAGTCACCGCAAATGTGAATGTTAGCCGAAGGATGAGCAGACAGGATGTGGTCAATTTTCTCAGATATGCTCTTAAAGATAGTAACCCCCCCTGTTGTGGGGGCGATAGAGGGCAAATATAAATTCATTGGTGTAAGCTAGTGCAACCCAGAAGCACATATAAGGTAAATTAGGGTCTTCTCTAGAGATATCCCTACCACATGGAAAGCCATCTTTGATGTAGGCACATATTCCATGCCCATGGCGATCTTGGGGGTCAGATTTAGGTGTTAAGTTAGAGTATCCTTTAATTATGAATTCGTCTAGGGAAGTGGTTGGCCCTATGCCAGTTCCGCTTAGAAAGAATATGTCCGGTTTCGTCTCCTGTAATTGGGTTTCAACCTCTGGAAGGTTGGAACGTAGACCCCTGATGTTGGAGAAGGAGACCTGGTAGTAGGGGTCTACGTTGGAGGATGGGATTCTAGATTTATTCATGTGTTTTTTTGTTTTTTGTTTTTTTTTTTAGATTTGTCATGAGGTTTTGGGATTTGTTGGTAGACTTGGTTTGAACAGAACAGAGAGGGAAAGTAAGAGAGAAAAAGACAAGCATTTTTTTTATTTTTATTTTGTTTTTTGTAGCACATAAGGTAAAGCCGTAATAATTACACACTAGTATGGCATAGAGAGTCCCTACCAGAATCCATTCACCAAATGGCAATACAGCAGCCCCGGTACTTTGCACCTGCTGATAGGACAGCCTCCTTAGTGGTTAATCCAAGGTTCGGGTCCCTGACTATCAAGCGGGTAACGTCAGCCCAGATGAAACATTTACCTCCAGCACCCTTACTAGTGACATGACCACAAGGATAGACATAGAAACAGAAATTTTCCAATATCTCAGGCTACTGTTTACAAAATACTACCGACCTGGAAAGCAACTTTTTCTTCACCCTTTGTCAGAAAAATCACTCATTGGAAATGGGGACTGAAGGACAAAAAAGGAGAAGCAAGAGTTACTGGAGCTGCCAGTAACACATCCACATGCATTATCTATTCTCCATGTTGCCAAGCTAATCAAAAACCTTGATTCCAGTAAATCAACTGGCCCTGGTGGCATTCCAATTATAGTGCTGAAAAAGCTTCAACAACCAGAACAAGTTCCCCTACTTACAAAGCATTGTCTTAAGGAGAATTGCTTTCCACCACTCCTGAAAACCTCATCAGTATGCGCTGAATTTAAGAGTTCAGGTGATCGGGTATCTTCCTCTCACTACAGACCAATAAGTCTTCTGTGCGTCATGAGTAAGTTGCTGGAATCCATGTTAAATGGAAAAGTAGTAAACCATCTCAATTGCTCTTGACATATCAAAGACCTTTTATAGGGTATGGCATAAAGGCCTACTTCACAAGATTTCCAGCTATAGTATAGCTGGAAAGTTTTCTCAATTATTAAATCATTTCTCTCTGATAGGTTAATAAGAGTAGTGGTTGATGGACAGAAATCAGAAGCTCACAGTATTAATTCCAGAGGCCCATACTGGGCCCAACTCTTTTCCTGATCTACATCAATGATCTTCCAAATCACATCATAAGATCATTCGTAGATATTTATGCTGATGACACTACCATCTATAGCAACACATCAAAGGGCGTAAATAACCAAGTTCTCTCTGATTCTCTCTCCTCTGATCTGGAGCATGTGGTGCAATGGGGAAAGAAGTGGCTGGTTAATTTTAATGCATCTAAAATCAAGCTTCTATCTTTATATCATCAATGCTCTGATCCCTTTTCTGGCATTAATTGAAATGAATGGCTCTTGTCTTGGAGAGGCTCCATGTTTTGACAAGCTTCTGAGCTTGACCTTTACTCCTGATCTGAAATGGGACACTTACATCAAATCCGTTGCCAAGGTCGCTGGAAAAATGGTAGATATCTCATTGCTGATGCCATTCTCTACCTATATAAAAGCCAGGTACATCCAAACATGGAGTACTGTTGCCATATCTGGGTAGGAGCTGCTAGAAAGACTTTATCCTGCCTTGAAAGAGTTCAAAATAGACTAGTGGGGGATGCTCTTTTCTCTTCCCTGCAACCCATTTCCCACAGAAGAGACACCATGAGCCTGTCTCTGCTTTATCGTTATTTTCATGGCAGATGCTCATCTGGGTTTTAATCTATGGTCCCCCCTCGCCAAACTTTCATGAAAAACACTCGTCTAGCTGAAACCACTATCAATAATTTCCCCTACTCTTTATCTGTGCTTAAACCTAAATGTAGATTCTATGAATAAAGCTTCTTTCTTAGAACTTGCATGCTTGTGGAACTCTCTTCCATTTGCCTGCTTTCCAACTGACTACAATTTGGTCATATTCAAGTCCAACATAAACAAATTCTTGATGAGCCATCCCCTTAAGTAATCAAATTTACCAAATTTCCACTAACGATTACTACGATACTGTCCCATTGACTTCTGTACACTCATAAACCCTTATCCTCGAGTGGCCTCCTGATCTTGATAAGTGGTGACTCCAATGTAAAAAAAAAAAAGGAAGGAAAAACTATAAAGGGCTATAGTTCCATGGGTTTCTTCTTGATTTATCCCCGTTTTGGTGTGATGGAGGGATAAGATTGTAATTCCGGATTGATCCTGGACTAATCCAATTGGCAAATTCTAGTAGATTCAGGAACTAGATAATTATCAGATTACAATCTGATTGCTATCCCATGTAATTCACAGTAATCCTACTCATAGGCAGAATTTTCCTTGATCCTCTGTGACGTCACAACCAAAATGAAAACGGCTGTCCAGACAGGATTTGCAGTGATCCGATAGACCGAAATATCTTGATGAAGTAGAAGCATTACAGTACAAAATATAAAAGCAAAACCATACAAAAACTGCTAAATTGTGCAAACCATTGCTTAGGAAGCAATTAAGTTATTGCTTATTCACTAAACCTGTTTTCCTGCTTTTATTTACTTATACTGCTTCCCTCTTTTTGGAAATCATAATTTATCATTCTATGACTAAATGTAATGTTTAAATATAAGGCTTATACTCGCTACATGTATATTGTTACTGATGTATGTTACTAAAATAACTGACACAAATGTTATTTCTAAATGCCTGCTTTAAAGAGATAATACTTTGCCTCCAAGATGCCTTCCTGTCTGTTTTGCATGATAAGCATTAAAAATCCTTATATTCCTAAATCCTCTCCAAATTTCTGTATATCTATATTGTATATTAATCCTGTATATCATCTCTCCTGTTCCAACTGGACAAAAAACTAATGCTCTTCTACCCAAGCTGATATAAAATCACATACTTTGCATGTACCTTAGGAGGGGGGGGGGTAGCTTCCAGTCCTAAACTTAAGTAGGCTGACCCTTTATAATTGATAAATACTAAACATCTATAGATTTCTATTGCTAAGACATGCATTAGCTTAACCTATATTTATACTCTATAGAATATCTATAAAATAAATACCTATTAACCACAGTTTGTGCCCAGATTATAAGTGATCTATATTAACTAGCAACTATATCTTTCTTTCACTTAGATGGGATAAAGTACAGGTCTTTACATGAAAGCTAACACTTAAAGCACATTTTGAAATGCACCCTAACCCTTATTCTATAATTTCCAATAAGTCACTAATCAACAAAACATATTTGATCTTTTCTTAACCCTAGTAGTAACCTTAAATCTACACCCCATACTCATAAATACCTACTTTCAATCTTAACCACATCTTCCAATTTTAATCCTATTCTGAGGAGTGTAACTTCAAAGCAGATACTAATAGGGGTAGGCTATAGAAACAAAATTTTTCAAATAAATGCCAAAAGTGGCTTATTACCTTCATTTATATGTAAATAGATGGGAACAAGTGATTTTTTTCAAAACGGATCAAAATTGGAGGGTCGCTGGCCCCAAACGTGATTTGATCGCGTCAACGCGTGAAAATGGCCCAAATTTCGCCCCCGAACACACTTAATCATTTATTGAAAGCCACAGGGTGCATTTTTTGACTATAAATGCATTTGTATCATTAAATCTAACATTCCCATTGGCTATCCCACAAGTATAGGGCTTTTTAGGGTATCTCAGAGTTCAAAATGGGTCAAAATTACCCCAAAATTAGCCAAAAATGGTCGGAAATCACGGATTTTCCAAAATGCACCTCCCAAGCCACACAGGGTGCAATTTTTGACCATAAATGGCTCTATATCATTAAATCTAACATTCTCACTGGCTATCCCACCTATATAGGGCTTTTCAAGGTATCTTAAGGGTCCAAAATGGGTCAAATTTACCCAAAAATTAGCCAAAAATGAATGAAAATCACGGATAATCCCCAAAATGCAGGTATTATATCTCATCGGGCTCCTATAAACACTCCTGTATGGCTTTTTACAGTTGGAAGACTGAAATAACCACCATGTTATCTTATCCATTTGTATTCAGGGTATTTAGAGATCTTTGGAGGATGTAAAAAAGGTCAAAACAATCCAAAAATGACAAAATTACGCTTTACAGTACATAACATATGAATCATTAGTTCATTCGTCAATGATACTTTTTAGAAACATCGTAACTTTACTACATCAACTTCTCAGAAAGTAATTAATTGTAAATTGAACATTGAATGTCAATAAAATGCTGTCCAAGAAGAGTCTGAATTCATATGGTTCTTATAGTTACCCCAAAATTGATGAAAATGGCCCTCGATTCGCTATTTCTCGATTTGTAACCAATATATTGAATAACTTGATAAAAGGTATGAGTAATTAGCAAAGGAATTATTTTGTTATTTCAAGACACAGCTTCACTTCACATTACTTTAAAATCATTCAACAGTAAAATATCAATATAATGCATTAAAGAGCTTGTCAATCACATCATTATTCTCTAGCACAAATACTGGTTTTCGTCTTGTCAAGTTCCATGCACCAATGACATTGCACGACAAAAATTGAATTTTCAATGTCTTCTGCTCTTCAATTCGGGAAGGATACTGCCATGTTTTCTTTCTATTGTCGTTGGGAAGTGGTTCCAAATATTCTACAATGTATTCATCAATCCCAATTTTCTCCCGTGTCATACCAACAAACCACTCTCTGCCTTTCTGCGTATCCCAGATGGCAATGCATGGTTCGTTCAACTCAACGTCACCCTCCTGATCAGTATTGACGAGCACAGCAGATGTAGAATCTCCAGATTGATGCAGTTGATCGTACATACTATCAGCATCTGGAAAAGACATTTGATTTTGAGGTATCATGCTCTGGCAATTGGTCACTTATATCCTCCACTTCAAATTGATCATCGTCCAAATCCAAACGATTGTGCAGTTCTTGCTCTGCCAGAAACCGTTCATGTTCCATATCGACGTGGAAAGTGTCAATGAGCCATTTGCGAGAGAGAGACTTTTGATCGACAAAGAATCTTCGTTCATGTACATCAAATTCATCAGGATTCACATCTTTTGAAAGTATATTGAGAAGGACATGGTGCTCTCGTTTCCATTTAATCATATTCACATGTCTGGAACCCTTTGCTTTGGAGACATCTTTGTCGTAAATTTTTAGCGATCGATCAAGTTTATGTTTTATCCCAGGTATTGTAACATAACGAACATCACTTCCAAAGGCTTTCTGCCACAATTGTAGTAATCGCAAGGAGAACTGGTGAATATGATTTTTCTGTGTCGTGGTACCATATTTGGCAGCATGATGTTGCACAGCTTGAACACATTCAGCCTCAGTTGGAAGAGAATCAAGCAGAAGATAAGTCCAATCGTCGTAATTATATAATCTTCGTCAATCTGCCCTGCTATACCAGCCAGGTTCATTGCATTTTATTAACTGAAAAAGAAAGCAAAGTTCAATCAAATTCACAATTAATGCAATGCAATGTTATCGTGTCTATTTAAAGATGCCATTGCATTGTTACAGAAGGAAAACATTTCCTTATTTGGTAATTTTCCATCTATAACTCAAATTAAGCCCATTTTTGACAACCTATGTTGATTCTTAGGGACTTTTTGACTCTCTTTGTCTAAATCGGCTATATTTAGCCCCTTTTAAAGGTCCTTATACCCCTCATTAACAGTGCAAAAGTTAGGAGAGTGCCTGCTTCAAGCATTTCCCAACAGTTTCTGCCATGTAGAGGTGTCTTTGGGCCCATGGGAGGTGCATTTTGGAAAATCCGTGATTTCCGACCATTTTTGGCTAATTTTGGGGTAATTTTGACCCATTTTGGACTCTGAGATACCCTAAAAAAACCCTATACTTGTGGGATAGCCAATGGGAATGTTAGATTTAATGATACAAATGCATTTATAGTCAAAAAATGCACCCTGTGGCTTTCAATAAGTGATTAAGTGTGTTTGAGGGCGAAATTTGGGCCATTTTCACGCGTCGACGTGGTCAAATCATGTTTGGGGCCAGCGACCCTCCAATTTTGACCCGTTTTGAACAAAATCACTTGTTCCCATCTATTTACATATAAATGAAGGTAATAAGCCACTTTTGGCATTTATTTGAAAAATTTTGTTTCTATAGCCTACCCCAATACTAATTCTTTGATGCTATGTGGATAGACTCTGCCTATTGCCTGGTTTCCATGCTCCTTCTTTACAAATCCAAACTATCACTTTAGGGGCATAGAAATACCTGGCTTTGAAACCAGGTGCGGGGGGAAACCCCTTTTGGTGCTAATGGATCCGTAGATCTGGTCGGGTCATCCATTTAGTTGAAAAATTCACAGACTAGGCACCAAAAAAAAAAAATTCACTGACTAGCCACCAAACAGGGAAGGGAGGTTTTCTCAGTTCTTGACGACAAGCTTTGTAGAGCTGGTAACTTGATCAAATCACCGGTTTGCAAACCGAAACTGCTTAAGGAGTGGATAAACTGCCTATCGCCCGGCTTCCATACTCCTTCTTTGCCTATTAGCCAGGAGGACTCATTAGAAACGTCCAATGCTTAGCCTTGTTTCCTGCCTATTAGCCAGGAGGAGAGGTGCAGCTGCAGGGACTCATTAGAAACGTCCATTCCTTAGCCTTGTTTCCTGACTAGGGCAATGAATGCCGTCCCTCACATTTGCCTCATTCCCTTCCCCTATAGCTGGGCATCTTGGGGGTGCTTGTTTACCATATATGCTAACATGATTGGACTGCTGTTGGACAGGTTTGAGAGTATCGGTTTGACAGTTGCTGGTTGCTGCTTCCAACTGACAGTACAGGAGCCCTTACTCTTTGGTAGCGCTTAGAGCAGGTGCTCTATCATCAGTTGTGTAATATCAAGATAGTTGTAGTGCAATATCGCGCATGGAAAGGCACCCTGCACTTATCTCTGGTGTGCATTCCCGAAGCCACATTCCTGTAGATGAGGAGCCGGCTGGTCTACTTGTATTGCATGGTGGTGGCTATGCACATCCGTTTTGCCTAGCACCTCACCCTAGATCTGAAACAATGAAATAAAATAAAATGACAGCTCAATCCAAAAAAAAAAAAAACGTTCAAACCAGCCACACACTCAAAGAATTCGCTTCCTCCCTTGAGGCTTGCATTTACAAATATCCGTAAACTTAGAGCTAACTTAGATGATGGCAAATCATTTCTCCTAGCAAACTCCCCGGATATCTTAGCACTAAGTGAAACTAACTTGCACTCCTCCATCCCATCTAACCACTTTAACATGTCTGGTTATCTTCCACTTTGTCACAAGGACTCTGACAGACACATGGACGGATTGGAGTCGATATTCGTAACACCTTCCCCATGCCTAGGGAATCTAAACTAGAATCAAGTGACCAGGCCTTCATATGCTTTAAACAAACTTTACAACGTAGCGTTAGCTTCCTGTATTTTCTTTATCACTCTCCATCAACCCTGTACTATAATCAATCATATCTCTGACAGCATAGTTGTAGTACTTTCCCTTGACACTAGCACTCAAATACATGTATTTGGTGACTTTAACGCCCACCACAGAAATTGGCTTGGCTTCTCTAACTACACTGACACAGCTGGTAGTGTCATCCATAACTTGGCTATATCCCATTCCTTGACACAGACGGTAACATTCCCGACCTGTCTCCCAGATCGTCAGGATCAGTAAGCCTCACCTCTGGATCTATTTCTGACAACAGTTCCTGACGGGAATGCTGATCATGTTGTGATAATGATAGACATCACTCTAAATTTTCGACCTGAACTTGAAGAGCCTTTGCTCCAAATGACAAAGTACTACAATAAGATCGACTCGGATGCCATTAGAGATCACATCAGAGATGCCCATGGGAAAATATCTTTTCTCTTACTGCAGAAATTTATTTTATTTATGTATTTTAATTATATATTATTTATGTATTTTAATTATATGCATATATATTGTCTTTAACTCCTTGCTTCCATGCGAGCCGTCTGTAGTTAGAATTCGACTCGAAAAATGAATAGCTTAGTCAAAAGAATACCTAACAGAAGCGAGGATTTATTATTTTTTTTTTCTCCTATAGAAGACAGAAGAACTTATTTAAGTAGTATACTTAATATCTGCAATTACCATATGTTGCTTGTATTAATAAAGTTGCGTCCATGATATCCATACCAAACCACTGAACTTAGCTTATAATTTAACTCTAACTATATTTATAACTGCAATATACAGTATCTTAGTGATACTAGGGCTAATTTTCTGAGTAGATGCAATACTCCGTGTCTGACCTTAATGACTACCTAAAATACAGAATAGTAATTCTGAATCACAATGAACTAGTTGTTCCTCTTCTAACTGGGGGGGGGACAAAAAAAACCCTAACAGCTAGCTACGAAATCTTAATATACATTTTACCTCCAAGACGCCTGCGTTTGTCTAACCTGCATGCCAAAAAAAATAAATAAATAAAAAGTTTTTTTTTTTTTTTCTTTCTTCAAACTAAACCTTACATGTAACTCAAAATCCTAATGGAGATCTACTGTTTGTAAATAAATAACCCCTTTTCTCTTGAACGCTAACAATCTGCTGCTTCCCACCAAGCCGCAACTAAACTCCCACATTGCACTGCATTTGTAGTGGAATCACTAACTTCCAGCCCCTAACCCTCACATGCAAAGTGTTTAATAGCCATCACTAAACATCTATACATTTCTACCTCTAAGACATGCATTAGAGCTCATTCCTATCCAGCAAGGTATTTAACAGCCAAAGTACGTACTCAGAAGCAAAACGATCTGCATTACACAACTGTCTCCTCCTAGAGAGTTTTGCAACGATTAATACGAAACTGAACCGACACTCCTTGTTATGCAAAATGTCCCATGACTCTTACTTGAAAACTGAAATTATCTTCCCTCGATAATAGAAACACACTTTATACCTACAACTTCAACTCTATTCGCATCTACTGAAAACCTGCCCATATATCTATTCACCTAATTACACATGACTCAAAACTTGCTTTTTTATCCATACTATATTGCACCTACATCTTAACCCTCCTATCATCTAAAATAGTTTGGGTACAACTCGTAGTTCAATTCTTAATACCTACTCATACTGTAACATTATCCTAGACCTAAGCTAACATAAATAAAATAAATAAAAAGGGAAAGACTCAAACCACATTATCTCCTCTCTAACAAGCCTTTTTACAATCATAGATGCTTACACTGCATGAGCTCCACTCACCCCCTTTATCCAGCAACATGAAATAGCAATGCCCCTAAATCACTTTGAGGAGTGTAACTAATCAGCAGAGATATAACCTCTACAAATTAACCCAGTAACACTTACTAACCACGCGGGGGTCGCAGAAATACCTGGATTAGAACCTAGGCGTGGAGCAAACCCTCTCAGTGCTGACGGACCCAGTAGATCTTCCCAGATCATCCGTCTAGGAGAAGGAAAACTCTGAAACTAAACCAAAGGGGAGGGAGGCCTCTTCAGTCTTGGATGACAACCTTCCTAGAGCTGGTGACTCAAACAAATTACCGGTTTGCAAACCTAAATTGCTTAAGGAGTAGATAGGCTCTGTCTATCGCCCGGCTTCCATACTCCTTCTTTGCCTATTAGTCAGGCGCAGAGGCACTATCTCAGTGATTCGACAGAAACACCCAGTGGTAGATCTTGTTTCTTGGCTAGGGCAACGAACGCCATTTTCCCCATTCCTGGCACACCCCACCCCTAAAACTGGACATTTGGGAGTGCTTGAGTACAATATATGCCTGAGCAATTAGATTGGGTTGACTTTCTTCTAATGGGTTGAGGGTACCGGATTGACAGTTCATGGCTGCTGTCCTAATTCTGTGGTAGCGCTTAGAGCGGCTGCTCCATCAACAGTTGAATAATATCGGGATATTTGTAGTGCCATGTCGCACATGGAAAGGGACCCTGCACTCATCCCCGTAGGCTTTCCTGAGGCCACAATCCTAATTGGAGAAAGGTCAGCTGATGGTCTACTTGTGATGCATGTCTGATGCTCTGCATACATAACCTCTTCTTTAGCTCCCCCTTAACTAAACCGAAACTCTTTAAAAAATATGACGACAGTACAATCTAAAAATAAGCTTAAACCAGACAGGGTCAAACAAATTCAACTTGCCTCCTCCCTTGAAGCTTGCATTCACAAATATCCGTGGGCTTAGAACTACTTTAGCTGATGTTGAAGCATTTCTCTTAACAAATACCCCAGATATCTTAGCACTAAGTGGGACTAACCTACACTCCTCCATCCCCTCTAACTAGTTTTGTGGAGAAAGTGGCTACTAAGAATCAAGATGGCGCCCGCATGCGTTTATGTGGAAAAAAGTCTCGTGGAATCTCGGGAAATCTCGGAGAATCTCGTACGCTGATTCCATAAATAAGGAGAAGAGGAGAGCGGGAAGAGGGACGAGTTTGAGTTACGAAAACGAACGGACGTGTGTAAAAGAAGAGGTAGAAGAAAAGAGTGTGGTGAACGAAACAAACAACGACTCGGTTGAAAGTAGAGTTGTAACGAACACAAGCTATTCCGGCATGACGTCAGGATTTGACCCCAAGCTAATTCCCCTGTTTGATGGCAGTAGCACTGATCACTCAGTGCAGGAATGGGTGGAAAAAGCAGAATTAATATGTCAGCTCAGTGGGGTGAAGCGTATAGAATGCGTGGTCCCAATGCACCTCACTGGGGGAGCATATGCAGTATACCAGCAGTTGGCTGATGAGGAAAAAACAGATTTTGCCTGCATCAAGCGCGCCCTTTTTACAGCATTTGCATTAGATCCAATTACTGCATGGAAGGAATTCATGGCCCGAAAATTACATCCCGGGGAAACGGTGGATGTGTATCTGGCTGAGCTAAAAAAGCTATCAGTCCTCTTTGAAGGGATTTCAGACAAAGGTTTGGTGTGCGCCTTTGTTGCAGGATTACCTAAGAGTTTGGAAGATCTGCTCCGTGCCTCATCCCAAGTGGACAAGATGGACATATCAGAAGTATTGGCGCGGGCACGAGCAATACTAAAGAAAAGCCCTAATACTATAGACCAAGTGGCAGCTGTACAACCATCACAGGTTGGATTGCAGGACCTGGGCGCAGCTACAACCTGCTATAAGTGTGGAGGACCCAACCATTTGGCCCGTGATTGTCTTTTGTCACGTCAATCAACTCGGAAACTTGACGGGCCGCAGTGCTACAAGTGCAAAAAACGCGGACACCTGGCCCGCACCTGTCCGGGAAACGGGCAAGGGGAAGAAGCTACAGCGCCAGTCTTCTCCCCAGATCGTCATTGAGCAGGGCGCTACCCACTGTAAGCATACACATTAATAGAAGCGAGCGCCTCGCGCTTGTGGACACTGGGTGCACCCAGACTCTCGTAAGCAAGATATGCTGTGCCACTTGGAAAGCAGAGAGAATTCCGGTACTAACTGTAGGCGGAGGTTCACTAGCCTCTTGTGGGGTGAGCATTATCCGCGCAAGCATCAACGACGGGCCTGCAGTAGCCGTGCGAGCCCTGGTGATGGAGGGAGAGCTTCTCGGGTACGACCTACTCCTGGGTATGGACTTGATTACACAACTGGGTGGAATTACCGTGGACAGAACCGGCAAGGTACAGTTCTCCCGATGTGAGGAACATGTTTGTGCTGCCATAACTCTCGACGAGCCTGACTTTCATGCAGAGTATGATAGAAACACCAATGCATGGACGGCGTCTTGGAAGTGGTCAAACGATCAGCCACCAATATCCTTGCGAAACCGGTTATCGGAATATCCACCACCCATGTGGCTAAGGGAACAGTATGAAGAAGAACTGCAAACGTGGATCGACAATGGCTAGCTTCTTTCATACCCAGAGGATGAGCTTGGCCTCCCGCGAACGCTGATTCCTTTGATGGCCGTCGTACAAGAGACCAAACAAAAGGTCCGCCCCGTCCTAGACTACCATGAGCTCAATGAGCATGTCGACCCATATACAGCAAGGGCTGATGTGTGTGCACTCAAATTAAGGGAGTGGCAACAGCAGGGATCGAACGTGACAACTCTGGACCTACGCAGGGCCTATCTGCAAATACGCATTGAGAAGAAATTGTGGCCATTTCAGACTGTGGAAATTAGAGGAACCCGATATTGTCTAACCAGGCTAGGGTTCGGTCTAAATGTGGCCCCATGTATTATGACAGCAATCATGCATGCTATCCGGCAGCAAGATGAGGCAGTGCAACAGGCAACATCCTCATACATCAATGATATATTCGTCAATGAGAACCTAATGTCAGCGCAATCAGTTAGAATGCACTTTGAAAGCTTTGGACTGACATGTAAAGAACCAGAGCGTCTGTGCGATGGAGCAAAAGTTCTCGGCCTGCACGTGCGCAATAGCAAGGAGGGACTTTGCTGGAGAAGAGGAAGTCACGTTCCCAAGGACCCATCAAACATCACTCGTCTAACAGTGTTTTCGCTTTGTGGAAAGATGGTAGGCCATTTCCCTGTATGCGGTTGGCTCAGGGTGGCCGTGGCGGCCATGAAAAGACGTGCAACAGCCGTGTCGTCAGGATGGGACGATGCAGTACACGATGTCACCCTAAGGAGCATGCTGACAGAGACTGTGTCCAGGGTGACCAGTGATGACCCCATTCAGGGAAAGTGGTGCGTCAGCGGGAATGAGTTCACGGTCTGGGTGGATGCTAGTTCACTGGCCCTTGGAGTTGCCCTTGCAGTTAATGATTCCATTATTGAAGATGCCTGTTGGCTTCGGCCAGAGAATGATTTGAGGCACATAAACCTGGCCGAACTTGATGCCACATTGAAGGGCGTTAACTTGGCGCTTCAATGGCACGCCAAGGTTCTACATATCATGACTGACTCGGCATGCACTCATCGGTGGATAACCGATGCATTAAGTGGAAGAGCACGGCTGACGACACGAGCATCGAGTGAGATGTTAATTCGAAGACGGCTTGCCACCTTGGTCGACACCATCACAGAGTACGACCTGACTGTGGACGTAATGTTGATCAGGTCTGCGCTCAACAGAGCAGATGCTTTGACAAGAGTCCCTCAACGATGGCTTCTGGCTGGTGCTCGGAGAGATGCTGATAATCTGCAAAACACATGTGCAGCAGTTGTGTGTAATGTGGATGCAGCGCGCATCATGGACATTCATCGACAGTGTGGACATCCTAGCATCAAGCGGACACTGTACTTTGTCAAGATGATTGATCCAGGAGTAGGAAAAAAAGATATCCGAAGAGTGGTGGAAAGTTGCGACCCAGCTCCAGCACGATGGAAGAAAGGGGAGTTAGGAGTGAGTGGTAAGTGGCAGAGAGTGGGCATGGACATCACACACTACGGTGGCAACCACTTCCTTACCCTCATCGATTGTGAGTCTGGAGACTCCTCGGGCGCCAGGACTCTTGCAACATTATTCGCCAGCTGTCATCCGTGTTCTGTGAAAGAGGTGCGCCCGATGAAGTGCTGATGGACAACGACCCAGCCTTTTGCAGCCATCAGATGAGGCAGTTCTTACAAGAATGGGGTGTGCGGCTGCGGCTTAGATGCGCTTATGTGCCTTCTGACAATGGTATAGCTGAGAGAAGCCATCGCAGCATCAAAACAATTGCAACCAGGAAGCAGTGCACCATCGCAGAAGCTGTGTACTGGTATAATCTCATGCCAAAGGATGGTGTCTCTCCAGGAACGAGAAAAAGGAATCCACCCCGATACAACTGTGGCCACTGAGATAGAACGGAATCGATATGCCAAAGGGGATGCTGTCTGGGTGAAGCCGCCAGGAAACCGATGTACTGACAAGTATAAGCGAGGCACAGTGACCGATGTGGTGAGTCAGCAGTGTGTACAGGTTGATGGCGTACCCCGTCACGTTAGGGACCTACAGCCGGCGACACATGTACCACCTCCAGTGAACGATGAGAGTGATTCTGACTCTGAGACGAGTGGGCCATCGCTTTGGTTTGCACCATCCCTATCAAGCAGTGACTCTGATATCAGTAACCTCCACGGAGATGAAGCCTTCCCCGACCATCAGGCGGTGGATGAGAGCACATGCGAAGACGAAAGCAGCACTGTCCCCCTTCGTAGAAGCACCCGACGGCGGCGATCACCACCCCCCTGTCGTCTCTGTGATCATGAGATCAGGGGGGAGTGTGGAGAAAGTGGCTACTAAGAATCAAGATGGCGCCCGCATGCGTTTATGTGGAAAAAAGTCTCGTGGAATCTCGGGAAATCTCGGAGAATCTCGTACGCTGATTCCATAAATAAGGAGAAGAGGAGAGCGGGAAGAGGGACGAGTTTGAGTTACGAAAATGAACGGACGTGTGTAAAAGAAGAGGTAGAAAAAAATAGTGTGGTGAACGAAACAAACAACGACTCGGTTGAAAGTAGAGTTGTAACGAACACAAGTTTAACATGCCTGGATATCTCCGACTCTGCCGTAAGGACTCTGACAGACACATGCACGGACTTGGAGTTTACATTCGTAATACCCTTCCCTTGACGAGAGAAACAAACCTAGAATCGGATGATCAAGCCTTTATGTGGACTAAACATGCAACACAACATTAGCTACTTTTATTTTCTCTACCGCTCTCCCCCGACCCAGGACTGCACCATAATAAACAAAGTCTCTGACAGCATAGACAGACACTCTTTCTCGACACTAACGCACAAGTACATGTATTTGGTGACTTTAATGTCCACCACAAAAACTAGCTTGGATTCTCTACTTACACAGATGCAACGGGCAGCACAACTCGTAACTTCACTATATCTCACCCCCATCACAAATTGTTACGTTTCCAACCCGTTTCCCTGACCAGGAAGAACAACACGCATCACTTCTAGATCTGTTTTTGACCACAGTTTCCGATGATTGCATAACGAAGGCCAACAGCCCATTCGGGAACGCTGATCATGCAGTGATAATGATTGAAATCGCCCTAAACTCTAGAGCCAAAACTGAAAAGCCAGTGCTCAAAACGAGATATTATAAAAAGGCTGACTGGAAGCCATCAGAGATCTTATCAGAGATGCCCCATGGGGAAATATTTTTTCTCTCCCTGCTGAACAGTGTGAAAATGAGACCACTGACTGGTTCAAAACTGCAATCGAAGCGCATGTTCCCATGAGGAAATTTTATAGTAAGCCCCACTCTCCCCAATGGTTTACTTCGACTTGCGCAACTGCCATTGCTCGAAAGCAGCATGCATACCGCAGATTTAATCGACATGTCCAGTTCAAACAGACAGAAGTATATAGAAGCTAGAAATAATGTTAAGAAAGAAATAGCGACAGCTAAGAGAGAATTTACGAAAACCACTAAAAAACACATCGGAGCACAAAAACTATGAACTCGAGACTTCTGGAAAATCTACAACAATGTAGTAAATAATGGGCAATCAACAATTCCCCCACTAACCAACAATCACAAGGTTGTTTGCTCAGCAACCAAAAAGGCTAACATGCTTGCCAGTCGGTTTGTCTCAAACTCCACACTGGACCCTTCCAACCACCCCCTACCTGACTTTCCTATGCGAACAGACACCACACTAGACGATCTGAAAATCACCCCTGCTCAGGTGCATGCTATCATAAAAAACCTTGACACTTCAAAAGCATGTGGACCCGATCTCATCTCAGCTGTGCTATTAAAAAAATGCTCAGCCGAAGTAGTTCCAGTTCTCTCCAAACTCTACAACAAATGCCTTAATGAAGCTTGCTTTCCCGGCTGTTGGAAAACTGCTTCTGTTGTACCAGTATTCAAGAATTCTGGCGAAAGAACTGACCCATTAAATTATCGCCCCATTAGCCTCCTCCCACTTTTTGCCAAAATATTTGAGACCTTAATTAACCATGCTCTAGTCCATCCCCTTACAGATGCTAAACTTCTGACTGACCAACGATATGGATTTAGACAAGCCCGTTCCACAGCAGACATCCTAACTGTAATCTCTGAATGTATATACCATTCACTGGACAAAACGAGGGAGAGCAGAGCTCTAGATATATCTAAGGCTTTTGACAGGGTATGGCATGAGGGTCTCCTCAGGAAAATTAGATCATACAGTATCACTGGTAGAATACTTAACATAATTAAATTCTTCTTAGATAAGAGAAAAATCCAGATTGTCCTCGACGGTCGGACATCTAAACAATATGATATAAATGTGGGAGTGCCCCAGGAGTCTATCCTTGGACCTCTGTTGTTCCTGATATTCATAAATGACCTCCCCGACAAAATTGCCTCTGAGATGGGTATATATGCTGATGACACTACACTCTATAAGAGGCACGACAGGAAGACGAATAAACACATTTCTAAAGAAATGGCAGAAACACTAGAGGAAGACCTCCAATCTGTAGTGGAATGGGGACAAAAATGGTTGGTCACGTTCAATGCCGCCAAGACTAAACTAGTTTCATTCAATAATTACAAGAAACCCTCTCTACCACCTATAGCAATGGTCAAACGACTCTTTATCTGAGAGTCCATCTTTCAAACTCCTTGGCCTAACGTTCACAGGAAACATGAGTTGGAACAATTACATTGAAGGCATTGACAGGGCCGCTGCATGAAAGGTGGGCTCTCTCTACTGTGCTAGACAACTACTAACACCCGAAAGTATCCTGTACCTCTATAAGGCCACCATTCGCCCATGTATGGAGTATTGCTGTCACATTTGGACTGGTGCATCTGCTACTAGTCTCTCGCTCCTTGACAAGGTTCAAAAGAGAGTTGCAAACCTGATAGGCCCTGAACTGGTATCTAAGCTTCAGCCTTTGTTCCATCAACGAAATGTTGCATCCCTCTGCCTGTTCTACAAGTATTTTAATGGTGAATACTCTGACGAACTGCAAGCACTTATGCCCCCACGACGTGAGCACCCTCGACAAACCCGACAGGCTGCTAAATCCCACCCCCACACTGTAGAGATCCCTAGATGTAAAAGATCTTTCTACTCCAATAGTTTCTTTCCCAGAACCGCTAGACTTTGGAATTCCATTCCAGGTCCCTGCTTCCCCAGCAGTACTGACGTGCAGAAGTTCAAGTGTAACGTGAACCGACATCTTGCTGCCCAAATCCCTACATAGTACCCCAGTAGTTGTTGCCCCTGATAGTAGCCCCCTACACCAAAGTGGCAATTTGCCTTGTTTGGGGTGAAAATGTAATAAAAAAAAAAAAAGATAAAAAAAAAGAACAGTGCACTACTAAATGGTTCAAACCAGCAATTGAAGCACATGTTCCTACACGGAAGTTCTATAGTAAACCCCACTCTCCCCAATGGTTTACCTCTACTTGCGCAGCTGCCATTGGTCATAGGCAACATGCATACTGTAGATTTATCCAGCATTAATCCTGTACAAACAGACAAAAGTTCATAGAAGCTAGAAGTAATTGTAAGAAAGAAGTAGCGACAGTTAAGAGTGAATCTACTGAAACCACCAGGAAACACATTGAAGTACAGAAATTAGGAACTCGTGATTTCTGGAAAATCTATAATTGTGTAGTAATGAACAATCAACAATTCCCCCACTATCCAACAACCATGAGGTTGTTTGCACAACAACTGAGAAAGCTAACATACTACCCCATCAATTTGCCTCAAACACTATCTTGGACCCAGCAAACCATGCCCTCCCTGATTTTCCTTGGCAGACAGAAACTGTAATACTCACCAGAGTAGCAAATGTCCGCATATTTGTGCATTGTGTGGATGTGCGTGCAAGCGGTGGCATGACGGAGGAGGGGTGGACTTGCCGCAGGGAAGTGTTGGGTGGGAAAAGAGAAAAAAAGATGGCGCCTGGTGTTTTATAAACTGTGGTCTCGCGAGATCACGAGAAAACAGAGGGCACACATGCAAAGTGAAAAACTGCATAAAAAGCAAGCTTGAGTGAGAGGAAGGGACAGTGTTGTTTACAGTCACGAGGTTATTGTGTTACTATTGCGAGCGTTGATGACGATTGAAGTTGAATTCAATACAAGCTATTTCGGCTATTACTGTGAAAAATAACCGACTCAAAGTTCGATCTGAAACTGATTCCAGAGTTTGATGGGTCCACATCTGTTGTTGACTGGGTTGAGAGGGTCGAGTTGACCTGCAATCTATGGGAGGTAAAGAGAGTGCACACTGTGATTCCCCTAGATTAGCAGGGGGCGCTCTGAGTGTGTATCAGCAATTTAGTGCCACTGAGAAGGCTGATGTGACTGCTATAAAAAATGCGCTGTACAAGGCATTTGCAATGGATCTTTGCATGGCTTATGAAAGATTCGCCTTCAGGAAGCTCATGCCGGGAGAAACTGTGGATGTGTTCTGTGACAAAGGCAGCCCAGAACAAAGCCAGGGAGATACCCAGTCTGAGACCTGCAACTAATGGAAGATGTTACCGCTGTAGTCGGCAAGGTCATTTTGCAAGAAGCTGCACTGACAAAGGGCGGGGACGACTGCGCTGTTTCCAATGTGGTGGCATGGATCACCTAACCCAAAACTGTGTGGGGAAACGCGTCAGGGGGCAGGATGTCCATGCCGCCATGCTCCCCAGACAAGATCTAAGCGACCTACGATAACTGTGTACGTGAACCGAGTGCCCTGCTCAGCTCTTCTCGACTCTAGCCGCTCACATACCATCATGAGTACCAGATTGTGTTGAACCTGGACTAAAAGGAACATTAAAGTTACCACAATAGGTGGCGAGACACAAGCATGCTGTAGAGCCGGAAACGTGAAGATCCACACGGACTCTGGTGTGGGCGCGGAAATTAATGTGTTGGTGACGCGAGGGGATTTTCTGAGGTCCGACGTACTGCTGGGCTACGATGCTATCAAGGCTCTGGAGGGAGTGATCATCGAAAGAGACAGGAGCGTGTGCTTTTTAAAAAACCCAGTGTGTGCTGCAATCCACATCGGTCGCCCTGACTTAAAGGTGGGCTATGACTATAGCCAACAGGCCTGGACTGCGTTATGGAAGTGGACCAAGGAAAGGGCACCAAATGAATTAAAGAATTGTGTCACAAAATACCCTATACTTGACGAGGCTCGTGATGAGTATGAGCAAGAGCTTGAGGCATGGATCCGAGATGGATGGCTGATCCCCTACCCTGAGAAGCTTGATCCGCCCAAGGGTTTGATACCCTTAATGGCAGTTATCCAGTACAACAAGTCAAAAGTAAGACCAGTGCGAGATTATCATAAGCTCAACCAGTACATTGAGGCTTACACTGCCGATGCTGACGTGTGCGCCAGCAAACTGAGGGAATGGTGCCAGAAGGGCTCCGATGTGTCAGAAGGCCTATTTGCAGGTGCGAGTAGATGAGACGCTGTGGCCATTCCAGGCAGTGTGGTTTCGGGGTCAGAGGTACTGCCTAACACAACTCGGCTTTGGTCTAAATGTGGCACAGCAGATCATGAAGACCATTGTGAATGCGGTTTTGTCTCAAAAAAAGACCATTGAGGACGCAACATCAGCCTACATTGACAATGTGTACATCAATGAGGATATAAAATCTGCATCGTGTGTTAGAGAAAAATTGGTTCAGTTTGATTTGCAGTGCAAGAATTCTGAACGTCTGAGGGATGGAGCACGCGTATTGAGATTAGACGTCTGTGAGGAAGACGGCACCCTATGATGGAGGCGTGGCAGCAGGATTCTAGGCATCCGTGACGTTGTTACGAGGCGGACCGTTTTTTCCTGGTGGGGGAAACTTGTTGGACAGTTACAAGACTGTGGCTGGTTCCATGTGGCTGTGTCATCAAACGCAGAGCGAATTTGGTAACCACAGGTTGGGACGTTGTGCTTGACGATGCTCTTCTAACTCTGATGGTAACTGAGACCCTGCCCGTGGAAAATGGTGTGTTGATGCAGACCCCGTAAATGTGTGGGTAAACCCTTTCTAACTTTTATCGATTGTGGACCCACACGTTTTGTGGTATGGCGACACATGATTAGACAGGACTCTGCAAGTGTTGTTTGCATCTTGTCATCCATCTTTTTTGAGCGGGGTGCACCGGAAGAGATTTTGAAGCATAACGATGCTGCTTTTTGCAGCCAACAAGTTCGGCAGCTGTTAGATGAATGGAGCGTCCGACTATGGTTGCGATGCGCTCATGTGCCATCAGGGAATGGCATTGCTGAGAGGAGCCATCGTAGCATTAAGAGAATTGCTGCCAGAAAGCAATGTACCATTACGGAGTCCACGTATTGGTATAACGTCACGTCAAAGGATGGGAAATTATCTACAACAGTGCTGGCCAATGCCATGTACACATATTGTGTTAGACTAAAGGGAATTGATGCTGCACAGCCAGTCAACCAGAAAAGACATGCCAAATATGAGGTAGGGGGTCCAGTTTTGGTGAGACCACCTGGAAACCAGTGCACCACCAAATTCAAGCGAGGACGAATCTCTGGGATGATCAGCCAGCAATCAGTCCTAGTTGATGAAACCCCGCGCCATGTGCGTGATCTTCGCCCAGATTCTGAGGTGCATCATACAACAACAGAGGAGAGCAATGAATCCTCAAGTGATGAGCTACGGATGAACGAAATGAACAGACCAGAGAGTGATGATTATAGTTCATCTGACGCGGCAGAATCAGAACCAGACCCGAAATCAGAATCTGAATCTGAACCAGAGCCGGAACCTATGAATGTGCCCCTTCACAGAAGTAAGCGGACTAGGAGACCAACCCTGCAGTGCACTTTATGTGATCATCAGATCAGGGAGGAGTGTAATACTCATCAGAGTAGCAAGTGTCCGCATATTTGTGCATTGTGTGGATGTGCGTGTGAGCGGTGGCATGATGGAGGAGTGGACTTGCCGCAGGGAAATGTTGGGTGGGAAAAGTGTTTTATAAACTGGTCTCGCGAGATAACGAGAAAACAGAGGGCACACATGCAAAAGAGACAAGGTGAAAAACTACATAAAAGCAAGCTTGAGTGAGAGGAGGGGGACAGTGCCGTTTACAGTCACGAGGTTATAGTGTTACTATTGCGAGCGTATGTGACGATTAAAGTTGAATTTGATACAGAAACCACACAAGATGATCTGAAAATCACCCCTTCTCAAGTACATGATATAAAAACCTAGACACCTCAAAAGTATGTGGACCTGATCTCATCCCGGCTCCGCTGATGTTGCTCCAGTTCTCTCTAAACTCTTTAACAAATGCCTTAATGAATCTTGCTTTCCTGACTGCTGGGAAACTGCTTCTGTGGTACCAGTTTACAAAAACTCTGACAAAAGAACTGACCCATTAAATTCTCACTCAATTAGTCTCCTCCCTCCTTTCGAATATTTCCAATATTTGAGTCCATAATTAATCAAGCTCTAGTCCACCACCTTACAGCTGCTAAGCTTCTGTCTGACACTCAATATGGATTTAGACAAGCCCATTTTACTGCAGATATTCTAACTGTAATCTCTGAACATATGTACCAAGCACTGGATAAGGCAGAGGAAGGGAAGGCAGTAACCCTAGATATATCTAAGGCTATTGACAGGGTATAGCATGATAGTCTTCTCATGAAAATAAAATCTATGGTATTACTGGACGAATACTTAACATAATTAAATCCTTCGATTAGATGAGAGAAGAATCCAGGTTGTCCTCGATGGGCGTGCATCCAAACAATATGATATAAATGCGGGTGTACCCCAGGGATCGATCCTTGGTTCTTTATTATTTTTGATATTCATAAATGACTTACCTGATAAAATTGCCTCTGAGATGGGTATATTTGCCGAGGAAAAACTAGTAAAACCAAACAGGAAATCATGTAAAAAAAAATAAATAAATAGATTCAACTTAAGGAGTTGGAATTGGATAAAAAATTCCAACTTAGACTCCGACTCCTAGTATTTTTAGAAATCCGACTCCAACTCCAGCTAAAACCTCCAACTCCTTCTGACTTCGACTCCACAACTCTGGTTACAAGCTGCTACAAGTGTGGTGGGCCCAACCATTTATCCCGTGATTGTCTCTCATCACGATCACTGACTCAAAGGTTTAGTGGGATTCAGTGCTACAAGTGTAAAAACTGGGGACACTTGGCCCGTGCCTGTCCGGGAAATGGGCAAGGGGAGGAAGCTACAGCGCCAGTCTTATCCCCAAATTGTCACTGAACAAGACGCTGCCCGCAGTGAGTTTGCGCATTAACAGACGTGAATGCCTCGCCCTTGTAGACCCTGGGTGAACCCAAACCCTGGTGCGCAAGGCATGTTGCAACACTTGATACAGGGAGAGAATTCCGGTGCTAAATGTGGGTGGAGTGTCACTGGCCGATTGAGGGTTGAGCATTATCAGCACAAGCTTCGGCGACAGGCCTGCAGTAGCTGTGCAAGCCCTTGTGTTGGATGGGGAGCTGCTTGGGTACGACCTACTTCTAGGAATAGATTTGATTACACAGCTGGGTGGAATCACTGTGGACTGCACCAGCAAGATAGAGTTCTCCCGACATGAGAAACGTGTTTGCGCCACGATTACCCTGGACGAGCCTGACTTTCATCGGAGTACGATAGGGAAACCAAGTGGACTGGCAATCAACCACCAATATTCTTACGGACTAAGAGAGCAGTATGAAGAAGAACTGCAAACTTGCATCAACAGGGCTGATTCCCCTGATGGCTGTCTTACAAGATAGCAAATAGAAGGTCCGACCCATCATGGACTACCGTGAGCTTAATGAACATGTCGACCCATACATGGCAGGAGCGGATGTTTGTGCGCTCAAATTAAGGGAGTGGCGGCAGCAATGGTCGGACATAGCAATTCTAGACATGCACAGAGCCCACCTGGAGATATGCATTGAAAAAGCACTGTTGCCATTTCAGACTGGAAATTAAAGGAACTCTCTATTGTCTGACTAGGCTAGGGTTCGGTCTCAACATGGCACCAGGCATTATGACGGCAATTATGCACGTGATCCGGCAACAGGATGAGGCTGTGTGTCAGGCAACATTGTCTTACATTGACGATACCTTTTTAAATGAGAGCCTCATGTGTCATCAGTCGGTCAAAGAGCACTTCAAGGACTTCAGACTGACATACAAGGAACCTGAGCATCTGCGAGACGGCGCAAAAGTACTTGGCTTACATGTGAGCGGTAGCATAGAGGAGCTCTACTGGAGGAGAGGTGGTGACACTCCGGAAGTCCCATCTAACATCATACGTCGGGGCATTTTTTCTGTTTGTGGGAAACTGGTGGGCCACTTCCCTGTGTGTGGTTGGCTCAGGGTGGCAGTGGCGGCCATAAAACGTCGTACCACATCCGTATCATTGGGTTGGGACGATAAAGTGCATGATGGTACACTCCTGAGCATGCTGACAGAAACTGTGGCCAGGTTGACTCGTGACGAACCTGTGTGAGGGAACTGGTGCATGAACAGGAACGAGTTCACGGTCTGAGTGGACGCTAGCTCACTAGCCCTAGGAGTTTCTCTTGCTGTTGATGATGATATAAAAAATGCCTGTTGGCTTCTGTCCAGAGAATGATTCTAGGCACATAAACTTGGCCAAACTTGATGCCACATTGAAATGAGTTACCCTGGCGCTTCAGTAGCAAGCCAGGGTTCTCCATATTATCACAGACTCTGCGTGGATAACTGATGCATTGACTGGAAGAAAGAGCATGGCTAACCACACAGGCAGCGAGTGAGATGTTCATACGAAGATGGCTCGCCACCCTGGTCGATACAATCAAAGAGTATAACCTGACCGTAGACGTAATGTTGATCAGGTCTGCAAGCAACAGAGCAGATGCGCTGACACGAGTACTACAACAGTAGTTGCTGGCTGATACCCGGGGAGGTTCTGAGATGCTGCAACAGCCGTGTGCAGCTTTTGCGTGTAATATGGCTGCGGATCGTATCAGTGAGATTCATCGGCAATGTGGACACTCAGGGGTTAAGTGAACACTGTATTTTGCCAAAATGGTTGACCCAGAAGTAAGACGGGCAAATGTAGTGGAAAGTTGCCAGGTCTGTCAATCAACCCGGCTCTGATAGCGTGGAAAAAAGGGCAGTTGGGAGTGAGCGGCACGTGGCAGAGAGTGGGCATGGATATTACACATTTCGGTGGTAATCACTTCCTCACCCTCATTGATTGTTGACCTACGCGCTTCGTGGTCTGGAACCACTTGGGCACCAGGATTCCTCCTACATAATTCGCCAGCTATCATCTGTGTTCTTTGAAAGAGGCGTGCCCGAAGAGGTGCTGACAGACAATGACCCAGCCTTCTGCAGCCAGCAGGTCAGGCAGTTCCTGAAGGAGTGGGAAGTGCGACTGTGACTGCGATGTGCTTATGTGCCATCTGGCAATGGTATTGCTGAGAGGAGCCATCGCAGGATCAAAAGAATTGCGGCCAGGAAGCAGTACACCGTCTCAGAAGCCATATATTGGTATAACATCACGCCGAAGGATGGCGCCTCTCCAGGAACAGCACCTGCAAATGCAATTTACCAATCCTGGGTCTGAGAAAAGGGAATCTATCCCAACAGAGAAGTCGCCAACGAGGAAGGACAGGGGTCGTATGCACTAGGGGATCCTGTCTGGATGAAGCCACCAGGAAAACAGTGCTCTGATAGATATATACGGGGCCGAGTAACCGATGTGATGAGTCAGCAGTCAGTAAAGGTTGACGGTATGCCCCATCATGTTAGGGACCTGAGGCTGGCGACAGTTGCAACTACCACTGGACGACAGGAGCCAGTCTGAGGTGAGTGGGCAATCACTCAGGTTTGCACCATCCTCATCCTCATCAAGCTGCGAATTTGATATTAGTAGCTCCTCTCAGAGGAGGCAGTGTTCTTCGACCCTCAGACTGCAGATGAGAGCGCAAGTGAACAACAGGCCTACATAGTCCTCCTTCGTAGAAGCATCCACCAAAAGAGTGCCACCTCCCTGCCATCTTTGTGGTTATGAGATCGGGGAGGGGGGGAAATGTGGAGAATATAGAAACGGACATACAAACGGCCTACCTGTAAACCACTCATGTGTCTGCCTGTCATGCGCGTTGGACAGGAAAAAGAGAAACCAAGATAGCGTCTGAGATATTAAACAGAAACGGGTTCGTGTGATCTCGCGAGAGTCACGTGGGTGAATGTAATATAAAGCAGGTCGCTTGAAGAAGTGGTAAATTTTTTTTTTCGCTGTAATGATGGTTACTACAGAGGTAAACAGGTGATGTTAAAACTTAGTGCAATGGGACGAATGAAGAAGGTTACAGTTCTACAGAGGTAAACAGGTGATGTTAAAACTTGGTGAAATGGAACCAATGGAGGAGGTTACAGTTCTACAGAGATAAACAGGTGATGTTAAAACTCAGTGTAATGGAACGAATGAAGGAGGTTACAATTCTACAGAGGTAAACAGGTGATGTTAAAACTTAGTGTGCAATGGAACGAATGAAGGCGGTTCCTCTTCTACAGAGGTAAACAGGTGATGTTAAAACTTAGTGCAATGGAACGAATGAAGGAGGTTCCTGTTCTACAGAGGTAAACAGGTGATGTTAAAACTTAGTGCAATGGAACGAATGAAGGAAGTTCCTGTTCTACAGAGGTAAACAGGTGATGTTAAAACTTAGTGCAATGGAACAAATGAAGGAGGTTCCTGTTCTACAGAGGTAAACAGGTGATGTTAAAACTTAGTGCAATGGAACGAATGAAGGAGGTTCCTGTTCTACAGAGGTAAACAGGTGATGTTAAAACTTAGTGCAATGGACGAATGGAGGAGGTTCCTGTTCTACAGAGGTAAACAGGTGATGTTAAAACTTCGTGCAATGGGACGAATGAAGGAGGTTCCTGTTCTACAGAGGTAAACAGGTGATGTTAAAACTTCGTGCAATGGGACGAATGGAGGAGGTTCCTGTTCTACAGAGGTAAACAGGTGATGTTAAAACTTCGTGCAATGGGACGAATGGAGGAGGTTCCTGTTCTACAGAGGTAAACAGGTGATGTTAAAACTTCGTGCAATGGGACGAATGAAGGAGGTTCCTGTTCTACAGAGGTAAACAGGTGATGTTAAAACTTGGTGCAATGGAACGAATGAAGGAGGTTCCTGTTCTACAGAGGTAAACAGGTGATTATAAAACTTAGTGCAATGGAACGAATGAAGGAGGGACCTGTTCTACAGAGGTAAACAGGTGATGTTAAAACTTAGTGCAATGGACGAATGGAGGAGGTTCCTGTTCTACAGAGGTAAACAGGTGATGTTAAAACTTAGTGCAATGGAACGAATGAAGGAGGTTCCTGTTCTACAGAGGTAAACAGGTGATGTTAAAACTTAGTGCAATGGAACGAATGAAGGAGGTTCCTGTTCTACAGAGGTAAACAGGTGATGTTAAAACTTAGTGCAATGGACGAATGGAGGAGGTTCCTGTTCTACAGAGGTAAACAGGTGATGTTAAAACTTCGTGCAATGGGACGAATGAAGGAGGTTCCTGTTCTACAGAGGTAAACAGGTGATGTTAAAACTTCGTGCAATGGGACGAATGGAGGAGGTTCCTGTTCTACAGAGGTAAACAGGTGATGTTAAAACTTCGTGCAATGGGACGAATGGAGGAGGTTCCTGTTCTACAGAGGTAAACAGGTGATGTTAAAACTTCGTGCAATGGGACGAATGAAGGAGGTTCCTGTTCTACAGAGGTAAACAGGTGATGTTAAAACTTGGTGCAATGGAACGAATGAAGGAGGTTCCTGTTCTACAGAGGTAAACAGGTGATTATAAAACTTAGTGCAATGGAACGAATGAAGGAGGGACCTGTTCTACAGAGGTAAACAGGTGATGTTAAAACTTAGTGCAATGGACGAATGAAGGAGGTTCCTGTTCTACAGAGGTAAACAGGTGATGTTAAAACTTGGTGCAATGGAACGAATGAAGGAGGGACCTGTTCTACAGAGGTAAACAGGTGATGTTAAAACTTAGTGCAATGGAACGAATGGAGGAGGTTCCTGTTCTACAGAGGTAAACAGGTGATGTTAAAACTTAGTGCAATGGACGAATGGAGGAGGTTCCTGTTCTACAGAGGTAAACAGGTGATGTTAAAACTTAGTGCAATGGAACGAATGAAGGAGGGACCTGTTCTACAGAGGTAAACAGGTGATGTTAAAACTTAGTGCAATGGAACGAATGAAGGAGGTTCCTGTTCTACAGAGGTAAACAGGTGATGTTAAAACTTAGTGCAATGGAACGAATGGAGGAGGTTCCTGTTCTACAGAGGTAAACAGGTGATGTTAAAACTTAGTGCAATGGACGAATGGAGGAGGTTCCTGTTCTAAAGAGGTAAACAGGTGATGTTAAAACTTAATGCAATGGAACGAATGAAGGAGGGACCTGTTCTACAGAGGTAAACAGGTGATGTTAAAACTTAGTGCAATGGACGAATGGAGGAGGTTCCTGTTCTACAGAGGTAAACAGGTGATGTTAAAACTTAGTGCAATGGAACGAATGAAGGAGGGACCTGTTCTACAGAGGTAAACAGGTGATGTTAAAACTTGGTGCAATGGAACGAATGAAGGAGTTTACAGTTCTACAGAGGTAAACAGGTGATGTTAAAACTTAGTGCAGTGGAACGAATGAAGGAGGTTACAGTTCGAGAGAGGTAAACAGGTGATGTTAAAACTTAGTGCAATGGAACAAATGAAGGAGGTTCCTGTTCTACAGAGGTAAACAGGTGATGTTAAAACTTGGTGCAAAGGAACGAATGAAGGAGGTTCCTGTTCTACAGAGGTAAACAGGTGATGTTAAAACTTAGTGCAATGGAACGAATGAAGGAGGTTCCTGTTCTAAAGAGGTAAACAGGTGATGTTAAAACTTGGTGCAAAGGAACGAATGAAGGAGGTTACAGTTCTACAGAGGTAAACAGGTGATGTTAAAACTTGGTACAATGGAACGAATGAAGGAGGTTACTTAGTGCAATGGAACGAATGGAGGAGGTTCCTGTTCTACAGAGATAAACAGGTGATGTTAAAACTTAGTGCAATGGAACGAATGAAGGAGGGACCTGTTCTACAGAGGTAAACAGGTGATGTTAAAACTTAGTGCAATGGAACGAATGAAGGAGGTTCCTGTTCTACAGAGGTAAACAGGTGATGTTAAAACTTGGTGCAATGGAATGAATGAAGGAGTTTACAGTTCTACAGAGGTAAACAGGTGATGTTAAAACTTAGTGCAGTGGAACGAATGAAGGAGGTTACAGTTCAAGAGAGGTAAACAGGTGATGTTAAAACTTAGTGCAATGGAACAAATGAAGGAGGTTCCTGTTCTACAGAGGTAAACAGGTGATGTTAAAACTTCGTGCAATGGAACGAATGAAGGAGGTTCCTGTTCTACAGAGGTAAACAGGTGATGTTAAAACTTGGTGCAAAGGAACGAATGAAGGAGGTTACAGTTCTACAGAGGTAAACAGGTGATGTTAAAACTTGGTACAATGGAACGAATGGAGGAGGTTCCTGTTCTACAGAGGTAAACAGGTGATGTTAAAACTTGGTGCAAAGGAACAAATGAAGGAGGTTCCTGTTCTACAGAGGTAAACAGGTGATCTTAAAACTTGGTGAAATGGAACCAATGGAGGAGGTTACAGTTCTACAGAGGTAAACAGGTGATGTTAAAACTCGGTGTAATGGAACGAATGAAGGAGGTTACAATTCTACAGAGGTAAACAGGTGATGTTAAAACTTAGTGTGCAATGGAACGAATGAAGGCGGTTCCTCTTCTACAGAGGTAAACAGGTGATGTTAAAACTTGGTGCAATGGAATGAATGAAGGAGTTTACAGTTCTACAGAGGTAAACAGGTGATGTTAAAACTTAGTGCAGTGGAACGAATGAAGGAGGTTACAGTTCAAGAGAGGTAAACAGGTGATGTTAAAACTTAGTGCAATGGAACAAATGAAGGAGGTTCCTGTTCTACAGAGGTAAACAGGTGATGTTAAAACTTCGTGCAATGGAACGAATGAAGGAGGTTCCTGTTCTACAGAGGTAAACAGGTGATGTTAAAACTTGGTGCAAAGGAACGAATGAAGGAGGTTACAGTTCTACAGAGGTAAACAGGTGATGTTAAAACTTGGTACAATGGAACGAATGGAGGAGGTTCCTGTTCTACAGAGGTAAACAGGTGATGTTAAAACTTGGTGCAAAGGAACAAATGAAGGAGGTTCCTGTTCTACAGAGGTAAACAGGTGATCTTAAAACTTGGTGAAATGGAACCAATGGAGGAGGTTACAGTTCTACAGAGGTAAACAGGTGATGTTAAAACTCGGTGTAATGGAACGAATGAAGGAGGTTACAATTCTACAGAGGTAAACAGGTGATGTTAAAACTTAGTGTGCAATGGAACGAATGAAGGCGGTTCCTCTTCTACAGAGGTAAACAGGTGATGTTAAAACTTAGTGCAATGGAACGAATGAAGGAGGTTCCTGTTCTACAGAGGTAAACAGGTGATGTTAAAACTTAGTGCAATGGAACGAATGAAGGAAGTTCCTGTTCTACAGAGGTAAACAGGTTATGTTAAAACTTAGTGCAATGGAACGAATGAAGGAGGTTCCTGTTCTACAGAGGTAAACAGGTGATGTTAAAACTTAGTGCAATGGAACGAATGAAGGAGGTTCCTGTTCTACAGAGGTAAACAGGTGATGTTAAAATTCGGTGTAATGGAACGAATGAAGGAGGTTACAATTCTACAGAGGTAAACAGGTGATGTTAAAATTCAGTGTAATGGAACTAATGAAGGAGGTTACAATTCTACAGAGGTAAACAGGTGATGTTAAAACTTAGTGCAATGGAACGAATGGAGGAGGTTCCTGTTCTACAGAGGTAAACAGGTGATGTTTAAACTCAGTGCAATGGAACGAATGAAGGAGGTTCCTGTTCTACAGAGGTAAACAGGTGATGTTAAAACTTGGTGCAATGGAACGAATGAAGGAGGTTATAGTTCTACAGTACCAATCCTATTTTTATAGCTCTTCAACTTTTGTGAGTTTAAAAACAATAGGACACTTTACTTTTTGTAATGACTCTTGTATACCATGGATCATATTCTGTATAGAAATATAAATAAAATTATTGATAGTGGAGTCTAATAAACTTTCTTAATATACTCTCTTCTTTTTCAGCTGTTACTCTTAAGAGGATATGCTTTCAATCATTCAGCTGACTTTGAGACTGTACGTATCATGAAAGAGAAACTGTGTTATGTGGCTTATGATGTGGAGCAGGAACAGAGATTAGCCCTTGAGACAACTGTACTTGTTGAGTCATACACAGTAAGTGAAAACGTGCAATGTTAATTTATTTTTTAACTTATTTACATATCTGAAGATCTGAGTCTAATTTGGCCAAATTTAAAGTCTATTTATGGCTTGCAATTAAAAACTCAAATTTAAATTAGATACTTTCACTAATTTTTCTAGCATGGTCACCCAGCATAGGCTAAGGAATCATATGTCCTTTATTTTTTATAATATTCAGTTGTCATAGTGCAGTTAAAGGATGTACTCTGCAAGTGCAAATAAAATGAGATAATTTGGAGAAATTTTCACTAAAATTCTAATCTTCGTAACCCCTTCACTCCCTTAAAACCTGCAAGCATTTCCCAATATACTTCATATTTAAGCTCTTCAATCTGTAATAGCATTTTATTTTGTTCTATGATTTTAATTTTAAAATTATGATTAAAAAAATAAATAGAGATGTTGAATGCAAACTGTATGTTATTAATGTTTCTCCTTTAATCAAAATGAAATATACTTACTAAAATACCCTGAATATTTTATACCATATATGTATAGTTCTGGAAACCTAGGAATTTTGGAACTACAACTTTATTATGGAAATATTTCTTCATTTTCATCTTCTATCTTAATTTGCTCAACAGAGTTTTCCTAGAAAATATTTTTTCTCATCATTAAATTTTCATTTTTAAAAAGATGACATAAATCAAACATTTAAGAAATAAATCCCAACACATTGAAAATAGGCTGTAATTTTGTTTTATAAATCCCCAAAAATAGTTTTTGAAGCATTAGCACAAACATTACTTTTAATAATTGATTGATTTTTATAAACCAGTATAAAAGTCTTAACAGATCTAAGAACATTATTTAAACATTTTTTTAAAAAATCGACAAATTTAAAGAATTTTATTTTTATCCTAAAATATTTTATAAAACTTTTATTTACAAATTATTGAAAAAATTGACAACTAATCATTTTTTTCCATTTTTTTTTTTTTTGTCAATTAAGTGTCTATTTAATTTAGCATTAAAAATTGATTTTTTTTTTCTTTTTAGATAATTGTTATTTTATCATCTTGCATGAAAAGAGCTATGTAAAAAACATTAAAACCGTTTGAATTATGCAAATACCATGAATAGTTCAAATGTTATGAAAATTTTAAGTGCCGAAATTGCTTTTCCGTGGACATTTTTCTTTAGAAAGTGTGGGCTAAATTACGGACCTCACGAAATTTGGTAATTTCGCCACCATTTATTTATTTTTCAAGTTATTATCATGAAACTTTGTACTCTTATGTAAAATTGTGTGTTCTTTCTGATTATGCAGTTAAATCTGATGTATCTCTTAAGATGTACAAATTTCAATTTTTTTTAATTGACGCATGGTATCATACAGTGGGTGTCTATTCATGAACAAAACTAAGTATTATAGTAGTATTTAAAATAGCTTTATTGAGAGTAGGTATTTACCTGCCTCCCCACCAAAGGAGAGCTTAATCTTGGGTGTAGCAATTGAAGGCCTAAAGAGCATTCATGGCAGGTATTTACTACTCCCCTCAAAGAAAAAAAAATTGAGTAGATATGAATTAATCTTAGAAATAAATCAAAGAAAATTTTTCACGTAAATTTTGGATTTCTGTAAAAGATGAAAATTCCCAGAACTTATGCAATTTGGGACCAGTCCAATTTTCAATTTTGTAAATCCTGTCTATCTGGCCCAAAATATACCCCTATTTTCTGAGATGCAACCATAAATAATACTCTACATGAATCCTCGATGTAGCTTTCACAATACCAGGATACCAGGAATACTGATAAACAACAACTATATATTCACCAGTTGATGGATATTTTCATCATTTCTATTCTGTTGTTTTACTGAAAGTTCAACTATTTTTAAAACAGTAATTTTTTACCTTGTTTCCACCTTAACATCTAAAATGATTACTTTTATATGTTTTAGGGTATGCTAAAAACGAATATCACATTTAAATTTTCTGCAAATAAGTAGTTTTCCGGATATTAAGCAATGTCATTTCTTATGTTATTGCTGGTGGCCATCTTGGAGCGCACAAACGCAACCTCGAGAAACTATGCGCAAACGCGCATAATAAGATGACCACCAGCAATAACATAAAAAATGACATTGCTTGATATCTGGAAAGCTACTTATTTGTGGAAAATTTAAATGCGATATTCGTTTTTAGCATACCCAAAAACCGTGGTAGTCATTTTAAAGAAAAATGTTAAGGTGGAAACAAGGTAAAAATTTACAAAATGCATCACAATGAAATTCTTTATTGAACCGTCTAATTATTATTATTATTATTTTTGTTGTTATTGTTATTTAGATATCCACAATTAAAAAAAAAAACTTTTGTTTTACAGATTCGAAAAAATGGTCTTGACAATGAGTTAAAAATAAAAAAAATTATACAAAATACTATTAGAAACCCACCCAATAAATGTCCTTGTGACATTTATTGATTGGGTTTCTAACAGTATTTTGTATATTTTTAAGTCATTGTCGAGATTTCTAAGACACGAGGTACTACGTGACTAAAAACTTATCCAACTAGGTAGAAGAGTAACTTATCTTGCTTTTAGTAATATTTATTTGGGTGCACTTATGCACTTATTTTTTTCAAATAGTATTTTTAAATTCAAGTTTCACAGTATCTTTTTTCTTTAATTGTTAGGTGAAAGTACAGAATAGTTCACAAACACCCCTCCCTCCCCATGTTAAGAATGGTTTTTTAAATGTTATTATTTCAGCATTGTAGCATAATGCTTCTATGTACGCTTTTAGTACATTGTACTAAAAGTGTTAAAAACAACAAAATAGTTTTGGCTCGGTATTATTTGGAAATCAAATTTGAAAAACTTGAAAATAATTTTTTTAAATTTGACAAACTCAGAATAAAAAATGAAACTTTTTTATGCTTTCGTTTTGAAAGCAAAAAAAAAAGTTTTCTATTTTTAAGAGAATACAAAGGAAACTCGTTAATATATGCTGACTGTAGGCAGCTCAGCACATAGTGAGCCGTTTTCCCGTTAAATTCTATATTCTGTAATCTCTATAAAAGATAACACTTTAAAGAAATTTCCGCACAGTTAATAATTATTAAATATTTACATATTATACATGAAGATAATTCTGAAACTATTATCTATATGATAATGGATGATATATACCGATTTATCTTATCAATTTTGAAATATTCTTCATCAACTTTGCTCGGTCGTACTTTGCTTCCTGTGGTCGTAAAAATATAAATCAAAGTCCAGTAGAGATGGATTTCTATGTTTATATATGACTTGTAAAACTTCAGTCATATCCAATTAAATTTGACCTCACGCATGTGTATTCAAACGTAATGTATGAAATGTAAACATTGAAAAAATAGTTTCCCTTTTTGCTGTTGTCATTTTTTAACGGTTTTTCATTTTTAACTTGGAGCATAAAAACATTGAACGCATAAAAGACAAATAAATTAACATCATTGAAATGCTTATTCTATTCTCTTTCCATCAATGTAATTCTTTTAAAAATTGATCAACAAATAAAAAAGATATGACTTGTTGAAGCACATTAGTTATGTAATATTGCCAATGTCCACAAAAATACAGCATACACTTGTAATGCTATTGCTCCGTGAAGATAGACAGAGGTTTGGTTTTTAATGTAGAGAAATCCAGCGACCAAAAGGCCACTTGTGAATGTTTTTTAAGAGGAAAGCTAAGTTCTGCCTTTTTGGCTTTTTTTTTTGTTCTTATATACATTTCACTCTTGACTTGGAATCATTGTGTATAGTTTCTTCTAGCTCCTTCTCCAAGTCTCACCAAATGCTTTCTTTTCATAGATCTAGATGGTTTTGGCTGCACTTTTCTATGTTCTTCTGTACAAAAGGCTGAAGCTTTTGATTGTCCTTGGATTGTTTTTCAGTCATTTTGCTGGGGTTGTTTTACATACAGATGCAAATGGGGTGCCACTCTGTAGTACTCTCTTCCCTACAGATGCAAATGAAGTACCACATGGAATGATTGTCCCACTTTAAACACAACTGAACCTAGTGATGGTTTAACTGCATGTGAGGGCTTCTCAACCCAATGGATGCAACTGAAGTTCCACTTGATGTGACAGCCCCTCAACACAATGGACACACCAGGTGTGCCCCCCCCCCATACAACGGACGCAACTGGGGTTCTACTGGACATGCCATCTTCTGACACAATGGACCCAACTGGGTTGCCACTTGGTGTGACCCAATCCTCAAAAAAAAAACAAAAAAAAGAAACGTGTATGATAGCTCCCGAGACAACAAATGCGAAAGGTGCAGAATAAGGAGAGAGAGAGTCCCCTGAGCAGAGTGCTTTAAACTTTGCTTGAGAGACAAGTAGCTGTTTTCTCTTCAGCTATCACAAGTGTTTGCCCAAGATTAAACTGCTATGATCAGTGATAACAAATACTGCACATTGCTCATAACCAGAAGGCCAAGGAAATCTTTAATAAATGTTTTAGATACATGCAAACAATGTTTTCTTGAATTATAACATGCTCTTACATTTGTAAATACATTCATTTTTTTTTTTTACAGTTGTGAAGGGACTTTTTTTAATATGCATAATGATACTTAACGTATAAGAAATGCATAATTTAATTGTATTCAATTTCCAGAAAATGGTTTTTATTTTATTTTAATCATATTTTTTGTTTTAGCTTCCTGATGGCCGGATTATAAAAGTTGGTGGTGAAAGATTTGAGGCTCCTGAAGCCCTTTTCCAACCACATCTAATCAATATTGAGGGCGTTGGAGTGGCAGAACTTTTATTCAATACAATACAGGCAGCTGATATTGACACTCGGTCAGAGTTTTATAAGCACATTGTCTTGTCCGGAGGTTCTACGATGTATCCAGGCCTTCCTAGTCGCTTGGAAAGGGAATTAAAACAGCTCTATCTGGAGAGAGTACTGAAGGGAGATACATCGAAACTTTCAGTGAGTTTAACAGTTCATTCTTTTATCCTATTTCATATTTCGTTTAACATCTGTTTTGCATGCTAGCATATGTTGGACGTTCTTTAGAAATTGACTAACCTATTTCTCGTCAGATCTTTATCTCTCTTTCTCTCAAATTCATCACTTTTTTACATGTTCCTTGGTCTTCTCTATAAACTGAATCTGGTCCTGCAATTCAATTTTTTTATTATAGAAATATATTGTTTTTTTTTTTTGTTTTTTTTGTACGTTATCACCTTTCACATTAAATTGTTTTTAAGTACATTATCACCTTTCAATTAGTTGTTTGTACATACAAGGGGGCGTGCAATAAGTAATGCCCCTGACCCACTTCCTATAGAAGTAGAGCAACGAAACTTGGCACAGTTATTAGTCTTTCTCTACATAGGAACCACCCAGAGTTATGCATTTCTCCCATTGTTTGATGCAGCTCTGAAGACCGTTTTTGTAGAACATCCCAAGTTGGTCCTCCAACCACGACGTGGCTTCAGAAATCAAGGCTGCATCATCTGGGAAACGCTTTCGTTTCAAAAACAACTTCATGGCTGGGAAGAGGTGAAAGTCAAAGGGTGCAAGGTCAGGAGAGTAGGGAGGATGCACCCTTGCCTTCTTTGGAGGTGATGAGTCCAAGTGCTTCCACTGCATTGACTGGACTTTGGTCTCTGGATCATAATGATGGACCCAGGTTTCATCCTGTGTAATTAGTCTTTTGAAAAACTTTGACTCATCTTCTTGGCACATCTCCAAATTCATCCTCGAGCACTCAACGCAATCTCGCTTCTGGACTGGTGTGAGCAACTTGGGAATCCATCTGGCAGACACCGTATGCATATGCAAATGGTCATGAATGATAGTTTCCACAGACCCTGTACTAATCATGACATTAAGCTATTTGGCGAATAGTAATGTGCCGATCTTCCAAAATGGCAGCCTCAACATGACGGCAGAAGGGGCGGGGGGGGGACCAGGTCTGAGAGCTGTTTCCACAGACTTCCGGCCATGTTTGAATTCACAATGCCAGCGTTTTACAAGGTCATATGATGGGGCATTATCACCATAAGTTTCTTTCATTTCATCAAAAGTCTTCTGTGGTGTGCGTCCTTTCAAATACAAAAACTGGATCACTGCTCGACATTCAACAGGCTCCATTTCAAACCTGACTCAGTTCAAAAACCTGTAAAACAGAAACCACAATTAGTTCAGAGCTGTAATTTGCTACATAACCCGTAGAGATATAAATCATTGCACATGCAAAATTTAAGCTAGATCAGACAACTGGAAATGGGTCAGGGGCATTACTTATTGCACGCCCCTCGTATGTTTCAAATTGTTTGTACGTACGTTATTACATTTCAAATAAATTGTTTGTACATACGTTATTACATTTCAAATTGTTTGTAGTACGTTATGACCTTTCACATAAAATTGTTTGTACATACGTTATTACATTTCAAATTGTTTGTAGTACGTTATGACCTTTCACATAAAATTGTTTGTACATACGTTATTACATTTCAAATTGTTTGTAGTACGTTATGACCTTTCACATAAAATTGTTTGTACATACGTTATCACCTTTCCTATAATTTGTTTGTATGTGACTTATCACCTTTCACATATATATTCGTTTGTAAATTTTCACTGTGAGCACATGTTTCTATATACATTATCACCTCTTTCACACATTTGTTTTTTGACATATGTTATCACCTATACTTGTGTACATATGTTATCAACTTAAACATACAATTATTTGAACATTCGTTATCACTTTTCATACATCTTTATGTTTGTCTTACTTTGCATATTTCTTTTAAAACAAATTTTTTATTCACTTTATTTTTTTCTGTTTTTTTGTATAGAAAAATGAGTTTCAGTTCACTATTATAACAGTACTGTTTGTGCATATTTTTACATTGTGCATAATTGCATAGCATTTAGAGTAAATCTCTATTTCGGAATAGTCTCTGCCAAATCACTTTGTAAATTTTTTATCTACATACTTGAAACTTAATATGTGGGATTTTCGGGCTTGTGAAACAAATTTGATTTGACTTTTAGCTGGAAAAATGCCTGCTATGGGATAAAAAGTGAAAAAAAATGCAACTTGGCAGATGTAATTCAATGTAATATGTAGGCTCTACATATGTGCTCAAATGCATTTATATGTTTAGCATTATTTTTAATGTTTTGATATATATATATATATATATATATATATATATATATATATAGACTTAGCTTAGATGGTAATGAATAACATTTTTGTTTTGATTCTAGCTGCTCACACTCGAGTTATATTTTTTTTTTCTTTTGAAATCACTACTATATATTGGGTACAATATAGTAATTAGTAAAGGATTGGCTCTATAATAATAAATATGAAATCTGCATAAATTAAAATATATTTTAGCATATTTTATGACTGGGCAATGCTGGATGGCATGCTAGTATATATTATAGTAGCATGAAGCTGTGATCAAGTCTTTCATTTCCTTGACACAATTGACACTCAACCACTGCCTTTAAGCATCATCTAAACCATATTATCAAATAACAGGCACAACGTGCTGAATTTGAGGCAAATAGATGTAAACACATGGAAAATTTCCCTCCTTTCTCGAATTAACATTTTTTTTACTTTAAATCACTGTCAAAGAAAAATCATGACTTCATCTTTTAGTTTTCATGCTGAGGAATTGTACAGTAAATTGTGACGATGTGTGAACCGAAAATAAAGCATTCTTCATTAATCATACTCTTGTTTCTCATTTTCAGCCTCTTGTTACCATTATATATATTTTTATGGTTTAGATAATGTATATTTTATTGAGATAAATTACTAATTAGATATCAGATATGCGTAATTTAAATCCGTAAAAAAATTAACTAAATATTGACAATAACTTACAACCATTATGGCAACCGGTTTCTCTGGAAGTATTTTGATGTTAATCCTAAGAATAAGAATACAGCTGCTTGAAAGTTATGTTGGACCATCACATCAAAGGGTGGCAAAAACTTTTACAATGACTAATATGTTAAACCATCTTAGAAAGGGTCATTCAAAAGAAGCAAAAGTTGCAGATAAGAAAAGGAAGCACAATTAATATTCAGGGACTGACGTTCCAGGAACAAGTGGCAGCAACTACGAGCCTCCAGCAAAACACCAAACTACTACAGATTCAATATTGGCCCCCAAAAAATTTGCGATATAAATGACTGCAGGTCACAAGAGATCCATTATCTGATAAGAGAAATGCTGTTGATATTCAACTATATTCTGTAACATCTGACATTGGATTTAATAGGTTTATTGCAAAACGTTGTAGTGAAGTACTTTTTTAATGGAATGCTGTAATTTGAATGAAATAATTTTCAATGTATTTGCAAAAGTAAAACAAAAATTCAACTCTCTTTTGCTGAAATTAGCAGCATTGCATGAACTACAGACATTTGGACAGCTACAACAGATAATGTTCCCTTTCTGAGTTTGACAAATCATTGGCTTTCAAATGATTTTGAACAGTGCAGAGCTGTGCTTAGAGTTGTTCCATTCCCTGGTGCACACACAGGTGCAAGAATGTGAAGAATTGCACTTCTGAATGAATATAAAATTTTCAATAAAGTTTTCTTAGTCTTGTGGGATTCAGGAGCGAGTATGGTTGCTGGTGTCAGGGAATGTGATTTAGAATAACTATCATACTCAGGCTGAAGACAACCATTACATCTAACAGAAATACAGTCTATCACTTTAATCACTTTCTATTAGCAAATTAACTGAAATACAGAATTAGCTCCATTTGGAAAACGAACTCATTCAAGATGTGACCAGATGGTGAAATTTAAGTTATATGCTGAAAATAACGAAAAGCTCTTGAAATGTTTGCTCTTGATAAGATTCCTACCTTAACAACTTACCAATGGAGACTTGTTCAAAAAATATCCAGTTCCTGAGTCCATTTGAAGAAATCCCCAAAGAAACAAGTCACAAAACATCAAACATACCAATATATATATATATATATATATATATATATATATAATTGATAATAATAATAATATATATATATATTATTATTATTATCAATTATATATATATATATAATATATTATATAAATTTAACTCTGAGGTAATTTCTATCAAAATCCGCTAGTATTTCTGACTTTGGTGGAATCCTTCTTACCATTGTTGAACAATTCAGGTTATCAATGGAAACAAGATTTTCATCCTATCAAAATGCTTGTGTACATCTACCTACCTATGTCTTTCCTAGACCCGTGATTCAAATATTAATTTTAAAAGATTGGCATAAAAACATTTAGAATTGGATTCTACATAACTGATGATAATTAAGCAGAATCAGCAGGATACACTACGCTGCTGAGGGTGAAGAAGCATGAACAAGTGTAAATTATACTTTGAAACCAACTGACAAGAAAACAGTAAAAATGTCACAAAAGATGTTTTTATCGCTCCTAGTATAAGAAGGCAGTAAAAGTACAATCATTTCTAATTCAATTTTGGCCTTCATTTTTGAGGTATGAAAAGTGAGCATCGTTTATAATAGCAAAATTGCACAGTCAATTTTTAAAGCATCAACAAATAAAACTAAATAAAATGACAGTAACTATGAACATTCAATGTAATTCTATACATGATGATTATTATGCCTAGTTTTTAAAACAATTCCAGGAGCAATTTACTTCATTATAAGTCAATAAAAATGCTGATATGTTCAATTTTGGTGGTGGAAATAATGTACCAAATGCCATAAACATATGCTAGTTTCAAAATAACACATCACAAAAACTATTAAAAGATACAGATCTAGAATATTGCATGCCTAATATATATTGATACTATATTAAAATGTCAGCTTTTTACACCTTGTACTTGTAGTATCCTCAAGAAATGTAATAATTTTATGTAGTGTGTTTCACTTTGTTTATCATGGTGATGTAATTAAGTAAACGTACATGCTCAACATCAATTTAATTTTAATAAAAGAGAGCTGCATCTTATCAACGATAGTTCTTTACACAATTGGTATTTCTTTGCGATTATGTTGAATTCATTGCTTGCAACTGATCACATTTGTCCATTTGAGGTGGTTTTCTCAACTCCTTCCCCAGTCAAACTTCAGCTGTCCTTCTTCAATGCTTGTGGCACAAATTACTTGTTCTGTATTATTTATTAAAGTGTTAGGTGAAAGTACAGACTAGTTAGAAAACCACCCTCCACATGTTAATGTTTGGCTTTCCAAAAAGTTCTCTGCATAAGTAGGTTTTTGTTTTAACATCATTTATTTTTATATTGGCTTTGTTCAAATTAACGCTGTGATTGTTTACAAATGATTTCTGGTTTTTATGGACATTCTGTTTTACATTGAATGACCAGAAAAGGTCTCTTCTGATTAATGTTTACCAGTTTTAAAATAAGCAAATGAACTTGGCTGTTTGTCAAAATAACAGAATATTTTTTTCACTAGTAAACATTAATCACAAAGAACATTTTCATGGAATTTATGTAAAGCAGAATGATTCGCACAAACCAGAATTTTTTAATAAGAGATTCGTTCAGTTTTTCATATGAGAATTTGGGGCGCTATAAGATTTCTACCTTAACAACTTAGCATTGGGAACTTGTTCAAAAAATTGTGCAGTTATTGAGTCCATTTGAAAAAATCCCCCAAAAACAAGTCACAGAACTTCAACCATATCAATGATAATACCTACAAATTTTAGTTTTGAGGTTATTTCAAAAGCTGTCCAATCTACTTCTGATATTTGACTCTAGTAGAATCCTTACCACTGTTGAACAATTCATTGAATCAATGGAAACAAGAGTTTCATCCTATCTAAATGATAAAAACTTGTGTGTCTACTTTCATAGATTCAAATTTAAATATTAAAAGAATGATATTTGAAACACTAAGAATTGGATTCTACATCTATTTTCTACTAATGATAATGAAGCAGAATCAGCAAGATACATTTCTTCAAGCTCCATTGAGGGTCAAGAAGATCAAAGTAAAAGTAAAACCGTATCTCTTTCTGTTTGATGAATAGGCCTACAGTAACAAATGAAATCTTAGAGCAGGTAGAAACTGAGTTGAACATGGAGACTGCAACTACAACAGAAATACAAGAATCAGAATCTAAACTCAAAAGGAATAAATCCATTATGGTTAAGTACATAAAAGAACTTGATCATTATGTAGCTTTACAACTACAAGTGATGATCTAGTTCAGTGATGGAAGTAGACGCAGGAGACCTTACCACTGCTGAATAAACTGACTTCAAAATATCTCAGCGCACCACCTTCATCCGTGGAGAACAGGTGGTAATGTGTATGAGCCTATTAGGAACAGACTGTGTCCTGAGAATAGAGAAACTTTAATGTTTCTACATTACAATTTAAAAGTATTCAACTTTAAATGCCAAGGAGACTGAGAGCAGAGAGGCAGCAAGAATAGAAGAGGAAGTAGAGCAGCAGCAGGTGAAAAACTTCCGCTTATAGTTATTCACTTAAATTTATATTTTGTAATTTCTTTTTTCTTATCTAACCATTTCAGAATTGTAAATTGTACTTTGCATTTTGTAATTTTAGTTAATAAAGGCAAAAAGCCATAATAGTGGCCAGACACTTAAATGTTAAGTTAAATTAGCAGTAACTATATTAATGTGTCAAAGTTATCTGATGAGTCACTTGGAAATGATTTAAATTTAATAGGAAAGAGAAAAGTAATTGGAATATTAATCGGTAAATTTGCTGATTAGGCTGATTACTCAGTACACCTTTAGTATATTCCCAACAAAAGTTGAACTCCACAGTGGATGATGGTGGCGCACAGAACCCTTGAATAATTCTTTTAGAAAAGTGTTTAAAGAACTTAGAAGAGCAGGTGAAATCACCTTAAGTTGATGTTTTATAAAAATCAAAAACACTATTTCCCATCACCTCATTGAATTTGCACAAGTTGAAAAATAAAATTTTATTAGTTTGAATATTGGAAGCTTGTGTTAAAGATCTAGTGAGATTGTTGAATTATTTAACTATGCTGTATCTAAGAAATGTGCTGGAAGAGCCAAATAATCATTGGAAAGAATACAAGCTGTTTTAGGTTTGAAATGAAAAGATGACGGGTGATGTTGGTATTTTTCTTGCAGAGAAATGGGTAGATAATAAAATACTTGAAGTTAACGTGTGCTTTTGAATATTGATGTTTGTTGGGTGAAACTTTTCACTCCAACAATGTGGCTTGAGAATGTTATGAAAGATCACTTTTTTATGACAAACTTTTTACAATAAGAAGTACTTGGTGTGGCATGGGGTTTTGAAAGGACAAGTTGGAAAGATGCTTAATAGATTTGAGGCGGTCATAGAGGAAAGGATTGCAAATGAAAAAAAATTTACTTTTTAAAAAGAAAAGGCTATCTCTTTGAAATGACATGTGAAATCAAATTGAGAGAATGAGTGTTTGGTTAAACTTCAAGCAAAAATGTGGAGAAAATTGATTGAAGGATTTACTTCTGGAGGCAACAAACTTGTAAATAGAAGTGGCCTCACAGACATAGGGTGATATGGTGGTGGAATGAAGAAGTTGGGAAAAGTATCAAAGAAAAGTGGAAACAATCGAGTGAACAAAGAAAAGATGAATAATAATGAATAAAGATGAATAAAGATGAATAATGTGGTAGCGAAAAGGGCAAGAGAAATGCATAAAGCCAAGTTAGAGGTTGAACAAACTAAGCATTCAAATACAAAGCGGTGATCAAAAGAACAATGTATTCAGGATAGCTAAACAGATGGCAAAAGTTGTAGAGAAATGCATTCAAAATGAAAATGGAATGTTGACAACAAATGAATAAATGAAATGAAGAGGGATGCTTGAATTGTTGATTTGCACCGGATTAAAAAAGATCTGTAAATCTTAGATGATGCCATTCAGTGCTACTTGAATATTGTGAGATTTGTGAGATATCAGCTGAAGTATTATAATGCAAATGTGGAAGCCATGTCTAGTAGGAAGGCCCATAGTAGGTGTTCTTTGTCTTCATTAAGAAGCAGTAAGAAAAATGTGGCAAGATCCAGACATGGCAATGCGCACCTTGGCAAGAGACATGGGCATTGGAGCAGAAATTATGATGAAGACTCCACTTCTCACACAAGACACACAACGACAAAGAGAACAACCAAAGCCAAGAATCTCTTCAATAAGGTCTAACATCCCATCGAACCTGGAAGGAAAATAACTTCTGCCAGGGTTAGTGGCACAACATGGAGAATAACAGGTGGCTAATCTACAATCCACAAAATATAATGTATCATTTAGATCAAATTCTCTCAAACTAATTTGGATTTGTTTTCAACAAAGGTCATGCCATGCTTGCTCACATTTTCAATAAGAAACTCAATTCAGATTACTATATCAAATTACTATCTAATGTTATCAGGCGCTAGTGGTTGTCGGACAGCCATAGTAAGCATGGCAGCAAGATTTAGTTTTGTTTGAAGATTTGATGACATGCTATTTAAAAAATGAAATGTTTTTATCAAATTTTATATAAAATAATTCTGAAAATTTGATAACATGCTATTTAAAAAATGAAATTGGCCCTGTCAGTGGGGCATTAGAATACACTGACTGCCCCCCTGCAGAGGGTAAAAGTCCCTCAATGGGGCCACCTGTTGGCCGTGGGTGGCGACCCGTGAAACCTTGGAACGGAATCCTGGTGATTGAAGGTCCTGGAGGACGAGTTCATGAGCCTCCTCTTCCTAACACATCTCTTTGGCCCTTACCTCGGTTAGACGGGCGGTTGGAGGGGCCCGATCCGATCAATCGGCTGGTCAGGTCAAGCCCTACGTCTACTATCAATGGTTCAGACTAAACTGAGAAATTTAAAATTAGCAAAAGAAATCCTCTTAAACAAAACCATAGAAACTGATAAACCTCACCCCTAAAGTAGACGTTCGAAAGCGCTGGCCAAGGGTCAATCAGCAAGTGTAGAATCCAATCCCGACATGGCTGAAATCACAAAATTTTGTTCACTCTAGATTTGGGTAGTGAAAAATTGAGTAACGACAGATGCTCGGTATTTCTTACTTGACTGAGTATACTGTCTGTGTAGCCCTGACTCTGTCAAGGCGAATGGGTTTCCCCCTTGACAAGTCCCAATATTGGGCTCCGAGGTGGGTGGGGAACACAGGCAAAGAAACTTTTATCCATATTTATGTCAAAACAAAAAAAAAAACCCAAACACGCCTTATCGGACTCAGATAATGAGGAAAATACGGATTTTCCTAAATACTATGTATTAGAATCATTGGACGAAACGCCAATGTCAAAATTATCCCCTTTTCTCATTGAAAAGGTGTTAACAGGGAAAATAAATCCTAAAATGGTAAAAAAAACTAAAGATGGTAACCTATTAATAGAAATTGAGACAAAAAGCCAAAGCCTAAATTTAGAAAATATGAAAACTTTCCATAATATTAACATTAAAGTTACCCCACACAATAAACTAAATCAATCCAAAGGAGTTCTCCGTAGCCGGGAACTATCACTGGCTTCACCAGAAGAAATCCAAAATGAACTGAGCAAACAAGGAGTCATTGACTCTAAAAGAATCTATATAAAGAAAAACTCAGAAAAAATACCAACCAATACTTATATTATTACATTTAACACTCCAAAAATTCCACCTAAAATTAAAATTGGTTACACCATGGAACCAGTTGAAATATACATCCCAGATCCTCTGAGATGTTTCAACTGTCAAAAATTCGGTCACCATAGAGATGCCTGCAGAGGTCATCCCACGTGCGCTAAATGTGGCTCTAAAGAAATAAGTCACAACGAACAAGAATGTCACGAGTCCAAATGTATAAACTGCCAAGGGGAGCACCCTGCCTACTCAAAAAGCTGTGAACGATGGAAAACAGAAAAAGAAATCTTAGCCACAAAGCATAAACGAAACATTTCTTACTAAGAAGCGAAGACAATAGTGGAAGGAGTCATAAGAAATAAAACGCGAAAATAACAGAAAAAACAAATCCCACCAACCAGCCTGATAAATACGACCAACTAATTGAAAAACTGGTACATCTAGAACCAAACGAATTGCTTAACTCCCAAAAAAAACTAAAAATACAACACTTTCAAAAACTAGAAAAATTAAAACTAGAAACTAGGAAAGAACCCAATAAAGTATTTAACTCCTCCCAAACCCAAACCTCCCCTCTTAAAAGCCAATATACCCAAGAACTAACTTTCTTAAAACCAAATAATAAACCAGCAAAACAAAAAATAGAAATCCTCACCAAAAATTTAATAGAAACTGATGAAATGGAGACTGAATATCAAACAGAAACCCCAAAACAAGAAATTTCCTATCGAACACCACCAAAACAAAAGAAAAACCTAAACAAAACAGTTATAAGGTCCCGTTCAAACTCCAGAACTAGAACCCCAATCCCTAAAAATCAAACTGAACCTGAAGATGAAATGGAAACAGAATACCCAAACCAACAAACAGAAACCTTAAATCAAGAAATCTCCCATCGATCAACGTCAAAACAAAAGAAAAACCAAAACAAAATGGACATAAGGTCCCATGCTAATTCTAGTTCCAGATCCCCAAACAAAAAACCAAACAGAAGACAAGCCAAAAACATAAGAAAAAAACAAAGCTAATTGAAAACCCTCCACAACTTATACTAAATCCATACCTTATATCAACACCAATACTAAAACCCATAATCAACTAAAAAAAAAAAAAAGAAAAAAAAACACATCACAGAGGATCATTACCTTACCACCAATGACCTATGAACCAGTATTCCTTCAATGGAACATTAGAGGTGAAAAGGCAAATTTCGACGAATTGAACCTTCTCATTGTCTCTTTTCACCCAGCAGTCATATGCCCACAAGAAACTTATAAGAAAATTCAGAACACACTACATATCAAACGATATACAACCTATGATTATATACACGAACAAGGAAATAAAGCCTCCGGAGGAGTGTCAATTCTAATTAATAATAATATAATTCAAAGCGAAATCAAACTGAATACAACACTACAAGCCGTTGCAGTAACCATCAGTCTAAGAAAACCGCTAACAATTTGCTCCCTATACCTACCACCTAATGAAAACATAAATAAAACAGACTTGAACTTATTGATCTAACAACTCCCTAAACCTTTTATCCTCATAGGTGACTTTAATAGCCACAATGAACTATGGGGAAACAAACAAACAAGCAGAAGAGGTAAAATTATCGAAAATTTTCTAGATAAAAACCAACTATGTTTGTTTAACAACGGAACCAACACCTATCTTCACCCTAGCTCTGGAACACTCTCGGCTATTGACCTCACTATATCAGAACCCAGTATTTTCCCAGAATATAAATGGAATGTACGTCATGAGACCTGTGGGAGTGATCACTTCCTGATCATCCTAGAAGGTCAAGAACCAGAGAATGACACTAAAACACCCCGATGGAACTTGCATAAGGTCAACTGGGAAGATTTCAAAAAAAGGTGCCACACAGACCTAGTGCAAGAAACTAATTTAACAAAAGATGATGACATTACCCACTTCACCAATACTCTAAATATTATAGCTGAGAAAACTATTCCTAAAAGCTCCCCATCAACAAGATATAACAAGCCTTGGTATAACAAAGATTGCAAAGAAGCGCTCAGAGCCAGACGAACAGCACTCAGAAAATTTAATAGCCAACCAACAAAAGAAAATTTAGAAAATTACAAAATAAACCGAGCCCAAGCTCGCAGAACCATTAAGCAAGCTAAGCAATCAACATGGCAAACTTATGTTAGCCAACTAAATTCAAACACCAAACCTAAGGAAATATGGAACATGATAAACAAAATTACTGGGAAATACACTAAACAAGCTAATAAACATCTCATCCATCACAATGTCAAAATCACTAACAAAAAAAAAAATAGCTGAAATCTTAGCAGAAAACTTTGCCAAAAACTCCTCACCAACTAATAGGAACAAAGAATTCCAAGTCATCAAAAACCAAGCAGAACAACAACAAATCTGCTTCCATTCAGACAACACTGAATACTACAATCAAATCCTTACTATGTACGAATTAGAAGAATCTCTCAAAAACATCCATAATTCAACAGCTGGACCAGATGAAATCCCCTATGTCTTCCTAAAAGAATTGCCAATGAGATCAAAAGAATACCTCCTCAAAATTTTCAATGATATCTGGATCAATGAAAAATTCCCTGACACTTGGAGACATGCCATTATAATTCCCATACCTAAACCTTCAAAAGACCCCTCAGATGCAATAAACTACCGTCCCATTGCACTTACTAGTTGCATCTGCAAAACCCTCGAGCGAATGATCAATAGAAGACTATCCTGGTATCTAGAAAGAAATCACCTAATCTCTGAACACCAAGAAGGCTTCCAAAAGGGCAGAAGCCCTATTGACCATATCATAAATTTGGAAACCTATATTAGAGAAGCTTTCATCCTCAAAGAACATGTGGTTACAGTTTTCTTTGACATAGAAAAAGCTTTTGATACCACTTGGAAGTATGGAATATTAAAAGACCTGAATGAACTAGGTCTAAGAGGCAGAATGCCAACATTTATCAAAAACTATCTGAGTGACAGAACCTTCCAAGTAAAACTTGGAAACATCTTATCAAAGTCTCAAAAACAAGAATTGGGAGTTCCCCAAGGTGGAATTCTTTCAGTTACACTCTTTAATGTGAAAATAAACAATATAGTTAATAACATAAACTTCGGAACAAACTATGCCATCTATGTTGACAATCTCATGATTAGTTTTAAGGCCAAACATATGAACACTATTGAACGACACCTACAATTATGCATCAACAAAATTACTAGCTGGGCTACCAAAAATGGCTTCAGCTTTTCTCAAACAAAAACAAAATGTGTTTACTTCTGCCAACATAGAAAAATGCATCCTGACCCCGAGCTAAAAATTAACAACAATAGACTAACAGTTACAGATCAATACAAGTATCTTGGAATCACCTTTGACAAAAAACTCACCTTCATACCCCACATTAAATACTTAAGGAAAAAATGCAACCAAAGAATGCAACTTGTGAGAACCATAGCTCATACAAACTGGGGAGCTGATTGCAAAGCAATTCTAAAACTCTATCAAACACTGATAAGATCAAAGTTGGACTATGGCTGCTTTATCTACGGTGCAACAAGAAAATCCTACATTAAAGAACTGAACACAATTCACCACCAAGGACTCCGACGAGCACTTGGAGCATTTCCCACTACACCAGTCGAGAGTCTTTATGCAGAAGCGAATGAACCTACACTTGAAATGAGACGGACAAAATTAGCCCTACAATACTATACAAAACTTGCATCTAACACTTCGAGCCCTATATACCAGAGTGTCTCTCACCCCCAAACACCAAATCCTTTTCCAAAAAAAGGAAAAAGCAATCAAGCCTTATGGTCTCCGTATGAAAGAAATAAAAGACGAAGCCAAAATTAACATCTCGCAAATCCACAAAGCTTCTACACTCAAACATCCACCCTGACTTTCCAAAACTGCTGTAAATCCACCCGAACATCCAAAACACTCTCCTATACTATTAGATCTCTCTAAACACCCCAAATCGAACACAATCAAACCCATCTATATGGAAAAAATACATGACATCCTTCATGACTATCCGGACTATGAACACATTTATACTGACAGAGCTAAAACCAAAGAAAAAGTCGGAAGCTCTGCTATTTATCGGCAAAGAAAAATCCAAAAACGCCTACCTGATAGGTCTTCCATCTTTAGTGCTGAAGCCTCAGCAATAAACCTGGCCCTTAATATTATAAGTGCTGATCAAGCAAACAAGTTTATAATATTTTCGGACTCTTTATCAGTTCTAACTTCATTAAAAGAAAAGAACATTTGCAATCCGCTAATAACTAATCTATTAAACAAACTCGATTTTCTTCATACTCAAAAACAAATCATCCTATGCTGGATCCCAAGCCATATTGGCATCCTAGGGAATACAAAAGCTGACCTAGCTGCTAAATAGTCACTAAACTTGGAAATCTCCAACATAAAAATCCCCTACACTGACTTTAAACCAACCATAAACCTGTATATCAAAACAAAATGGCAACAACAATGGAACACTTATACAAAAAACAAGCTACAAGAAATCAAACCTACACTTGGAGAATGGAATCCCAAATCTAAACTAAACCGGAAAGAAGAAGTGATCATTACAAGATTAAGAACAGGGCATACAAATATCACCCACTCATTCCTATTAAAAAGAGAAAATCAACCTGAATGCTTACCTTGCCAAGAAAACTACACTACATTTTTTAATTAACTGCATTGACCTAGCTCCCCTATGCCAAAAACACTACAGCATTAACAACATTAAAGATCTCTTTGAAAAAATAAATGAAAAAACAATTCTAAATTACTTGAAAGAGGTAAATCTCTCTACCAAAAAAAAAAAAAAAAAAAAAAAATTTTCAACCCAAATCTCTTACAGACCTTCCTCCAATCTTACCTTGACATACTGAAAAATAAAGAACACCTACCTTACTAAGACATCCAAAGAAAAAAAAAAAAATGAACTTATTTGGCCTTAAATGACCATGCAGCTGTTGATAGGCCAATAAACTGAACAAACAAAAAAAAAAAAAATGAAATGTTTTTATAAAATTTTATATAAAATAATTCTGAAAATTTGATAACATGCTATTTAAAAAATGAAATGTTTTAATAAATTTTATATAAAATTATTCTGAAAATTTGATAACATGCTAAATAGCATGTTATCAAAAAATGAAATGTTTTTATCAAATTTTATATAAAATAATTCTGAAAATTTATAGTTTAATAAATAAGAATGTGTGGCAAAATTTGTTTTAAACTTTTTCTTTCTTTCTTTTTTTTTTTTTTTTAGAAATTCAAGATTCGCATAGAGGATCCTCCTCGTAGAAAACATATGGTATTTTTAGGTGGCGCCGTCTTGGCAGATATCATGAAGGATAAAGACTCCTTTTGGATGACAAGAGAAGAATATGCAGAAAAGGGAATAAGGGTTTTGGAAAAACTTGGTGTTGGACCAAAGTAAACTCTCTAAAATCTAATATATATATATGTATATATATATATACACACACACACACACACACACACTCTTGTATGCTTGAAGATGTCAGTTTCTCTGTTATTATATTCTGTGTGTGTATGTATGTATATATATATATATTAGTGATGGGACGATTCCAAATTTTTACCGATTCTGATTATTTTAAAATTTCTAACTATTTAATTGGATATTTGTTCTTTTTTTTGTTGTTCTTTGAATTACTGAAAAACCTCCATGTTAAGTCTGCATATATTTTTGCAAACATAAACACTTGGAGACCTATATTACATGAATAGATCTTTTTAAATATTTTTCTCAAATCTTTTTGTTGTAATTAATTGAAAATAGTGAAACAACTAAAAACCTATTTCTTTTTTAAAACAAAGGCAAGGTTGAAACTTCCCCTGAAAACACAGAATTATCTCTTAGAGAAAACTAATACATTTTGGCTAACTGCTCTAAAATGCTACTCTCAGAAATGAAGCTCATTTTACATTCAATTAATATGTGAAGCAGATCCTCCCTCTTAAATTCTTAAATAATTGACTTTTTTTTTTTTGTTTTTCTTTTTACCAAGTTTTTTGGGATGTTTACACGTAATCGCCTAAAAGGGTTGAATCTCATTTTAGTTTGGAGAGGTGATTTAGCTGTGGGTGTTAATTTACAACAGCATCTATAAAAACTAATAATACCGTACTTTGGGATAATTGCGTCAAGTCTGGGGTGATTGCGCTAACTAGCTAAAAGTGTTTTTTGGCAATGATGCATATAAAGAACACTTTTTTTTTTAGTTGCCGCAATTACCCTTGGATTTGTGCAACTACCCAAAGGTTTCAATAAACCAAGAATCATTTTTTATTAGTTGACTCAATTTTATTGCTTTCTAGATCTTAATTTTGTTTTACAATCTGTATACAGACGTGTGATGCAGAGGTGGATCTGCCTTCAGGCTGAAAATGGTGGATTAGTCAGTAATACACACAGAATCAAAGAAGAATTAACGCCAAGTGTTATTTCATACGAAAATGTGAAAATTCACAAATTGATTTATACCTCATTCAATTCAAAGTCAACCTTTTCTCATACGTTTCACCTCCACCTTCTTGTAATATTTGCAAATGCCAAATGAGGAACCCAATTGGATAAAAGCTGAGAGCATAAAATGAATAGTTAAAAATATTTAAAAAAAAAACACTTTTTATATTTTTGATTTAATTATCAATAATGTTTGATTAGTATTTTTCTTAACAAAAATATTTTATTGGATTTTTAAAATATATTTTCAAACATTGTAGATAAACTACATTCTTCTAAAGTGTAGCAAATTTACGTAAAGTTTCCATTTTTGTTTTATTTTACAAAAACTAAAATACATTTACATCATATTTTTATGTTATTATGATCTATAGATTTTACTAATTGTTTAAAAACAGTAAGTTTTATCAGTAGTACCAGCAATGGAAGTTTAAATTTAAAAAAAAAATGCAAAGAATCGTTTTTTGGAATCGGAATTAGGCTTATTTTTTTCTGATACCCCAAAAGTTCCAATTTTTCTGATTCCGATTAATCGTCCCAACACTAATATATTTATATTTTGTGATTTTATGGTTATATATAAAACCATAAAAAGACATTAAAAGAATTTGATATTAAAAGGAAACACGGAAATGCTATCCATTTTCATATTTTTTATACAAAGTAAATAAATTTGACAGGAGCAATTGACATTATTTGATCCATTATAAAACATGAAATTTTATTTTAAAATATAATTAAAAATGATTTTTCAAAAGAAAAGCTCCAGTAATTCCATGGTGTATGCATTTTTTATTGTTGGAAAAAGTGAGACAATATTGCCTCCTGCCACCTTTTTCTTCCCACTGACACTTCCACTACAATCACTGATTGATTTTTATAATCGATAAAAATCCACAATTTGATAAACAGAAAAAGCAATTGATTTGTTTTTCTCTTAATCTGTTTCTCTGCTTATAATTAAATTTGCAGCCATTTCTTTTCTAATAATGCCACGGCAATCTATGAACATTGGTTTATAAGAGAATCTAGTTAAATTGGTTTTTTTTGCTTTCAAATCTTTAAATATCTAATCATTTAAATTTAAATACATGATTAAATTTTGAGGGGGGAGGGGTGGATATATATATATATATATATAGTTATGAAATATATGACAATTAAGCTACACACTATCTTCCACGTTTTATTAAGGAATCATCAGGCTAAAATGGCATGATGATTCCTTATGAAGATGAAATGTGTCACATTCTGTGTAGCTTAACCGCCAATTATGTAGTTTCCATTTTTATTTTGTTTATTTTATTAAAAAAATATATATACATTTACATCGTAAATATATATATATATATATATATATATATATATATATATATATGTATGTATGTATACACACACACATGACATTTTATGTGGACAAATTAAATAATATAATTTGTTTTTTTAAGCATAGTGTTGAAAGTCTGAAATTAATTCTAATTGATGAGATGCATCTTGAAATATCTGAGCAAATCTGCTTAAAGGCTTTCAAAACATATATAGTGAGTCACAGGAAACGGATCTATTTAGACTGCTTCTTGCTCTCCTTAAGTAAGAAATATGGAGTGAGGAAGGTAGTCTTTAAACCTGCTTAAGATGCCTTTTAGTTTGTTGTTATTTGCTTATATTTTATGTTAAATTTTGTTTTAGTTAGTTATTGATTTTGAATTGCTGAATTACAACATTTTTGAAATATTCGCAATTTATGTGTGTTTTGAAAACCTTAGAGCAGATTTATTGCTGCACAATACTTTCTCCATGCAGGCACTCTTGTAAGGGTTATCCATTGTCTCTGGAGGCTTGTTGATTCTAATATATAAATATAGTTCTCATAAATGTTTGATTGTATCACATCTCTTTAGTGTGACTAGTCATAGAAAGTATATCCATAATGAGATTTGAAACCAAATATTAGGTCACTTCCAAATGTGACTAGTGATGTCAAATCTTATCCTCTGCACCAACAAACTATTGATTGATGCCAGTTAGAGATAGTTGGTGATACAATGAAACTGCAGTATAGTGTTAGCACATTTTATTATCATTTATTATTGATATGTATAATCTGGAGCAAAAATAAATTGGATCTGATATCTAGAACATTTTTGTTATTTTTTTTTTTTTTAGAGAAGGTGGTGTTTGATTACCACTGCTGAGAAGCCATGAGATTAAATAATGTTTTGTTTGTAAATCCCAAAACAGCTTTTCATGGTAAAAAACTGATGATCCCAACAATAATATTAAAACTACTATAAATTGTTAGAAGCAGACTAATGTAGACTAATTGACAAAGAAGTTTTCCAACTTGAGACTAAGTGTTTTTTTTTTATATATATATAATTTTAAAATTGAAAAAAATCTAAGGCTATATTATTACAATATATAGTGAAGCTATACAGTGCTTTGCAATACTCATGGTTTTAAACACACTATGAAAGTCTGTTTCTAAGAAAAAAATGTCAGGTAGAATAGCATTTTGTGTTCCAAAACCATGCCATATGCCAGTTTGATGCTGTATTACCAAATATATCGCTTTTACATGCTTCTTATTTTCTCCTAGTATTTATATATTTATTCTCTTAAAATTAGAAAAAATTGATAAATATTTTATAATTGTAAAATTTTAAAAAATATTCTAACAAAAGAATTCGACATTAATTTTTTTCCAATTTTATTAAAATTATGTTTCCATTTGTTTTTCTTCAAATCCATAATATGTGAAGATTGATGCAATCCTTTTGCCTCATACCATTATTAAAAGATTTTCTTTTTCTTGTTCTGCTTAGCTTTAATTTGGAGAAGAAAAGAATTAAATTTATCATTTTTATGCACTCCCTTTTATTGTATCATCAAAGTAATTAAAAACTTTGATTTATATTTGTGAAAATTTTATCTTTTTTGATCATTTCTTTTTAAAAACAAGAATGAGGATATTAAAATATGTACACAAAGAAACTTTTAATATTTTAAAGCACAATGTAAAAAAGAATGTTTCATTTTTTTTTCATAAAGACTTTGATGTGATGACATTATGGGTGTTTGGTGTTGTGGTGGTCTTAAATATTAGATTGCATACTTACACAAAGTTGGTCTACAAAAATCTTTTGTTTTTGCAACATAACCTAGAATTTGGTTAGAAATTTAAACAGTTTCAACATTTAAACCAGATATGATTAGCATTTTATTTTGTTAAAATGATTAAATTAGAATTAAAATGACATCCTGACATTTAAAAAGATTAAGAAAAATGTTATGATTGCCTCAAAAGAAAAACAAATATGGATTTTTCTGAGCTGGTATTAGTCGATTATTCAATTTATGAACTGCAATTTTAATTGTAAACCCTGTTGTCATTTGAAAATGAAAACTAAAAGCCTTTATTGTCAGTCTAAATCATTTAGATTTTGTTTTCTAATAAACTATAACAAATGTATGTAGTGATTAAGATATTGTGTAAGATCTCTTAGAAGTAAATGGAGAAACTTAATTTTATAAAACCCCAATTTTTATTAATTTAAACTCATCTATCAATTGGAAGGCTTTTTGATAAACTTGGCTGCCCTTTCAACACTTTGAAAATGTAAAGGCCAAGTCTGGTAGCAATTATGAATTGTACAAAGTTCATTTTCTTAAAATATCTCCGTAAATATTTGTTTGCAAACTCCACTTTGCGAAAGATTAATCAAAAACTTAGCTTTAAAATCTCTTTAAATTTTAAAGTTAGATTAAAAATTTATTGATTAAAATAGAACTTTAAAATGGTTTGATAAATTAACATAACCGATTAGTCCAGTTTTATATGATGATCCCTCCTCCAAGTTTTTATAACTTCTTTTAGTGTGTCATCAACAACAACATTTTCTAGCACTGATGTAGAAGTATTACATTGCATATTTTATAATGTGTAAGTGTTAGATTTTCTGGTAGCTGTTTCTTGATCATATCAAAAAAGTTGCTGGAAGTTATAGTTTTATTTCAAACCAGCTTACTGTATTTACCTAAAGCACTGATAATGAAAGCTTTTATGAATTATAGGCTCAAGTTAACCTTTCCTTTAGAAATGTTTATATTCCAAGAGACATCTGGTTGAAACTAGGTTCTTTTTATTTCCTTGAAAGCGTCAAGAGGACTATTGCTTGGAATAAATAATTAAATCTACTTTTTATATGAAGTACAATTGATTTGATTTTTTTATTATTAAAGTGTATGATAAAGCAAACAAAAGGTTAAAGAAATTCATGATTAGTTATTTGCATTTTAAATTAAACATTTAACAGTACTTAATATTTGATTTATCAAGAACAATTTAAGCTACTTTTAAAAAAAACTATTAAACACATTTTCTTTATGTACTTTCCTCAAGACCTCATTTTAATTTAATCAACATTTCAGGATTTATTCATTTCCTCAACACTTCATTTGTTGCAGTTCTAAAATCATAGAAAGGAAGCAGAGAAGAGGCTAATGTCTGTCCCCAAGTTAATACAATTTTACATTAATTGGCTTCATAAGTTTCTCGCAAAAGTTCACATCTATGTTTCATATTCAAAAGTAAATGTATACTTTTGAAATTTTTTGCAGGAGTGATTAACATAAACATTTAATCTCTGCCTGATAATCCAAAACTAATCTTGCAAAAATTATACTGGAAACTCAAAATCACATTTTAGTTTGATGTTTGGCTAATTTCTAAATGTATACTAGCTCATTTAAAATCAGTTTCATTCCAAAACTTTTTTGTGTCTATGATTTTATCTTAAAAAAAAATGTGACCAAGATTGAGATTTGAGATATATATATTCAAATCAAGTTTTAAAAAGAAGGATTTGTATAAGATTTGTTTACATGCTTTCAGTTTTTATTTTTGGTTTGGAGAAAGCCAAGCAATAGGAAGCACTTATTAAAATATTTAAATTTTAAATAAGAAAATACAGACCTATCAATTTATTCAGGTAATTATTTGCTGAAATAAAGATGCATACAGATGGACAAGTTGCTTATGGTAAACATTTAAAAGAGAAAATTTAGTCATAAGAATTTTCAAAATATTAACATGAATAAAATCTCAAAACTCCTTTGGATCAGTTGAAATATGCAGTCTATCTAGAAGTTCAGTTATGGATTGGGGTATGAAATGTATTGTTTCTTTTAACCTCAACATGGATGGCTCTGCTCTTGAGAAGTCAACTCTAAAACTTGGCCTTTCTTTCTCATCAAGTCTTTCTTTCATATATTAAATTCATTGCTCTTTCCATGTCTCATAAAATTACGTTCTTCTATCACTCTAAAACACTTTCTCTTTTCCTTCTTTTTTGCAAGCTCTCTCTCAGACATGATGTTGCTAGTTTTAGTTTTTTCTACGAATACTATTATGGCATGCATTCTTCAGAATTGTCTGATCCCTGCTTCCTTTGTTCCAGCTCATTTGACTCATTGGTTTAGTGGACTCTGTTCATTCAATGTTTTGGTAGTTTTGATAGACCTTCCTATTCCAGTAGCTCCTTTCAAAAACTGCTTGTGGAACTCTCTTCCTGCTGACACATTTTCTCCTACCTTGTTTTTTTTTGTTGGTGGTTTTTCCATTAAAAAAAAAAAAACAAGTATAAAAATATCTCAGCAAAATAACTTCAAACTGCATTCAACATGTTAGAAAAACATTCAGTAAAAAAAAAAACCTACAATAAAGAATCCCCTATTCAATAATCTCAAACTTTGCCTTTAATGACAAATTCAAAATAACTAACAATAATTATAGCATATCTAATGACTTGTAAGTGTAAAATTAAGTGATTGTCCTCTTAATAAGCAAATGTGTTATGAAATCTAATAAGATTCATAGTTAAATCTACTACTATCTTTGCATATATGCATTTTCATTTTATATCTAATATATAAAATGAAAATGTGTGAGTATGTGTGTTTGTATGTCTGCCAAAAACTTTCGACGGGCCACGAGTTTTTACGAGTTCGGTATCATTTTGAAGCTCCACATCTTGGATGACAAATATCAAAAAATTGAGCAAAAACATTCATTCCTTCATCCTTAACGGCTCTCTTTTTTACAAGGCCCTCCTTGTAAAAAAGAGAGCCGTTAAGGATGAAGAAATGAATCAAGGGTGAAAAAAAATGGTATCTTCATGACACGATTGCTTTACGCATGCGTCATTACGCGTAAAAGACATTGTACACTGAATTCGTCTTAAATCTTATAAAACCGACCTACTTTCATCCATGCATCTGTAGCGCGATGGGTTAAGTGACAGTGTCGTTATCTAAAGATTTCAGGTTCGATCCCAGTTATCAGATATACTTTTTTTCTCGATTTTTAAACATTTAATGTTGAAACAAGGTTATTTATACCATTTTTTTTTTTTTTGTCTTTGATTTTTTTTTTTTTTTCCTTTTTTTGGGTTTTTGTTTATCCGATTGTTTTAAAGAAGTTTTACGTCCATTCGCTGTTTTATTTGTTTTGTTTTTTCCAATTTTTTTTTAAAGCTTAAACGGTTATTAATTCGCTTATTCTTTGCCCCCCCCCCTTACATACACACCTCCAAACACCCGGGCAACGCCGTCCTTTTTTTGGGGGGAAGGAGGTTTGTTTTTCCGATTTAAAAAAAAAAAAAAAAGTTTTACGTTCGTTAGCTGTTTTTTTTGTTTGTGTTTTTCCGATTTTTTAAGAAGTTCTTTAGCCCCCCCCCCTACACACACCTCCAAACACCCGGGCAACACTGGGTACCCCCAAACAGGGTATTAATTCGCTTATTCTTTGTCATCCCCCCCCCCACACACACACACGCACACACATACACACCTCCAAATTTTACGTTCGTTGGCTGGTTTTTTCGTTTGGGTTTTTCCTATTATTTAAGAAGTTCTCCCCCCCCCCCCTACACACACACACCTAAACACCCGGGCAACGCCAGGTACCCACTGCTAGTATTATATATGAGATATATATATATATATCTCATATATAATATGCATGTAATATACACTCGTGAGCAAAAAAAAAAAATGGTCCAAACAAATTTTATACATTTTATTGTACTAAAAGCTATATTGAACAATTGAACAAGGAAACTTAAACGAGACTAATAACACAGAACAAGATATTTACTTCATTTACATTTATAAATGCTTGGAATGGAATCACATTCCCTTCTGATTTCTTTAAAAGATCAATCCTTTAAGATATGCTCTCAACCAAAGTGGAACACTGAAGAGGAGATGCTATTCCATTCGCTTTGCACAGCTTCCCACAGTTTGTGATTGTTCTCAAAAGTTATTCCGGCCAATGCACGAGATATTATGGACCAAATATTCTCTATTGGGTTTAAATCGGGGCTTTGACCTGCCAAAATATCACATCAATTGAATTATCAGAAAATCATTTTTTTGTGACTTTAGCAGTGTGTGCAGGGGCATTATCACGTTGAAAAATAATGTTCTGGGATATTCCCAGCTTCTGGATACTTGGTAACAGTACTGTTTCTAATATTCGAATGTATTCCTTTGCATTGATTGACTTCTCACATCTAATAAGTCCCCCAATTCCTGCTGCTGTAAAAGTTCCCCATACCATTATCCCTCCATGTTTAACTGTCGATTTTATGCAACTTGGCGAAAATCTTTCTCCAGTTCTTCGATTACACCATTCAAGAGCATCACTAACAAGACAAAATCTTGATTCATCTAACCAGAAAACATTCCTGAACCAGTCTGCATCATTCTTGCCATAATACAAGAAAAATCTCTTTCTATCATTGATGTTCTTCTTAGATTAAAAATGGCTTCTTAGCACACCTTTTTGAGGAAAATCCCATTTCTTTCATTCGTCTAGGTATTGTATATTTAGAAAAAGAATTTCCAGCCCCTGTTTTGAATTCTTTGCTATGGTCAACATAAGCTTTCTTTCAGTCCTTCAAAACAGTTAATTTCAGCCTGTGGTTATCCTTCAAAGTGGATGCTCTAGGGCGACCAGATTCAGATTTCCCTTTTACCAAGCATTCAACTTCGAACCTTTGACCAATGCGCTTCACTATAGAAAGATACTATATACTATACTATATACTATGCTTATACTGGGGGGGGGTATCCGGTATTTCCCTGGTGTGGATAAGTTTTATGGTAACGAGCAACGGAGCCCTAAAGAAAAAATTAAAAAAAAAAAAAAAAAAAAAATTAATTAACCCGTAAAAAATTGGCGACAAAAAAACAAAAAACAGCTGCAGTAACCAGGCTCGAATCTGTAATGCGAAGGAGGAAAAGAGTGAAAAAAAAGCCAACCTTTTAGCCCCTTAGTCCTCTGCCACAAATGACATTGACAGGTTTTGAAATAAGGCCAGTCATTACAAGGCGTGTAATGACTTTGCAAAAATGTCAACGAAAAAAGAAACCCCCTCCTTTTTAAAAAATGGCAGAATTGATGGTGAAAGAATGAATGGTCTGGGCCAATTATTGGATATTTGTTGGCATAGAGATTGAACTTTAAACGATACCAACTTTGTCAGTGTGTAAAAAGTTTTAGTGAGATATACAAACATATACTCTAAATATATATCATATACAAATATATACATATGTGTATTAAATGTGATATGTATATTTACATGATATATATATATGTATAAAATATATGTATATTATGTACGCTATAGATATCTATAGATGTATATTATATGTATGTGCATATTATGTATGCTATAGATATGTACATGTATATTATAATATATATATGTATGTGTATATTATATATAATGTATGTGTATATTATGCGTGATATATAATGTATGTGTATATTATGCGTGATATATAATGTGTATATTATGCGTGATATATAATGTGTATATTATGCGTGATATATAATGTGTATATTATGCGTGATATATAATGTGTATATTATGCATGATATATAATGTGTATATTATATATAATGTGTATATTATGCATGATATATAATGTGTATATTATATATAATGTGTATATTATGCATGATATATAATGTGTATATTATATATAATGTGTATATTATGCATGATATATAATGTGTATATTATATATAATGTGTATATTATGCATGATATATAATGTGTATATTATATATAATGTATGTGTATATTATGCGTGATATATAATGTGTATATTATGCATGATATATATCTGTATGTGCGCATTATGTATGATATATATCTGTGTGTGTATTATGTATGATATATATATACACACACGTATATTGTATATGTTATACGTATGTTGTATATGATATATGTATGTTGTATATGATACATATATATATATATATATACTAGCATTTCAGCCCGGTATTGCCCAGGTGTTTGGATGTGTATGTTGAGCAAAAAGAAAAAAGTGCTAGTAGGAAGGCAGGCTCGAACCCGTACCGCAAAGGTGGAAAAAAACGGGTAAAACCTAACGTTTATGCTGTTACAACAACCGCCAAACCGGAAGTGACATTTTTTAAAATTAAGGCTAGACAATCTAAAGGAGAGGATAACTTTAAAAAATATTGGCGAAAAAAAGTGATCCCCTTCCCCCCTGTAGAAAAGAGCCTAGTTGAAGGGGAAAATATTAATGTTTTTAGCCAATTTGTTCGATATTTGCCGTATGAAAGATCGAACTTTAAAACGATACTGATCTTGGTAAAATCCGTCGCCTCTATTGAAAGTTTAAGGTAGACATGCAAACACATATACATACATACATTTATATATTGGTAACTAAAAATTTTCGACCCAAACTGATGAAAAAGCTTGCCCTATCTCTGAATACCCTTTATGTAAAATTTCAAATATTTAAACTAGAAATTGTCTGAGTAATTTGGAAGAGACTGCTGAGGTCAAATTTTTTTTTTAACTTCGACCCCTATTATGATCCCTTAAAATTTATTGTTTTGAGTTCAAATCAAGTTATTAAGTTATATCCATATCCAAGGAACCTATATCTAAAATTTCAAGTGCGTCTGAGGAGTTTGGTAGAGATCTCAAAGGTCAAATCGTTGAACTTTGACCCCTTAATCGCCAAATTTCTGGCCTAAAACCGATCACATCGATTTTCCCAAATCTCAGTACCCTGTATATCAAATTTCGAGTCTGTAGACTAAAAATTGACAGTTATTGCGTAGGGAAATGTACACAGACATACGCACACACAGACACGTTCACTTTTCTAGATATATATATATATATATATATATATATATATATATATAAAATATACAGCAGTATTGAGCACTTTCTTCAGTTTTTATTAATTACCATTTCCACTATATATATATATATATATATCATTCTGAATTTCTACTTAATATAACAGTGGAATATAATAGTGCTGACTTAGGAGAGGTGTGGTTAGAGGTTGTGCAACTTTTTCCTCAAAAAATTTCACGCATAAGCCACAGCATAATTAGTGGTGTTATTGGTCTTAATTGCTAATGATAGACAAACAATGAGTGATATAGATATATATAGTTAGCAGATAAGTTAATACCATTCATAGGTTTAATCATTCTATTTAATAGAAGAGAAGAATTAAATGTTCTCATATTTTTTCTTTAAATGCTTTATAAATATAAAATGAAATATTACATTGTTAATAAATTATTCATTTCTTTTTATAAAGGAGATAAATAATTTTCTTTTTTACTGCTGCAAAACTAAATTTTGTATAATGAAAACACCCTCCCTTCCCCAAAACGTTTTTAGTATTGGATGAAAAATATATCTTCTAAAGTCAATTAAGCATCAAAAAAATAAAAAAAGACTTAAAATTTATAAATTGAATTCCGTTTATCTTATTTGTAAATTGTTTTTAACAAGAATAAAGTTTTGCTACCAACAACCTCGCACTGTAATTGATTTACCAACATTTATTATAAAACTTAGAGTTCATAAAATTAAAGACTTTTTCATCATCTGAAAATTATCTTTTTCTAATTCAATGATAAACATTGGAATGCCATTGTGTGCATTTTTGTTGGCTTGACTGTCACCCAGCAACATGGGAAAGAAAGCACTCACGTGTAGGGTCAGTGGCCACCTAGCAATGTAATCTATTAACAAGGTGATGAATAAGATCATTGTCTGGAGTTTCATCTTGCCATTAGATTCCTCTTGTAGTGACGAAATGATGTTGAGATGTACATCCTTCTTTATCTCATCTTGCACAGCTACTTCTGGCTCAATGAGACTGATAACCAGAATTTGAATATGAGTAGATGACTGTCATTATTAAACATAATGGAATAATATGAGAAGAATGTGTGCGTTGCAATTGAATAACTTTGCTTTATTATTATGTGACCTTTTTCTTACTGGAAGACAATCCTAATGATTGTCGACTCATACTGCACAGATACATAAACTTTTTTGTTATACAGAATTTGTTCAGTCACCAAAATACTGTTAAAATGACTCAAGACAATACATAAGATGACGGAGGAGAAGGAAGTTAATTTATGTGTACCATGTTTAACCGATGTTCATTTTATGAGTGCTTGCATAAATGATATTGACAATATTTGTTTAATATTTATGGATTTACTGGAAGCAAAAAAAATTGGTTCTAAAAAGGTTAATGTTACAAAGTATTGTTCCAGAAGAAAAACTCAAATTTGGGATTTGACCAATGAAATTAATGATTATAACAAATTGAATAAAATTGCAAGAAACAATGTTTTTCTCAACAAATTTTTGTTGACTAAAAAGAATTTAGTTAGTGTAACCCCAGATTGGATAACGAACTCAACTTTATGCTTTTTTATTTTTTTGATTTTATAATCTTCAATTTTAGGATTTACACCTTCTGCTCAAAGACTTAGTCTGGAGTTGGATAGGGTGCAAATGTCATGAATTAAACGAAAATAAACTTTAAACCTGTTGAGAAGCTGAACCAGGATTTCTTTTGTGTACTTTTGCTCCAAGCCCTGAACTTTATTTTAAACATTTTTATAAGTTTCTAGTTAAAAAAAGAAAAAAAGTATTTTTTCTTTCTCTAGATGTCAAACACAAACACACTCCATGATGAAAATTAAAACAGTCAACTGGATGATGTTTAATAAAATGTTTATCCTTTTAGGGGGTTACTTCAAACCCCTTGGATGAATTTAGGTAAAAAAAAAAAAAGAAAGGAATTACGACTTTATTATATAGAGATCATGAAAAATGAAAATACAAAAATGTTGGATTGATATAAAACATGTCTTCACACTTTTCATGATTTAAACTTGAATTTAAACACCCATAAAAGTAAAATTCAAATCTTTATATATATTCCATCCCATATTGGTAGGTGTTGTTTGTTTTTTTTAACTGGTGATTTTTAACAATCCACTTTAAAGAAAAATTCACTTTCATGTTTGATAAAAAAAAAAAAATACATATTTTATGAGATTCTTAGTTTCTTCATCATTTTTAAATTGATTCCACATTTGATGCTTGTATCATGAAACAATTATAAACTATAAATGATGGCTAACATTTGAAAGTCATGATTGTCAAGAAATGCCAAATCAAACTTGTAATTATATTCACATCTGATCTGATTAATATCAATTATTAAAACCATGAAATATTCCAAATAAAATCAAAATTTGTCAAATGTGTGTGTATTTTTAAATATATTGTTTTTAATCTATAGTAAAGATTTAAAAAAAAAAAAAAGTTTAAACTGTGACTTCTGGGTTCAAAAAATTTGTCTGCTTACCTGTTTATTTCATGACCGCCCTGTCTTAAGTCCGATATTAAAAGCCACTGCTGCTATTCAACAATATTTTCTTTTTGTTTTAACATGCTTTTTTATAAATCCATTGAGTTAAAAAAATTTTGTTTAAAAGACTGATTTAAATATAATTATACAATATATAACTATAATCATATTTATAACTATATTTACTATTAATAGTGCTCCTGTGGATTCTGAAGATTTATTTTTTTCAGGTCTTAAAAAATATTTTCTCTACAAGGAGGTGGGGGGGAGTAGAAACTTGGTTTTAGTAGTGCTTTTAGTAGGACCTCATTAATTTTAATTAGTGCTCTGGAGGCTTCCTGAGTTTTATTTTTTTCACTCCTCACTTTAAAAAATGTTTTCTCAAAACAATAAAAGACGTATAATCTCAAAATCACTTTTTATTTTGAACATTTTTTATCTTACCCTTTAAAGGCCAACGGGTAGATTAAATAAAAAATAATGACTGAGGCGGAGAGCAGACCAAACTTTTTCTCAAAGTGAAAAGTCGCAATAAAAATAATAATGGGGAAGGAGGGGAGTGTAAATCTGTTTTGAAAATGGAGGATCGAGTTACTAGAATGTGAAACTGAACCCTCTTCCAAATCTTTTAATATTGATTTATTTTTCAATTTTTTTTATAATCTGGTAGCTTAGTGTTCAATAATCTGCAGAAATAGTTGAAAAAAAGGAAAAGGAAAAAATTGTAAGGGAGGGTGCCGATTGTTCAGATGCACCTACATATTTAAAAAAAATATTTTCTTTTACCCAAGTTGTCCATGATTAAAACTAGAACTTGATTTAAAAAAAAACTGTTTTTAGTGTGCAAAATTATTTATTTATGATTATTTTATTTGTATTTTTCATTGCAAGTTGGAATTGTTATCAAACAAAAAACAAAGCAAAGGTTTTTCAAATGTACAAAAAAACTTCATCAATTTACATGTTTAAAAAATGTTTTTTTTATGACAGAACCCAGTGTTGTTTACCTCCTAAAAAGAAATAAAAATCTAGTGTTTTTTGCTGTTTTGACAACCTTTAAAGATAATATAAAGGAAGGATTTTTTTTTTTTTTTAAATTTAACTTTTTAGTGTAGGGGATCATTTTCCTATAGAAATTTAACGTAAAATGAAGCCCCACATTTTTGCAATGCAGCGAGACCTGTAATCGTTAGCATTTTTTTTTTTTTTTTCAAGTTTAGTGGCAGGAGTGGGGTCAGAAAAGAGGAATGGGGTAGTGGTTGGGGTTATAAGTTCCAAACATTTTAAAAATATGTAGAAACATTTCAAAACGTGTGTGTCGGGGGGGGGGGTCTTTTCATTTTTAAGATTTGCTCTGAAAAAGTCTCACTGTTAAATATTACTTCATCAGTTAATTATTATTTCTTGATATTTTTAAGGCTGTTAACACATAAAAAAAATAGGGTGGACCTGTACAATGCACACTCCTTCCTTGTATTTTTTTTTGTTTTTTTCTTTTCAATTCTTTTAACAGATTACACCCTCTCTTATATAAAGGATTTTTCATTTAATCTAAAGGTAATGATGTTAAGACCTTTATTATCCAATGTATTCCATTTTGTTTTCACTGGTCACCACATTTGTTTTCACGTGCATTCAATTTTTGCGTGTTTACACATTAATTCTGTATACTATTCCATAGCTAGTTATGACATATGCAACGGGTTACGGGTAGTCTAGTAATTTATGTCTCCATCTTAATATGAAGATGTTTTGGCTCTAAAATCACATGATTACATTCACCAAAACACGTATTCTCATATTTTTTATCAGAAACATTAAGAATGCTTGCTTTAGTTCAGTATACTTCAGATGCTACACTTCAATTTCTTGTTCTCTCTCAGTAGAGGAGAAATCCTTCACGACTGAGACAATTTTTATTTTTCCACATTAAAAAGCGACCCTGGTGTCTAACTCTGTCCCATGGGGAGGCATTGTAAATAGGAACTATTATTGTTATACAGCATTATATTTTGTGAAAACTGCTCTTATTAGTATTTGCTATTATTAACAGACACTATTTCTTTTATCTAGCTGAACAAATAAGATTTCTAAGTTACATAATAATTTAAAAAATAATTGAACAGTACTGAATTTATTTGATCAAAACTGGAAAATCACGCAAATGAAAAATGAAAACAAAAGCACTAAATGAATTTGTATTATTTGGATTTATCGGACTACTCTTCTCATCTTGATTGTGATTTTCACAACATATCGGTCGATGTAACCTCCGACCTTCTTCAGGTGTATCTTGTCAAACTCAGGAATGTTTCTGTCAAACTCGGGGAATTTGGACGGAATTTCAAGCAGAACCCTTTATTTACTTCACATGGGGTAGCATGCTCTTGTTCCGTCAGCCATGACTGGATAGAGGTTCTAAGTAATTTGCAATTGTATTTTTCAGTCGCTCACACTGAGGATTGAACCTTCAACCTTCAGAAGAATATCAATTTTTACAATTTGATTTTTCAAAGTACCTTAACCACTGCGCCAATAAATAAATAAATAAAGGGTTCCTCTCAAAATTCTGTCCAAATTCTCGAGTTCAACAATTTACACCTGAAGATCGACCGAAACGTGGAAATCACGCTCAAGATGAGAACAGTAGTTGAATGAATCCAAATAATATGAATAACAAAAATCTAAAAAATTCAGAAATGTCACTAAATGTTGCCGAGACCAAATTGGTGACAAGTAATTCTTGTTTGCAGTCGCAATAGGTGTGTGCATTTTATTGTTTTATGATACTATTGATGTCACTGTAAAGATGGAAAGGGTTGTGTGCATTTGGCAGTTCATTTATTACACTGTAAATTGAAATAATAAAATCACTTCTCTATTGATTTCCTTTTAAATAATTATTTTAAATGACTTTTCTATTCATTCAAAATAATTATTACATGGATAAATTTTAAAGAATTAAAAATTAATTGAATAAGTAAAAGAAAAAAAATTAATATGTAAATGAATGATTATTTTGTTTTCCAAATTAAATTGGGTTTTTAAATCCCATAAATTACAAAATCGGGATATTTTTGATCAATAGTTAAAAACATTGAAAATAAAAATTGTGATGTAGAAGTGACAGATGCTTACTCTTCATTAAGAATGTGCTTATTATTAACATGTCATGTTTATTTGATGTTAGCAAATGGGATTTCTACTTTTCATCAAGGCAACAATTTAACATTTGGCACACAATTTGTTATATGAATCCCATTCATTTGCTGCTTTCAAATTATCTTTTATTGTATATGCATATATGTACAGTATCATTCTGTATAGATCGGTTGTAAGAGGCAAATTTTCTAAATGGAAGAAAATAAAATCTGTCATTTTTGTTCATGAAAAGTGGTTTCAAAGCAACTGGTCATCAACTGTCTCCTTGAGAAAAGGATTGCTTCAACAAAAAATCCTCTCAATTGGTTGACCATATTACACTCATGTCTTTCAGCTTTCTCTTCTAAAATAGGTATGTCATGGTGCATTGTGCAAATTATTGTGCCAGATTAGTGTGTCATCAGAAGCCAAACTTGTTTTTTCCCCTTGCAATTACATCAACCTGAACAAATGGTTAAAATTCATAAATACAAATTTCAATGTTAGATTTGAAGAAATTTTTAGTTACTCAGTTTGGTCAGGGCTAGTGCCAAATTCTAACCCTGATTGACCAAACTAGAAAAAAGTTTCACCAAAAGAAATGGCAAAAAAACTGATCTCAAATGAAATATAAATTGACAAGATTTTTGTGCATATTTAAATCTTCAGAATTAAATATGCACAAAATATGTCAACTGTTTCATGTCATAGTTTGAAATATTCAATCTCTGGCGGCCCAGGCGTCATAAAGTGCTTTCCTGTCATGACCAATCCTCCAGATTGCACGCATATTTTAAAAATAACATTAATTGGCCCAACCATTGTTGATATGACGTTTCACAAATTCAAATTTAATTAAATTTTTATTATTGAAAATTCAATTAGCAAATAAAGAAATACCACCGTTTTGTTTTTTCTAGAAAGCAGTTTTTTTACTTTGTGAATATATCAATTATTTATATATATTTTTGAACAGAATTAAAAATGAACCAAAAGGACTTCTCCATTAAATAAAAAAATAGGAGGAGGTGCAATATTTTTGACTCGTAATGGGGGTACTTTCCCTCAGAGTTGGGAGATTCTACTTATAAACACTGGTGCTAGGAACTGACGAATCAAATTAATTCACATTCTGCTAGCAACCAATCAGAAACCAGAAGTGCGTCATAAAAATTAAACCTTTTTAGCAACCTTGCACATATTTTTCATAGTTCATAGTTTAATTAGCAATTAAAGAAATACCACCGTTTTGGTTTTTCTAGTGTGTAGAAAGTATTGATCGGTTTGGGTTTGTTTTTTACTTTCTTTGTGAATATATTAATCATTTATATTGAATGCAAAAACAAAGCAAAAAAAATAATTTTGATGACTAAACTCTGGCAGTCTTAGTTTGGAATTGCTGATTGATTCTGAACAACCATGGAAAATCAACTTTACTTTATTATATAGATTAATATTACTTATACTTCCTAATAAATTTTTCATTTTCTCCCCTTTCCTTTAAACAATTATAGACTCACTGCCAAAGTTAATGTTGGTGAATTTCTTGTCAAATCTGTAACTATTCTACACCATGAACAAAAAAAATATTCAATCTTAATGAAAAAAAAAACTTTAAAAACAGTTTGATTTAAATACTGTAACCAAACAATAGCACGCACACACTTATTTTAGAATTTATAGTAGAGAATTAGCATAACATGTTGCTGTTTTTTTTTTGTTTTTTTTTTTCTAAACTTATTTAAGTATTCCAGAATAAATACATATTAAGAATAATTGTACTCTGTTTCACTCCTATAGGTTATATATTGGAGTTTGAAAATTTTTGATTAGATATACTTTCCTGGAAAACGCCGGTACTCATGTCCCACTAGTTATAAAATAAATCATACAAATGCACATAATTTAATAATTAAAACAAATAATCGATCAATAATTACCAGTTTTGGAAATCTCGACTTTGAGATTTTGAGGCTGCATATGGAATTCTGAGATTGAGAAAATAATCTCAAAATTGCAAAATTATTTGTATCGTATTTAAAAATATCCTCAAGTAATTTTTAATGTGTATTATTATTTTAGATTATTTGGTTTGGATTATTTTGTTAACGAGATTCAATTAACCTATATATTTATTTTGTCAAGAAATATGATTTAAAAGCAAATTAAAGAACTGGATGGATGTTTGCATAACTCACAGGGAAGCAGCCAACATTTTCTTTAAGAGAATGGAGGACACTCTGACGTCTGCATCAATTTATCAAAATAAAAACAAATGTAAAGAAATGAGAATTCCAACTGCAAAAAGAAAGCTGAACAAACTGAAGATGACATAGATTTCTTTTAACTTTTAATGTAATGATCATATATTTACTGAATTAACTTTTAATCAATGTAATGATCATATATTTACTGAATTAACTTTTAATCAATGTAATGATCATATATTTACTGAATTAACTTTTAATCAATATAATGATCATATATTTACTGAATTAACTTTTAATCAATGTAATGATCATATATTTACTGAATTAACTTTTAATCAATATAATGATCATATATTTACTGAATTAACTTTTAATCAATGTAATGATCATATATTTACTGAATTAACTTTTAATCAATGTAATGATCATATATTTACTGAATTAACTTTTAATCAATGTAATGATCATATATTTACTGAATTAACTTTTAATCAATGTAATGATCATATATTTACTGAATTAACTTTTAAGCAATGTAATGATCATATATTTACTGAATTAACGTTTAATCAATGTAATGATCATATATTTACTGAATTAACTTTTAATCAATGTAATGATCATATATTTACTGAATTAACTTTTAATCAATGTAATGATCATATATTTACTGAATTAACTTTTAATCAATGTAATGATCATATATTTACTGAATTAACTTTTAATCAATGTAATGATCATATATTTACTGAATTAACTTTTAATCAATGTAATGATCATATATTTGCTGAATTAACTTTTAATCAATGTAATGATCATATATTTACTGAATTAACTTTTAATCAATGTAATGATCATATATTTGCTGAATAGGAAGCCGAGTTTGATTCCATGTTCTATCTGCGAACTGTCTTCACGGCAAAACAGCCGAAACGTTGTGACTATAAAAACCAAGATGAGGAAGTCAGTCCGACAATCTCAATAAATGAAAACACCTCATCTCAAAAATACAGACAATTACTATTAGCATAGTAATAGATAGTTGTGGGAATTTAGTATAATTTGATTATTTAAGGGGATGGCTCAGCAAGAACTTGTTTAAATTGGACTTAAACACGACCATATTTTAGTCAACTGAAAAGCAGGCTAGCAAAAAAGAGTACCACAGGCAGGCATTCTAGGAAAAAAGCTTTGTTCATGTAATCCATGTTAAGATATAGGCACAGATAGAGGGTGGGGAAAATTGTTGATTGTGGTTTTAGCTAGACGAGTGTTTTTTGTGAAAGTTTAGCAAGGGGGACCATAGATTGGCGCTCAGATGAACCCTTGCTATGAAAATAACGATACAGCAGAGACAAGCTCGCCATGTCTCTTCTCTGGGAAGGAGGTTGCAGGGAAGAGAAAAGGCTATCATCTACCTGGTTTCAAAGCCGGTTTTAAACTCTGTCAAGGCAGGATAAGAAGCTCAGAGGCCCAGATGTGGCAAAAATATCTTAAGACATACTTGACTCTTATACAGGTAAAGGATTGTGTCAGTCGTGCAAAATTTCTTGGAGTGGTTGAATGATCCAACCATTTTTTCAACAACTTTGGCAACAGATTTGATGTCTGTGCTCCATTACAGATCAGGAGTGAAGGTCAGTCATAGAAGATTGTCTAAACATGGTGCTTCCCCAAGACTAGAGCTATTCATTTCAATTGGGACCAGATGGGAGTTAGTATTGATGATAGAAAGAGAGAAGCTTGGTTTTAGATGCATTAAAATGAACTAACCACCCTTTTCCCCATTGCATCACATGCTCAAGATCAGAAGAGAGAGAATCAGAGAGACACAGGTCATTTCTGGCCCTTGACATGTTGTCATACATAGTAGTGTCATCTACATAAATATCTACGAATGATCTAAGAATGTGATTTGGGAGATCATTGAGTTGGGCCCAGGATGAAACCTCGAGGAATGCCAGCATTGATACTATGATCTGATTTTTGCCTGTCGACCACTTCTCTTATAAACCTATCAGAGAGAAAAGATTTAATAATTGAAAGGACATTTCCACCTATGTTTTAGCTGGAAATTTTGTGAAGTAGACCTTTAAGTCATAGTGCATCAAAAGCCTTTGATATGTTGAGCAATTTTAAATAGAAACGAATCTCTCATCAAGAGATTCACTAATCCTGTGTTACCAGTTACCATATCAGCTGTAGATGTAGCAGAACAGGAACCATTTTTCATTTCACTGAGTTATTTTTGCTGAGGTGCTTGACCATTTTTCTATTTTACACATTCTAACAACTTACTCATGATGCACAAAAGACTGTACTGAGAGGGAGATTTCCTGATTTTTAAATATGGGGGATCAGTTGCTTTACTAGAATCAAGGTTTAGTGGTAGGTCGCATAGCATGAGAGAATATGGGGGGAGGGCCTGATTGCATACAGTAGAATTTGCTCCAAAATTCTTAGCAAAGAGTTTGGATTTGTCAGACGCTAATGGGATTACCTCAGTCAAGACTATATTTTTTATTCACCAAGACTCGTGGGAATCAAGCCACTGCTCAGCTACTTTAGACTTGACAGACTGAGCATTCTTTATCACTCTTTTACAGTGGTTGCTTTACTTGTATTACATTCTGGTAAAAGCAATGGGTGAAGTGGTTGCTGTGTGCAATGGTGGCGGCATATTCTGGAGAGAACCATGGCTGGCTGGCTGGCTGGCTGGCTGGTAGGTTTTTGTTGGAATTTCTTGGAGGGTATGAAGCAGTCCATATCAACAGTTAACCATTCAGTCATATATGATACTATATAGGACACATTCTTTTGAATGTGGCATGCAGAGGTATATATGTAAAAGAGTAATAAAAAATGTTAAAAAAAAAAAAAATGTGATATAAATGTTCCAAATCTATCTCAATCAGCCATAGAAGAGGCACATTTGAAGACTTGTTACATTTTGTTTTTATCTTGACTGAGACAAGTGGTTGAAAGATCCAAATTGAGACAGAATGACTGATAAGCACAGTTCCGGGCAAGTCGTAAGAAAAATGTCTAGGAGATTTGCATACTGTCTGTCAGTATCAGGGACACGGTTGGATTTATTAATAATCTGTGTTAGGTCATAAGCAATGGAGAAATCCTGACAGAACCTCCCCTCATCATTCGTTTTGAAGTTTCCACAGACGTGGATGTTAGCCAAGGGATTGGCAAACAGGATATGGTCAATTTTCTCAGGGATGCTCTTAAGATATTATTGTGGAGAGCAAACATCTTGCTTTCTTAAGCATTCTTTTGAATGTATCCACAAACTATTCTATATGATCGTTGTTTTTTCATCGTCCAGCATAATTGTGATATGTTTCACTACAAATGTTTGAAAGAATATTTTGCATTCATTAGACATGAACTGCACACCGCTGTCCAATACAATACAGTCAACAACCTCAAATTGGGTGAACAATTCACATAAAGTGTTACTTCTGTAATTGATTTCTTACATTTTAATATTTGTGGACATTTTGTAAAACTGTCCACAACATCCAATAGGCCAGAAAAATCTATGTGGATCCTGTGATAGTATGAACCATTACCTCCCCTTAAAGAACTCTTCAGTAAAGAAGTCTCGGATATACCTTCACTTCAGTTCGACACGGAACTGCAGTTCAATAAAAAATGGAGACCGTATTCCGCTTCTCATAAATGAATCTCATGTTTTGGTATTCTTTTACATAATGTTTCATGGTGGCAAGCGGTGGTGTTTCCCATTTGGGAAACCTTACGAACAGGTCGTCCCTATTATATACACACGACAGTAAAAGAAATATAAAAATAAAAAAATAAATTAATAAAATTGACCACGTTCAGACCGCATGGGAAAAATTAATACTTGGCGCCAAGCTTCAAACTGTGAGTAAGCATTGTTTTTCGTGTTTCATGTTTCAAATGCAACAAAAAAAAAAAATATATATATATATATATATATATATATATATATATGCATTACTGTCATTAAAAAAAAATATATATACATATATTAGGAAGTATATGTAAGTTTTCCACGGAAAACACATATACATGTACATTTGTTCTGTCAGTTTATTAAAAAAAAATAAAATAATATAAATAAACGGAAGACTGAATTTATATTGTCTGGAACTAAACGAAATAAATAAATAAATACAATGGCTACAAACGAACCGTCGATGAATTGGTCGTCCACAGACCTAACCGAAGCATTTCGATTATTTAAGCAACGTTATAATTTTTACTTCTCAGTTAAAAATATTTCGTTGGAAAAACAGGTCGACCGCATCCTGCTACTGTCCGGAGAAGAAGGCCTTAAAAGATACAACACTTGGTCATTCGAAAATGAGGCCGACAGGAATAATCTAGAAATAATTTGGGAAAAATTCGCGGAAAGATTGCAGCCGCAATTAAACTTCCAAATCGCTCGTTTTTACCTGCGCCAGTATAATCAAAAGGAATCAGAGAATTTCGATAATTTTCTGGCCTGGTGTAAATCGCAGGCATTAAAATGCAAGTTCCGGGATATCCAGGAAATGGAGGAACACCTCATCGAGCAGATTATATCAGGAACAAAGCACCCAGAACTCCAAAAGCAGCTTCTAGCGAAAGGCAAACAATTGACACTGCCGGAAGCTATAAACTGAAGTTTCCATAACCCACATGAGACAGTTGGCTGAATAAGCATGAAATGCAATCAAGTACAAACAGTTTAACAGATGCGGAGGCTCCCATCCGAGGCAAAAATGTCCAGCATGGGGTACCACATGTTCCGCATGTGGACAACAAAATCATTGGGCTAAGGTCTGCGCAAGCAAAAATAAAAACGCAGCAGGACGTTTTCTGACACGCACAACATAGAAAGATGCAGGTAATAAACCAGGACATGGGGAAGCACAAAGGGACCAGTACAAACACTGGAAACACGGCAACCGTATGCACTCGGTAAATACCTCTCAGAGGGACAATGAAGAGATTTATAACAAGTTTGAACAAATGTCTTTCGACTCTATTCAAGAACAAGGCAACAGTAGGACAGAGGTTTTCACAGACCTTGTAATCAAGCTTTCCAACCTCCCAGGCACCCATTTTCTGAAAGCTAAGGTTGACACAGGAACCGAAGGCAACATACTTCCATTACATACCTTCCGGAAGATGTTCCCACACCTAATAAGTGCAGCAAGACAGCTACTCCCCGGTGCAACAAAGGATGAACCAACTGTTCTAACAGCCTATAATGGTTCTCATATTACCCAACATGGATCCGTTAAAATAGCTTGTTCACACAAAGGAATATGGAAGACCATCAAATTCTTTGTAGTGACAACAGAAGGGACTACCATCATAGGACTACCTTCAATCAGAGATCTGAGACTGGTAACGTTACACTGTGCAATCCAGGAAACACCAGTCTCAGTACGTTCAACACAGGATCTGGTAAATATGTACCCAAACCGTTTTGACAATATCGGCAATTTTGAGGGTGAATATCACATTGTCCTGAAACCAGACAACACCCCTGTCATACATAAGAAAATGTCCTATACATATGAAGGAGGAAATCCAGACCGAATTGGAAAATATGACAAAATAAGGCATCATACGGAAAGTAACTGAGCCTACAACATGGGTCAGCAGCTTGGTTTATGTGCGGAAAGGCAATGGAAAGCTCTGTTTACATCCAAATGATTTAAACAAGGCCATCATGAGATGCCATTACAAGACCCCAACAATGGAAGAACTTGCACATAAACTCTCTGGTGCCAAATATTTCTCCAAGTTGGATGCCAAGAATGGATATTGGTCCATCAAGCTAGACGCAGCCTCACAACTGTTGATTACCTTCAACTCCCCTTTTGGAAGATTCTGTTTTCAGCGGATGCCTTTTGGTCTGGTGATGTCTCAGGATGTGTTTGCCCAGAGAATGGACATGATTCTGGAGAAGTGCTCTGGCACCTTAGGGCTAGTTGACGATGTCATTGTCTTTGGAAAAACCGAAGAGGAGCATGAAAGGAACCTCCAAAATCTAATGAGAATTGCTCAAAAGGAAGGACTGTGCTTCAACCGCGAAAAGTGTGCCATTAATAAGAAACAAATTTGTTTTTTTGGCGCAATCTATGATCAGAATGGTATGCACCCTGATCCCAGCAAAGTAACAGAAATAAAAATGTTACCTAGTCCAGCAAACACTACTGACTTGCAGAGGGTGTTGGGAATCATCACATATATGGCACCTTTCATTCCACACCTGTCCGATCTCACAGCACCTTTGAGAGATCTCCTAAAGAAAGAAATGGAATACCAGTGGACAGAAAGTCACCAGAGATCCCTCCAGCAAATCAAGGATCTAATTTGCAAAGACATGTTGCTATCATACTTCGACCCTTCCAAACAAACTGTTATCCAAGTCGATGCATCAAGTAAAGGACTCGGCACCGCACTCCTGCAAGGAGGTAAACCCATAGCTTTTGCATCTAAGTCCTTAACAGAAACTGAACAACGCTATGCCAACATAGAGCGGGAGCTCCTTGCAGTTGTTTTCGGCTGCGAACGATTTCGGACTTATATCTATGGAAGTGCGTTCCAGGTGGAAAGTGATCATAAACCCTTGGAAATGATCAACTTAAAAAATTTGGTTGCAGCTCCACCTCGCCTCCAACACATGCTACTACGTTTGCAGGGGTATGATATGACAATTGTATATCTCCCTGGAAAAGATATGGCACTAGTAGATGGATTCTCAAGGTTACCAAATAAAAAAGCTAAAGAAGCTATTGACTTGGATCTGAGGATGGATTTTGTTCAATTTTCAACCCAAAAGCTAGCTCAGCTAAACCAAGCAACAAGTGAAGATGCCACACTATGTGCATTGAGGGACATTATTCTGAGAGGTTGGCCCGACACTCTCAGAGAAATGGGCAAGAATATGAAACCTTATTGGCCCTATCGAGACGAACTGTCCATTGAAAATGGCATATTATTGAAAGCAAACAGAATAATAATACCTAAATCGATGCAACAAGAGGTATTACAGAAAATACATTATGGGCACCAAGGGATGGAGAAATGTAAACTCCGAGCCAAAAGTTGCGTTTTTTGACACATTAACAAAGACATCGACAACATAGTACAACAATGTACCATTTGCCAGCAGCACCCAAAAAATGCAGAGTGCTGAACCCCTGATGCCCCATGAGATTCCGGTGAAGCCATGGCAGATAGTGGCTACCGACTTATTTCACATTGAAGGTCTCAACTTTATGCTCATTGCGGACTATTATTCCAAGTTCCGTGCGAGTGTTGAAGGAGTTCTCCAGTCAGGAAGTTATTAAACTGACAAAGCAAATATTTGGAGAACAAGGAATTCCAGAGAGAGTGATAAGTGACAATGGCCCACACTTCAGCTCGATACATTTCAAGCAATTCGCAAAAGAATAGGGTTTTGAACACCACACATCCTCACCTAAGTTTCCGCAGTCAAATGGCTTTGCTGAACGCTGTATCCAGGGAGTGAAATCTGCATTCAAAAAAGCTGCCTCAAGCGGTCATGACTTGGATATGGTACTATTATGCTTGCGTTCAACTCCTTTAGATCATACCCTTCCCTCACCAGGTGAGCTTATATACCAAAGGAAGTTAGTAGGGAACATATCAGTCAAATGCACCAACCAAAACGCTAACAAGGAGAAAATAATGGAACGACTGTATCAGAAGCAAGAAAAACAGAAGATGTACCATGATCAACATACAAAAGAGCTGCCCAGACTGCCCATCGGACAACCTGTACGTGTGTTAAATAAAGAAGCAGGTGAGTGGTCTCCTGCAGTTGTCACACAATTGGACCGAAAACCAAGGTTGTACATAGTACAGACCCCCTCCGGAAAAACTCTTCGTCAAAATCGACAACATCTTAGAGTAATCCCCTCCAGAAGCATAGCACATCCAGAGATGCACTCCACTGAAATTCCCCAGGAACCTACCAGGGACGGTTCATCGAGTATAGAGACAGACAGTACACAATGTCAACAGACACCTTTCAAACGTACACCCCATGGAGTGCCAGACACGGGCACCTATAGCAACCATACGACAGTTCAAACCACCAGATCTGGACGTGTCGTCAGACCCCCCCCCTAAAGATTCAGAGATGAGACAGTTACTAACTGACTTTTTATTTTCTTTTTTATCTCATCATTGTAAATAAATTCTTTCTTCTCTTTCAATTTCAATTATTGAAAGAAGAGGGATGTGATAGTATGAACCATTACCTCCCCTTAAAGAACTCTTCAGGAAAGAAGTCTCGGATATACCTTCACTTCCGTTCGACACGGAACTGCAGTTCAATAAAAAATTGAGACCGTATTCCGCTTCTCATAAATGAATCTCATGTTGGTATTCTTTTACATAATGTGTGTTCGTTACAACTCTACTTTCAACCGATTCGTTGTTTGTTTCGTTCACCACACTCTTTTCTTCTACCTCTTCTTTTACACACGTCCGTTCGCTTTAGTGACTAAAAATCGTCTCTCCTCCCGCTTTCCTTTCCTCGTTATTTATGGAATCAGGGTACGAGATTCTTCGAGATTTCCCGAGATTCCACGAGACTTTTTTCCACATAAACGCATGCGGGCGCCATCTTGATTCTCAATTTGTGCTTTGCATGCACAAACGCACAGCCGCTTTAACGGTAAGCCACTTCTTTCTCTACATAATGTTTCAGATCCTATGTCAGTTTATAACTAGTGTTTGAACATTATAGAAGGAATGTGGATCCTGGTCAGTTTTATGACCAGGGTCTGAACATTATAGAAGGTGTTTTCCCTGTCAAAGCACAACCTTTTCACCATGAACAATATGAATAAGACTTCTTTTTTTTTTTCTTTTTTTTTTTACATAGGCATAACCACATTATCAAGGCCAAGAGGCCACTCAAGGAGAGGGGTTAAAGAGTGTACAGTAGAAATTGGACAATATAGTAATCATTAGTAATGAAAATTTGGTAAATTTGGTAACTTATATGGAACGGCTCATCAAGAACTTATTTACGTTAGATTTGAAGACAACCATATTGTAGTCAGCCGGAAAGCAGGAAAACGGAAGACAATTCCACAGGCGTGCAGTTCTAAGAAAGAAGCTTTGTTCATGGAATCTACGTTTAGGTTTAGGCACAGATAAAGAGTGGGGGAAATTATTGATAGTGTTTACAGCTAGACGAGTGTTTCTTGTGAAAGTTTTGCAAGGGGGGACCATAGATTGAAGCTCAGTCGAACACTTTCCATGAAAATAACGATACATCAGAGACAAACTCGCAACATCTCTTCTGTGAGGTAGAGGTTGCAAGGAAGAGAAAAGGACATCTACGAGGCTACGAAGTCTATTTTGAACTCTATCAAGGCAGGACAAGTCCTTTCTAGCAGCTCCTGCCAAGATGTGGCAACAATATTCCATCCTTGGACGTACCTGGCTCTTATATAGATAGAGAATAGCATCAGCAGTGAGATATCTACCGGATCGATAGAAAGATCCCACCATTTTTCCAGCGGCCTTGGCAACAGATTTGATGTACGTGTTCCATTTAAGATCAGGAGTAATGGTCAAGCCAAGAAGCTTGTCAAAACTTGAGGCCACCTGAAGACGAGAGCCATTCATTTCAATTGATGACAAATGTGGATCAGAATGTTGATGATGTAAAGAGAGAAGCTTGGTTTTAGATGCATTAAAAGTAACCAGCCACTCCTTATCCCATTGTACTATGTGCTCAAGATCAGAGGAGAGAGAATTGGAGAGAACTTGGTCGTTTACTGTCTTAGATGTGCTACCATAAATGGTAGTGTCGTCAGCATAAATGTCTACAAATGATGTAAGGATGTGATTTGGAAGATCATTAATGTAGATCAGGAAAAGAGTTGGGCCCAGGATGGACCCCTGAGGGACACCGGCATTAATACTGTGAGCTTCTGATTTTTTTCCCTCAACTACTACTCTTATGAACCTATCAGAAAGAAATGATTTAATAATTGAGAAGACATTTCCAGCAATACCATAGCTAGAGATCTTATGAAGTAAACCTTTATGCCATACCCTATCAAAGGCCTTATATATGTCAAGAGCAATTGCCCTAGAAAGGTTGCCTCCGTCGAGAGATTTGCTAATCCTATGAGATATAACTGTAAGCACATCTGCTGTAGATCTAGCAGAACGGAAACCATATTGAGTGTCACTAATAAGGTTATTTTTGTTGAGATGGTTGATTACTTCTGTATTTAACACAGATTCCAGCAACTTACTCATGACGCACAGGAGACTTATTGGCCTGTACTGAGAGGGGGATGAGCGATCACCTGAATTCTTAAATACAGGGCATACTGATGAGATTTTCCAGGGAGATGGGAAACTATTCTCCTTAAGACAACGTTTAAACAGTTTTGTAAGTATGGGCGCTAGTTCAGGTTGAAGTTTTTTGAGTACTATAATTGAAATACCGTCAGGGCCAGTTGCTTTACTGGAATCAAGGTTTTTGATTAGCTTGGCAACATCACGTACAGATATACGTATATCACATAGCGTGTTTTCTGAAACAGGAGGAAATATTGGGGGTTGGCGGCCTTGATCGCAAAGGCTAGAATTAGCTGCAAAGTTCTTGACAAAGAGTTTGGCTTTGTCTGATGCTGACGAGATTACCTCAGGTCCATTGATAATAGTTGGGATGGAGCACACGCTTCTGTTCAGGATTCATTCATTTTCAGATTATATGAAATTCCTGCAGCAGAATACAATATTCTGCTGCAGGATACAATATTCTGCTGCAGGAATAATTACCCAATCGCTATACGTAACTACATTTTTGTTACTGTTTTTCTTTTATTCCATTTTATGTTTGTTTTTTGTTTTTTTTAAGAAATTGTCATCTAGTGCCTTTTGTATTATTTCTTTGAATGTTACCAAAACATCCTAATAGCATTACACAATGTATTTTTTCTTGTACTTCAGTTTGTAAGGAAGTAATTACTGTTTCTTCAGCATACTTTTGAACATGTCTAGATAATCTGTCAGCATGACTGATTTTTGATAATGTCTTCCATAAACAAAACGATGAAATTTGGCGACTACAAATCTGATACCTAATACTTCTTTCTTGATTTGTGAGTTATTTTTTTGTGTACATTGTAATATACGATAGGTTTTTGCACTCCATGTTCCATTTTGTGTATTAGTGACGTTTCAACAAGTTAACATCAATAGCAATAATGATTTTATAATCTGGATTGTAATGCGTCAATTATTCTGAATGAGGATATTTTTCATTTTTTCAAATGCCTCCTGGCATTCTGTTGTCCGGATCCAATCTTTTTTATTTTTTAGTAGCTCAGTAAGAGATGCTTGCTAATTAAGCATGAATATTTTAAATAAATACATTGTAATAATTTGCAAAACCGAGAAAACTTTGTCAATCTTTGTCTTTACCATCTTTGTCTATAATTTTATTCAAATCGCATTTTTTGCTTTTTCAAAATCAGTCCTGGATTCTTTTCAGTACTTTTAAGTACAATTTCTGCTGCTCACTCGATTATCATTTACATAGTCGTCTGGAATTTGCAATCATCTAAGTAATGTGCCTATTATTTTTTGAGCAAAATCATTTGAATTACTACAAATCCCTAGCTTTGATCACTGTTCTTTAACAGGTATTTGTAGATACATCTTTTAAAAAGATTTTCCTCCATTGAATTTAGTAAATATCTTTGTTGGCCAAACGGTAATCTTTTAGTGCATGGTTCAATCCTCTGTCAATCTGCACAAGTATGTATTTCTTTACTTTTTATGTAGGCTGTAAGCAAAACCCACTCATTATATTCTACTTTCCATAATACTCCACTGTTTTCAATTTGTCAATTCGATTTAATGGTGCAAATGAAACATTTACTTTTTTTAAAACTGGTTGCATATTTCGTTTTAAATCAAACTTGGCAGTCACTTTTTAGTGTCTTCTCATTTCACCAGAAAAAAAAAACTTGTTGTATACATACATCTATGCTGATGACACGACCATCTACGGCAACACATCAAAGGCTGTAAATGACAAAGTTCTCTCTGATTCTCTCTCCTCTGATCTCGAGCGCGTGGTTCAGTGGGGGAAGATGTGGCTGGTTACCTTTAATGCATCCAAAACCAAACTCCTATCCTTACATCATCAACGCTCTGATCCCCATCTGGCATCAATTGTGATGGATGGCTCTCGTCTGGGTGAGGCCTCGTGTTTTGACAAGCCTCTGGGTTTGACCTTTACTCCTGATCTGAAATGGAACACGTACATCAAGTCTGTTGCCAAGGTTGCTGGAAAGATGGTGGGATCCTTCTACCGCTCCAGAAGATATCTCACTACTGATGCAATTCTCTATCTATATAAAAGCCAAGTACGTCCAAGGATGGAATACTGCTGCCATATCTGGGCAGGAGCTGCTAAAAACAGACTATCCTGCCTTGACAGAGTACAAAATAGACTTTGTGGCTTAGTGGGGGATGCCCTTTTCTCTACTCTGCAACCTCTCTCCCACAGAAGAGACGTTGCGAGCCTGTCTTTGTTTTATCGTTATTTCCATGGCAGGTGCTCGTCTGAACTCCAATCTTTGGTCCCCCCTCACCAATCTTTCACGAAAAACACCCGTCTAGCTGAATCCACTGTGAAAAATTTCCCCCACTCCATATCTGTGCCTAAATCAAAACGCGGATTCCATGAACAAAGCTTCTTTTTTAGAACTGCACGCCTGTGGAACTCTGTTTTGTCTGCTTCCCACAGGACTACAACTTGGATGTCTTCAAGTCCAGCATTAACAAATTCCTAATGAACCGCCCCCTTAAGTAAACACTTCATCAAATCTCCACACTAACGTAATGTACTTGCAATAACCCTTATCCCTGAGTGGCTTCCAGGCCTTGATAAGTGGTGATCACTGTGTAAAAAAAAAAAAAAAAAAAAAAAAAATACATAATTATGTAAAGTTTATCTATTTGTGAATGTGACAATAAAAAAAGTTTGTCTTACCGTGCAGATTTTTTTTTTTTTTTTTTTACAAAGGCATCACCACATTATCAAGGCCTAGAGGCCACTCAAGGATAAGGGTTAAAGAGTGTACAGTAGAAATTGGTCAATATAGCAATCATTAGTAATGAAAATTTGGTAAATTTGATAACTTATATGGAACGGCTCATCAAGAACTTATTTACTTTAGACTTGAACACAACTATATTGTAGTCAGCCGGAAAGCAGGAAAACGGAAGACAATTCCACAGGCGTGCAGTTCTAAGAAAGAAGCTTTGTTCATGGAATCTACGTTTAGGTTTAGGCACAGACAAAGAGTGGGGGAAATTATTGATAGTGTTTACAGCTAGACGAGTGTTTCTTGTGAAAGTTTTGCAAGGGGGGACCATAGATTGAAGCTCAATTGAACACTTTCCATGAAAATAACGATACATCAGAGACAAACTCGCAACATCTCTTCTGTGAGATAGAGGTTGCAAGGAGGAGAAAAGGACATCTCCTACGAGGCTACGAAGTCTATTTTGAACTCTATCAAGGCAGGACAAGTCCTTTCTAGCAGCTCCTGCCAAGATGTGGCAACAGTATTCCATCCTTGGACGTACCTGGCTCTTATATAGATAGAGAATAGCATCAGCAGTGAGATATCTACCGGATCGATAGAAAGATCCCACCATTTTTCCAGCGGCCTTGGCAACAGATTTGATATACGTGTTCCATTTAAGATCAGGAGTAATGGTCAAGCCAAGAAGCTTGTCAAAACTTGAGGCCTCCTGAAGACGAGAGTCATTCATTTCAATTGATGACAAATGTGGATTAGAATGTTGATGATGTAAAGAGAGAAGCTTGGTTTTAGATGCATTAAAAGTAACCAGCCACTCCTTTCCCCATTGTACTATGTGTTCAAGATCAGAGGAGAGAGAATTGGAGAGAACTTGGTCGTTTACTGTCTTAGATGTGGTACCATAAATGGTAGTGTCGTCAGCATAAATGTCTACAAATGATGTAAGGATATGATTTGGAAGATCATTAATGTAGATCAGGAAAAGAGTTGGGCCCAGGATGGATCCCTGAGGGACACCGGCATTAATACTGTGAGCTTCTGATTTTTGCCCCTCAACTACTACTCTTATGAACCTATCAGAAAGAAATGATTTAATAATTGAGAAGACTTTTCCAGCTATACCATAGCTAGCGATCTTATGAAGTAAACCTTTATGCCATACCCTATCAAAGGCCTTATATATGTCAAGAGCAATTGCCCTAGAAAGGTTGCCACCGTCGAGAGATTTGCTAATCCTATGCGATATAACTGTAAGGACATCTGCTGTAGATCTAGCAGAACGGAAACCATATTGAGTGTCACTAAGAAGGTTATTTTTGTTGAGATGGTTGATTACTTCTGTATTTAACACAGATTCTAGCAACTTACTCATGACGCACAGGAGACTTATTGGCCTGTACTGAGAGGGGGATGAGCGATCACCTGAATTCTTAAATACAGGGCATACTGATGAGATTTTCCAGATACTTATTTAATATCATTATGAGTGAGTAGAGATCAGGATGTCCTGTGGAAAAGATATGAGGATAGAGATTGACTCCGGGAAAATGAGTTCAAACTAAAAATATCCAAAACACTATTAGAAACTCACCGAATATATGTCAGCCTAATATATATTAATATATATTAATATATATTAACATATATTAATACACATTAACATATATTAATATATATTAACATATATTAACATATATTAATATATATTAACATATATTAACATATATTAATATATATTAATATATATTAACATATATTAACATATATTAATATATATTAACATATATTAATATATATTAACATATATTCGGTGAGTTTCTAACAGTATTTTGGATGTTTTTTAGTTTGAACTCATTTTGCCAAACTTAACATATTAACTGTTTGGGGTTGACTAGCGGGACACCATAGGTGAGTGGGTTTGTACGAGTTGTACAGACAAAATGTCAAAATAAATTCTCTTATTCCATTATCGGGGTCATCGACTTAAAGTCACTTTCTCTTTATTATTGATGATCAATCTAGATAAACTAAAATTATTATAAATTTTGAAAATTGGCAACAGACAGACATTGAATTCATTACTGAGTATTACTTGTATTAATGTTAAGTTCCTCAGGCAAATTTCTTACCTGTCACTTATTGACAGTTTTTAAAGTACATCATTATCTTATTAAAAAAAGTAATGGTTTTCCATTGCTTTTTCTTCCTTTCCTTGGCAGTGTGTGAGAAATTCTGCAGAAATAATTGGTTTGTTTGTCCGCCCATGATTTTTTTTGAAGATTGTTCTTACTAACTGCTGAGGCTATTTTTCATATTTTAGGCCACCAGTGTTTACGAAAGAAATGGATATAAGAAAACTCACTCGAGGCTTGTAATTTCAAAACCCCTTTGTCTCATTGTGACGCATTAATGCCCTAATATGGGGCGAAATGTTATTATCATTTGCAAACAACAATGCCATTATGTTGGGCAAAATGTTATCATTTGCAAACAACAATGCCATTATGTTGGGCGAAATGTTATATTCATTGCACACTGTTATGCTCTGTGAATTAATTGATTTTCATCATTATAATTTATGTCTTCCAGAGGCGAAATTAAGGTCTCCATTTTGACCTGTCCTTTGTCCGCCATTCAGACGGTTATTCACAGTGAACTCGATGATGACTACCAGACTCGCAGCATTCATCCTTGGAAGGCATCACTTAACTCATCGACTTGTTGTAGCTATTCTTTGAACAGCGTGGAATATTGTATCCTGTAAACACGAAGATAAAATATGACCTACTACCCTTTTCGGGTGTTACCATCCCTGTACAGCAGATAGCTAAAGATGAGACATGTTTTTCAATTTGAATTTTTTTACTTTAATAAAATTTACGTTGAAGTTTAAAGATGAGCCTGTTGTGCTTTCTGATTGGTTTTGCCCTTGGCAGAATGAAAGGAAACAATGTGAGAGAAAGAAGAAAGGATTAAATTAGAATTTCTATATGTGAGAAGAGAGACCAGCTTTCTATGTAGAAGACGAAGATAATATAGTGAAAAGTCGTTGAGGTAGATATAGTAATCATAAATCGTCAATAAAAGCAATGCTTTTTGGATGATTAAGCATCTCTACGCTGCTGCTGGTCACAAGTTATGCAGTCTTCAATTTGCCAATCAAACTTTAGCCTAAGGAACTTGATAGAAAAATTAAATTGGAAACAAAAGTAAAACATCTAGAGACTCAATCCGCCTATCCATTGTACCTCATGAAGACTCATCTTAAAAGGACCCCCCCCCCAAAAAAAAAGAAAATACCATTCAGTAGAGATCCAACAATGGAAGACCAGTTATAACACAAAATTGGATCTATAAGACAATGAAGTCATACCCAGCTACGCATTACTATGGCTCAGTTTATGAAACCTTTGTGTAAGTGGAAACTTTCTTACAGTTTGTGTAAATGGAAAAAAAAAGACAAAATTAATTTTTTTTTTTTTTTTTAAGAAGGAATTAGTGTAATGAACTGTTTCTTTTTTCATTATAGAAAAATATCCATAAGTTAATTAATAAAGAAAATAGTTATGCATTTATTTATTTGCGGACTATAACCCTCATCTCCTATAATAATCAGAGTGAGAGAAAAGCAAGCGAGAGAGTAAGGGAGAGAGGAGGAGAGTTGGGAAGACTATATACAGAGAAAGTAAAAGAAGAGTTTATCTCTTCTTTCTCTCTGTTGTAGATAGTGTTGACGGCATAAGAAGAAATGTAAAAAGGAAAAGAGAGATGAAATAAAAACTCTTGTAGGTATTGTATTGTTGACGGCGTAAAATATCTTTTTTTTTTTGCATAAAAAGAAATGTAGCAAGAGAGAGAGGAATTATAAACTGTTATAGGTAGTGTTGATGTTGTAAAATGTGTTTTGTTTTTTTTTTGCACAAAAAGAAATGTACAAAGCAAGCGAGCAAGAGAAAGAGGAAATAAAACTTTTGTAAACACCGTAAAATGTTTGTTGTTTTTTCTTCAGCATCTCCGTAAATGTTTTTTTTTCTTCAGCATAAAAAGAAATGTAAAAATCGAGAGAGAGAGAGAGAAAGAGAGGAAATGAAAATTGGTGTAGATACTGTTGATGCCATAAAATGTAAGAAAATGAATGCAGCAAAAGTAGGTATCATTGCGACACCATATTTGTATGGTATATTAACGTTCGTTTAGCATGTGAATACTGGTTATCCGGAATGTAGGAATGGTCAGAGCTGTCAATCAGAATGAATCTGGGGAGACTTTAATATTTTTGAATCAGAAAAGAGAAAGATTATGTTATGTCTATGAGTTTATGATCTGCAAAGAGTGCAAGCACAATATATGTACAATGTGTATCTTTTATTCTTGGCGTTGACTGGGGGCAGTATGAGGGCTTGATATTTAGAAGGAAAAATTGGAACTACTTCCTCTAAAGATAATTGTGATGGTGTTGCTCCTAGGATGTAGGATTTTATAACGACTTAATGTGTCTAAACTGTCGTTCTAAAGTTACATAAGATAATGTACAGTGGTTAATGAAACAATGTTGTAGTAATATTTCTGACAGAAGAGACATTGCGAGCCTGCCTCTGCTTTATCGTTATTCTTTTTATTATTTTTTTTAATTGTATCTCCATATATAACATTTTGATTGCAGAAATTCTCCTCTGGACCAAAGTACCGTAGGGTTGCAACAACAGATGCCACATATAAATTTATTATGTCTAGACTATTAGCCACTATGTTCATATTAAATGAATGTTTTATTTATTTCAAGAAATGGCATCAAGCACATCAAAAATCATCGAAATAAGCTAATGTATTTCTTTCCATACTAGTTATGCTTTTTAAAGTAGCAGCAACAGTGAATGTTGTTTTAGCTGTTGACTTTTGATTGGACAAAAGCTCAAGGCAGCAGTTTCCTTATGCCAATTGACACATAACTCAATAAATTCTTGCTTTAATTAATAAAATCAATCTTAGCTAAAATTTGTCTGTATATATATCACTGTATCTCATTCAACGTTTCTCTAACAGCCTGATGCTGCTTTTTTTTTGTGGGAAAATCTGTCTTTGACAGATATAAATATGTATATGCCTCTGTTTCTAATATCACTTCTTCATTTGAACCAACTTGCTTTCCCTGGAGCATTCTTTTGAGGTCTATGAACAACCAATAATCACAGAGGTGGAGGTGGGGCAGAAAATAGTCTAGAAGCGATTCGAGTGCACTTCATGTTGTTTTTGGCCTTGTTACGATCAATAACATTTTTTTTTACAAAGGAGTCACCACTTTCCAAGTCCAGAGGCCACTTAATGATAAGGGTTAATAAGTGTACAGTGGTCAATGGGACAATGTCGTACTAATTGTTAGTAGTATAAATTTGGTAAATTGGATTATTTAAGGCTCATCAAAAACTTGTTTATGTTGGACTTGAAGACGACCATATTACAGTCATCCGGAAAGTAGGCAAGTGTACAGTTCTAAAAAAGAAATCTACATTTAGGTTTAGGCATAAAGAGTGGAGGAAATTATTGATAGTGTCTTCAGGTACATGAGTGCTTCTCATGTAAGTTTGGCAATAGGGGACCACAGATTGGAGTTCAGACGAGCACTTGCCATGAAAATAAAAACAAAGCAGAGACAGGCTCACAACGTCTCTTCTGTGAGAAAGAGGTTGAAAGGAAGAGAAAAGGGTATCCTCAACTAGGCTACAAAGTCTATTTTTAACTTTGTCAAGGCAGGATAAGGTCGTTCTAGCAGCTTCTGCCCAGATGTTGCATTGTTTTTAAAAAAGAGCATGTTATCTTCATATGTAGAAATTATTATTTTCATTTGTAGAAGTTTTTTATCTTGATTTACGGTAATTTTTAATTTATTTGTAAACATTTTCATTTTAATTTTGATTTGTAGAAATTTTAATTTACATTTGTAGAAATTTTTGGCAATTTCTTCATATGATGCAATATAATATCCTCTTTTGATGGTTCATCTTTTTTTAAATTGATCAATAAACAAAATATATTTTTTACAGCTGATCAAAAAATAATATATCCGTTTTTAAATCTGATCAATAGACAAAATATCTTTTTTAAGCTGATTAAAAAAGAAATTATCTTTTTTTTAAGCTGATTAATAAAGAAATTATCTTTTTTTAAGCTGATTAATAAAGAAATTATCTTTTTTAAGCTGATTAATAAAGAAGTTATCTTTTTTTAAAGCTGATTAATAAAGTAATTATCTTTTTTTTAAACTGATTAATAAAGAAATTATCTTTTTTTAAGCTGATTAATAAAGAAATTATCTTTTAAAGCTGATAAACAAATTATCTTTTTTTAAGCTGATTAATAAACAAATTATCTTTTTTTAAGATGATTAATAAACAAATTATCTTTTTTTTAAGCTGATTAATAAAGAAATTATCTTTTTTTTAAGCTGATTAATAAAGAAATTATCTTTTTAAGCTAATAAAAAAATTATCTTTTTTTTAAGCTGATTAATAAAGAAATTATCTTTTTTTAAGCTGATTAATAAAGAAATTATATTTTTTTTTAAGCTGAAACATAAACAAATTAACTTTTTTTAAGCTGATTAATAAACAAACAATTTTTTTTAAGCTGATTAATAAACAAATTATCTTTTTTTAAGCTGATTAATAAACAAATTATCTTTTTTTAAGCTGATTAATAAAGAAATTATCTTTTTTTTAAGCTGATTAATAAAGAAATTATCTTTTTTTTAAGCTGATTAATAAAGAAATTATCTTTTTTTTAAGCTGATTGATAAAGAAATTATCTTTTTTTTAAGCTGATTAATAAAGAAATTATCTTTTTTTTAAGCTGATTAATAAAGAAATTATCTTTTTGTAAGCTGATTAATAAAGAAATTATCTTTTTTTAAGCTGATTAATAAAGAAATTATCTTTTTTTAAGCTGATTAATAAAGAAATTATCTTTTTTTAAGCTGATTAATAAAGAAATTATTTTTTTTTAAGCTGATTAATAAAGAAATTATCTTTTTTTAAGCTGATTAATAAAGAAATTATCTTTTTTTAAGCTGATTAATAAAGAAATTATCTTTTTTTAAGCTGATTAATAAAGAAATTAACTTTTTTTAAAGAAATTATCTTTTTTTAAGCTGATTAATAAACAAATTATCTTTTTTTAAAGCTTTAAATAAAGATAGATAAAGATAAAGAAATTATCTTTTTTTAAAGAAATTATCTTTAGATAAAGAAATTATCTTTTTTTTAAGCTGATTAATAAACAAATTATCTTTTTTTAAAGCTTTAAATAAAGCAATTATTTTTTTTAAGCTGATTAATAAAGAAATTATCTTTTTTTAAGCTGATTAATAAACAAATTATCTTTTTTTTAAGCTGATTAATAAAGAAATTATCTTTTTTTTAAGCTGATTAATAAAGAAATTACCTTTTTTTAAGCTGATTAATAAACAAATTATCTTTTTTTTAAGCTGATTAATAAAGAAACTATCTTTTTTTTAAGCTGATTAATAAAGAAATTATCTTTTTTTAAAGCTGATTAATAAAGAAATTATCTTTTTTTAAAGCTGATTAATAAAGAAATTATCTTTTTAAGCTGATAAAAAAAAGTATCTTTTTTTTAAGCTGATTAATAAAGAAATTATCTTTTTTTAAGCTGATTAATACATAAATTATCTTTTTTTTAAGCTGATAAACAAATTATCTTTTTTTAAGCTGAAACATAAACAAATTATCTTTTTTTAAGCTGATTAATAAACAAATAATTTTTTTTAAGCTGATTAATAAACAAATTATCTTTTTTTTAAGCTGATTAATAAACAAATTATCTTTTTTAAGCTGATTAATAAAGAAATTATCTTTTTTTTCAACTGATAATAAAGAAATTATCTTTTTTTAAGCTGATTAATAAAGAAATTACCTTTTTTTAAGCTGATTAATAAAGAAATTATCTTTTTTTTAAGCTGATTAATAAAGAAATTATCTTTTTTTTAAGCTGATTAATAAAGAAATCATCTTTTTTTTAGCTGATTAATAAACAAATTATCTTTTTTTAAGCTGATTAATAAAGAAATTATCTTTTTTAAGCTGATTAATAAACAAATTATCTTTTTAAGCTGATAAAGAAATGATCTTTTTTTTAAGCTGATTAATAAAGAAATTATCTTTTTTTTAAGCTGATTAATAAAGAAATTATCTTTTTTTTAAGCTGATTGATAAAGAAATTATCTTTTTTTTAAGCTGATTAATAAAGAAATTATCTTTTTTTTAAGCTGATTAATAAAGAAATTATCTTTTTGTAAGCTGATTAATAAAGAAATTATCTTTTTTTAAGCTGATTAATAAAGAAATTATCTTTTTTTAAGCTGATTAATAAAGAAATTATCTTTTTTTAAGCTGATTAATAAAGAAATTATTTTTTTTTAAGCTGATTAATAAAGAAATTATCTTTTTTTAAGCTGATTAATAAAGAAATTATCTTTTTTTAAGCTGATTAATAAAGAAATTATCTTTTTTTAAGCTGATTAATAAAGAAATTAACTTTTTTTAAAGAAATTATCTTTTTTTAAGCTGATTAATAAACAAATTATCTTTTTTTAAAGCTTTAAATAAAGATAGATAAAGATAAAGAAATTATCTTTTTTTAAAGAAATTATCTTTAGATAAAGAAATTATCTTTTTTTTAAGCTGATTAATAAACAAATTATCTTTTTTTAAAGCTTTAAATAAAGCAATTATTTTTTTTAAGCTGATTAATAAAGAAATTATCTTTTTTTAAGCTGATTAATAAACAAATTATCTTTTTTTTAAGCTGATTAATAAAGAAATTATCTTTTTTTTAAGCTGATTAATAAAGAAATTACCTTTTTTTAAGCTGATTAATAAACAAATTATCTTTTTTTTAAGCTGATTAATAAAGAAACTATCTTTTTTTTAAGCTGATTAATAAAGAAATTATCTTTTTTTAAAGCTGATTAATAAAGAAATTATCTTTTTTTAAAGCTGATTAATAAAGAAATTATCTTTTTAAGCTGATAAAAAAAAGTATCTTTTTTTTAAGCTGATTAATAAAGAAATTATCTTTTTTTAAGCTGATTAATACATAAATTATCTTTTTTTTAAGCTGATAAACAAATTATCTTTTTTTAAGCTGAAACATAAACAAATTATCTTTTTTTAAGCTGATTAATAAACAAATAATTTTTTTTAAGCTGATTAATAAACAAATTATCTTTTTTTTAAGCTGATTAATAAACAAATTATCTTTTTTAAGCTGATTAATAAAGAAATTATCTTTTTTTTCAACTGATAATAAAGAAATTATCTTTTTTTAAGCTGATTAATAAAGAAATTACCTTTTTTTAAGCTGATTAATAAAGAAATTATCTTTTTTTTAAGCTGATTAATAAAGAAATTATCTTTTTTTTAAGCTGATTAATAAAGAAATCATCTTTTTTTTAGCTGATTAATAAACAAATTATCTTTTTTTAAGCTGATTAATAAAGAAATTATCTTTTTTAAGCTGATTAATAAACAAATTATCTTTTTAAGCTGATAAACAAATTATCTTTTTTTTAAGCTGATTAATAAAGAAATTATCTTTTTTTAAGCATATTAATAAAGAAATTATCTGTTTTAAGCTGATTAATAAAGAAATTATCTTTTTTTAAAGCTGATTAATACATAAATTATCTTTTTTTAAGCTGATTAATAAAGAAATTATCTTTTTTTAAAGCTGATTAATATACAAATTATCTTTTTTTAAGCCGATTATTAAAGAAATTATCTTTTTTTAAGCTGATTAATAAACAAATTATCTTTTTTTAAGCTGATAAATAAAGAAATTATCTTTTTTTTAAGCTGATGAATAAAGAAATTATCTTTTTTTTAAGCTGATTAATAAAGAAATTATCTTTTTTTAAGCTGATTAATAAAGAAATTATCTTTTTTTAAAGCTGATTAATAAAGAAATTATCTTTTTTTAAGCTGAGTGACAAAGAAATTATCTTTTTTTTAAGCTGATTAATAAAGAAATTATCTTTTGTTTTAAGCTGATTAATACAGAAATTATCTTTTTTTTAAGATGATTAATAAAGTAATTATCTTTTTTAAGCTGATTAATAAACAAATTATCTTTTTAAGCTGATAAACAAATTATCTTTTTTTTAAGCTGATTAATAAAGAAATTATCTTTTTTTAAAGCTTTAAATAAAGATAGATAAAGATAAAGAAATTATCTTTTTTTAAAGAAATTATCTTTAGATAAAGAAATTATCTTTTTTTTAAGCTGATTAATAAACAAATTATCTTTTTTTAAAGCTTTAAATAAAGCAATTATTTTTTTTAAGCTGATTAATAAAGAAATTATCTTTTTTTAAGCTGATTAATAAAGAAATTATCTTTTTTTAAGCTGATTAATAAAGAAATTATCTTTTTTTAAGCTGATTAATAAAGAAATTATCTTTTTTTAAGCTGATTAATAAAGAAATTATCTTTTTTTTAAGCTGATTAATAAAGGAATTATCTTTTTTTTAAGCTGATTAATAAAGAAATTATCTTTTTTTAAGCTGATTAATACAGAAATTATCTTTTTAAGCTGATAAAAACATTATCTTTTTTTAAGCTGATTAATCAAGAAATTATCTTTTTTTAAGATGATTACTAAAGAAATTATCTTTTTTTAAGCTGATTAATACACAAATTATCTTTTTTTAAGCTGATTAATAAAGACATTATCTTTTTTTTAAGCTGATTAATAAAGAAATTATCTTTTTTTTAAGCTGATTAATAAAGAAATTATCTTTTTTTTAAGCTGATTAATAAAGAAATTATCTTTTTTTAAGCTGATTAATAAACAAATTATCTTTTTTTAAAGCTGATTAATAAAGAAATTATCTTTTTTGAAAGCTAATTAATAAAGAAATTATCTTGTTTTAAGCTGATTAATAAAGAAATTATGTTTTTTTAAGCTGATTAATAAAGAAATCATCTTTTTTTTAAGCTGATTAATACAGAAATTATCTTTTTTTTAAGCTGATTAATAAACAAATTATCTTTTTAAGCTGATAAACAAATTATCTTTTTTTTAAGCTGATTAATAAAGAAATTATCCTTTTTTAAGCTGATTAATAAAGAAATTATCTTTTTTTATGCTGATTAATAAAGAAATTATCTTTTTTTAAGCTGATTAATAAAGAAATTATCTTTTTTTTAAGCTGATTAATAAAGAAATTATCTTTTTTTAAGCTGATTAATAAAGAAATCATCTTTTTTATAAGCTGATTAATAAAGAAATTATCTTTTTTAAGCTGATTAATAAAGAAATTATCTTTTTTTAAGCTGATTAATAAAGAAATTATCTTTTTTTAAGCTGATTAATAAAGAAATTATCTTTTTTTTAGCTGATTAATAAAGAAATTATCTTTTTTTTAAGCTGATTAATACAGAAAATATCTTTTTTTTTAGCTGATTAATAAAGAAATTTTTTGTTTTTAAGCTGATTAATAAAGAAATTATCTTTTTTTTAAGCTGATTAATAAACTAATTATCTTTTTTTAAGCTGATTAATAAAGAAATTATCTTTTTAAGCTGATCAACAAATTATCTTTTGTTTAAGCTGATTAATAAAGAAATTATCTTTTTTTAAGCTGATTAATAAAGAAATTTTTTTTTTTTTAAGCTGATTAATAAAGAAATTATCTTTTTTTAAGCTGATTAATAAAGAAATTATCTTCTTTTTAAGCTGATTAATAAAGAAATTATCTTTTTGTTAAGCTGATTAATAAAGAAATTATCTTTTTTTAAGCTGATTTATAAAGAAATTATCTTTTTTTTAAGCTGATTAATAAAGAAATTATCTTTTTTTAAGCTGATTAATAAAGAAATTATCTTTTTTTAAGCTGATTAATAAAGAAATTATCTTTTTAAGCTGATAAACAAATTATCTTTTTTTATATAGCTGATTAATAAAGAAATTATCTTTTTTTAAGCTGATTAATAAAGAAATTATCTTTTTTTTAAGCTGATTAATAAAGAAATTATCTTTTGAAGCTGATAAACAAATTATCTTTTTTTAAGCTGATTACTAAAGAAATTATGTTTTTTTAAGCTGATTAATAAAGAAATTATCTTTTTTTAAGCTGATTAATACACAAATTATCTTTTTTTTAAGCTGATTAATAAGGAAATTATCTTTTTTTTAAGCTGATTAATAAAGACATTATCTTTTTTTTAAGCTGATTAATAAAGAAATTATCTTTTTTTTAAGCTGATTAATAAAGAAATTATCTGTTCTTTAACCTGATTAATAAAGAAATTATCTTTTTTTAAGCTGATTAATAAAGAAATCATCTTTTTTATAAGCTGATTAATAAAGAAATTATCTTTTTTTAAGCTGATTAATAAAGAAATTATCTTTTTTTAAGCTGATTAATAAAGAAATTATCTTTTTACGCTGATAAACAAATTATCTTTTTTTTAAGCTGATTAATAAAGAAATTATCTTTTTTAAGCTGATTAATAAAGAAATTATCTTTTTTTAAGCTGATTAATAAAGAAATTATCCTTTTTTAAGCTGATTAATAAAGAAATTATCTTCTTTTTAAGCTGATTAATAAACAAATTATCTTTTTTTAAGCTGATTAATAAAGAAATTATCTTTTTTTAAGCTGATTAATAAAGAAATCATCTTTTTTATAAGCTGATTAATAAAGAAATTATCTTTTTTTAAGCTGATTAATAAAGAAATTATCTTTTTAAGCTGATAAACAAATTATCTTTTTTTATATAGCTGATTAATAAAGAAATTATCTTTTTTTAAGCTGATTAATAAAGAAATTATCTTTTTTTAAGCTGATTAATAAAGAAATTATCTTTTGAAGCTGATAAACAAATTATCTTTTTTTAAGCTGATTACTAAAGAAATTATGTTTTTTTAAGCTGATTAATAAAGAAATTATCTTTTTTTAAGCTGATTAATACACAAATTATCTTTTTTTAAGCTGATTAATAAAGAAATTATCTTTTTTTTAAGCTGAGTAATAAAGAAATTATCTTTTTTTAAGCTGATTAATAAAGAAATTATCTTTTTAAGCTGATAAACAAATGATCTTTTTTTATATAGCTGATTAATAAAGAAATTATCTTTTTTTAAGCTGATTAATAAAGAAATTATCTTTTTTTAAGCTGATTAATAAAGAAATTATCTTTTGAAGCTGATAAACAAATTATCTTTTTTTAAGCTGATTACTAAAGAAATTATGTTTTTTTAAGCTGATTAATAAAGAAATTATCTTTTTTTAAGCTGATTAATACACAAATTATCTTTTTTTTAAGCTGATTAATAAAGAAATTATCTTTTTTTTAAGCTGAGTAATAAAGAAATTATCTTTTTTTAAGCTGATTAATAAAGAAATTATCTTTTTTTTAAGCTGATTAATAAAGAAATCATCTTTTTTTTAAGCTGATTAATAAAGAAATTATCTTTTTTTTAAGCTGATTAATAAAGAAATTATCTTTTTTTTAAGCTGATTAATAAAGAAATTATCTGTTCGTTAACCTGATTAATAAAGAAATTATCTTTTTTTTAAGCTGATTAATAAAGAAATTATCTTTTTTTTAAGCTGATTAATAAAGAAATCATCTTTTTTATAAGCTGATTAATAAAGAAATTATCTTTTTTTAAGCTGATTAATAAAGAAATTATCTTTTTTTAAGCTGATTAATAAAGAAATTATCTTTTTACGCTGATAAACAAATTATCTTTTTTTTAAGCTGATTAATAAAGACATTATCTTTTTTAAGCTGATTAATAAAGAAATTATCTTTTTTTAAGCTGATTAATAAAGAAATTATCTTTTTTTAAGCTGATTAATAAAGAAATTATCTTCTTTTTAAGCTGATTAATAAAGAAATTATCTTTTTTTAAGCTGATTAATAAAGAAATTATCTTTTTTTTAAGCTGATTAATAAAGAAATTATCTTTTGAAGCTGATAAACAAATTATCTTTTTTAAAGCTGATTACTAAAGAAATTAGGTTTTTTTAAGCTGATTAATACACAAATTATCTTTTTTTTAAGCTGATTAATAAAGAAATTATCTTTTTTTTAAGCTGATTAATAAAGAAATTATCTTTTTTTTAAGCTGATTAATAAAGAAATTATCTTTTTTTTAAGCTGATTAATAAAGAAATTATCTTTTTTTTAAGCTGATTAATAAAGAAATTATCTTTTTTTTAAGCTGATTAATAAACAAATTATCTTTTTTTAAAGCTTTAAATAAAGCAATTATTTTTTTTAAGCTGATTAATAAAGAAATTATCTTTTTTTAAGCTGCTTAATAAAGAAATTATCTTTTTTTTAAGCTGATTAATACATAAATAATCTTTTTTTAAAGCTGATTAATATACAAATTATCTTTTTTTAAGCCGATCATACAGAAATTATCTTTTTTTAAGCTGATTAATAAGGAAATTATCTTTTTTTAGCTGATTAATAAAGAAATTATCTTTTTTTTAAGCTGATTAATAAAGAAATTATATTTTTTTTAAGCTGATTAATAAAGAAATTATCTTTTTTTAAGCTGATTAATAAACAAATTATATTTTTAAGCTGATAAACAAATTATCTTTTTTTTAAGCTGATTACTAAAGAAATTATGTATTTTTAAGCTGATTAATAAAGAAATTATCTTTTTTTAAGCTGATTAATACACAAATTATCTTTTTTTTAAGCTGATTAATAAAGAAATTATCTTTTTTTAAGCTGATTAATAAAGAAATTATCTTTTTTTTAAGCTGATTAATAAACAAATTATCTTTTTTTAAGCTGATTAATAAAGAAATTATCTTTTTAAGCTGATAAAGAAATTATCTTTTTTTAAGCTGATTAATAAAGAAATTTTTTTTTTAAGCTGATTAATAAAGAAATTATCTTTTGAAGCTGATAAACAAATTATCTTTTTTTTAAGCTGATTACTAAAGAAATTATGTTTTTTTTAAGCTGATTAATAAAGAAATCATCTTTTCTTTAAGGTGATTAATAAAGAAATTATCTTTTTTTAAGCTGATTAATAAAGAAATTATCTTTTTTAAAGCTGATTAATAAAGAAATCATCTTTTTTTTAAGCTGATTAATAAAGAAATTATCTTTTATTAAGCTGATTAATAAAGAAATTATCTTTTTTTAAGCTGATTAATAAAGAAATTATCTTTTTTTTAGCTGATTAATAAAGAAAGTATCTTTTTTTAAGCTGATTAATAAAGAAATTATCTTTTTTTTTAGCCGATTAATAAAGAAATTATCTGTTTTGTAAGCTGATTAATAAAGAAATTTTTTTTTTAAGCTGATTAATAAAGAAATTATCTTTTTTTCAGCTTATTAATAAAGAAATTATCTTTTTTTTAAGCTGATTAATAAAGAAATTATCTGTTTTTTAAGCTGATTAATAATTATCTTTTTTAAGCTGATTAATAAAGAAATTATCTTTTTTTCAGCCGATTAATAAAGAAATTATCTTTTTACGCTGATAAACAACTTATCTTTTTTTAAGCTGATAAATAAAGAAATTATCTTTTTTTAAGCTGATTAATAAAGAAATTATCTTTTTTTAAGCTGATTAATAAAGAAATTATCTTTTTTTAAGCTGATTAATAAAGAAATTATCTTTTTTTTAAGCTGATTAATAAAGAAATTATCTTTTTTTAAGCTGATTAATAAAGAAATTATTTTTTTTTTAGCTGATTAATAAAAGAAGTTATCTGTTTTTTAAGCTGATTAATAAAGAAATTATCTTTTTTTAAGCTGATTAATAAAGAAATTATCTTTTTTTTAAACTGATTAATAAAGAAATCATCTTTTTTTAAGCTGAGTTATAAAGAAATTATCTTTTTTTTAAACTGATTAATAAAGAAATTATCTTTTTTTTAGCTGATTAATAAAGAAATTATCTGTTTTTAAGCTGAGTAATAAAGAAATTATCTTTTTTTAAGCTGATTAATAAAGAAATTATCTTTTTTTTAAGCTGATTAATAAAGAAATGATCTGTTCGTTAACCTGATTAATAAAGAAATTATCTTTTTTTTAAGCTGATTAATAAAGAAATTATCTTTTTTTTAAGCTGATTAATAAAGAAATCATCTTTTTTATAAGCTGATTAATAAAGAAATTATCTTTTTTTAAGCTGATTAATAAAGAAATTATCTTTTTTTAAGCTGATTAATAAAGAAATTATCTTTTTACGCTGATAAACAAATTATCTTTTTTTTAAGCTGATTAATAAAGACATTATCTTTTTTAAGCTGATTAATAAAGAAATTATCTTTTTTTAAGCTGATTAATAAAGAAATTATCTTTTTTTAAGCTGATTAATAAAGAAATTATCTTCTTTTTAAGCTGATTAATAAAGAAATTATCTTTTTTTAAGCTGATTAATAAAGAAATTATCTTTTTTTTAAGCTGATTAATAAAGAAATTATCTTTTGAAGCTGATAAACAAATTATCTTTTTTAAAGCTGATTACTAAAGAAATTAGGTTTTTTTAAGCTGATTAATACACAAATTATCTTTTTTTTAAGCTGATTAATAAAGAAATTATCTTTTTTTTAAGCTGATTAATAAAGAAATTATCTTTTTTTTAAGCTGATTAATAAAGAAATTATCTTTTTTTTAAGCTGATTAATAAAGAAATTATCTTTTTTTTAAGCTGATTAATAAAGAAATTATCTTTTTTTTAAGCTGATTAATAAACAAATTATCTTTTTTTAAAGCTTTAAATAAAGCAATTATTTTTTTTAAGCTGATTAATAAAGAAATTATCTTTTTTTAAGCTGCTTAATAAAGAAATTATCTTTTTTTTAAGCTGATTAATACATAAATAATCTTTTTTTAAAGCTGATTAATATACAAATTATCTTTTTTTAAGCCGATCATACAGAAATTATCTTTTTTTAAGCTGATTAATAAGGAAATTATCTTTTTTTAGCTGATTAATAAAGAAATTATCTTTTTTTTAAGCTGATTAATAAAGAAATTATATTTTTTTTAAGCTGATTAATAAAGAAATTATCTTTTTTTAAGCTGATTAATAAACAAATTATATTTTTAAGCTGATAAACAAATTATCTTTTTTTTAAGCTGATTACTAAAGAAATTATGTATTTTTAAGCTGATTAATAAAGAAATTATCTTTTTTTAAGCTGATTAATACACAAATTATCTTTTTTTTAAGCTGATTAATAAAGAAATTATCTTTTTTTAAGCTGATTAATAAAGAAATTATCTTTTTTTTAAGCTGATTAATAAACAAATTATCTTTTTTTAAGCTGATTAATAAAGAAATTATCTTTTTAAGCTGATAAAGAAATTATCTTTTTTTAAGCTGATTAATAAAGAAATTTTTTTTTTAAGCTGATTAATAAAGAAATTATCTTTTGAAGCTGATAAACAAATTATCTTTTTTTTAAGCTGATTACTAAAGAAATTATGTTTTTTTTAAGCTGATTAATAAAGAAATCATCTTTTCTTTAAGGTGATTAATAAAGAAATTATCTTTTTTTAAGCTGATTAATAAAGAAATTATCTTTTTTAAAGCTGATTAATAAAGAAATCATCTTTTTTTTAAGCTGATTAATAAAGAAATTATCTTTTATTAAGCTGATTAATAAAGAAATTATCTTTTTTTAAGCTGATTAATAAAGAAATTATCTTTTTTTTAGCTGATTAATAAAGAAAGTATCTTTTTTTAAGCTGATTAATAAAGAAATTATCTTTTTTTTTAGCCGATTAATAAAGAAATTATCTGTTTTGTAAGCTGATTAATAAAGAAATTTTTTTTTTAAGCTGATTAATAAAGAAATTATCTTTTTTTCAGCTTATTAATAAAGAAATTATCTTTTTTTTAAGCTGATTAATAAAGAAATTATCTGTTTTTTAAGCTGATTAATAATTATCTTTTTTTAAGCTGATTAATAAAGAAATTATCTTTTTTTCAGCCGATTAATAAAGAAATTATCTTTTTACGCTGATAAACAACTTATCTTTTTTTAAGCTGATAAATAAAGAAATTATCTTTTTTTAAGCTGATTAATAAAGAAATTATCTTTTTTTAAGCTGATTAATAAAGAAATTATCTTTTTTTAAGCTGATTAATAAAGAAATTATCTTTTTTTTAAGCTGATTAATAAAGAAATTATCTTTTTTTAAGCTGATTAATAAAGAAATTATTTTTTTTTTAGCTGATTAATAAAAGAAGTTATCTGTTTTTTAAGCTGATTAATAAAGAAATTATCTTTTTTTAAGCTGATTAATAAAGAAATTATCTTTTTTTTAAACTGATTAATAAAGAAATCATCTTTTTTTAAGCTGAGTTATAAAGAAATTATCTTTTTTTTAAACTGATTAATAAAGAAATTATCTTTTTTTTAGCTGATTAATAAAGAAATTATCTGTTTTTAAGCTGAGTAATAAAGAAATTATCTTTTTTTAAGCTGATTAATAAAGAAATTATCTTTTTTTAAGCTGATTAATAAAGAAATGATCTTTTTTAAGCTGATTAATAAAGAAATTATCTTTTTTTAAGCTGATTAATAAAGAAATTATTTTTTTTTTAAGCTGATTAATAAAGAAATTATTTTTTTTTAAGCTGATTAATAAAGAAATTATCTTTTTTTAAGCTGATTAATAAAGAAATTATCTTTTTTTTAAGCTGATTAATAAAGAAATTATCTTTTTTTAAGCTGATTACTAAAGAAATTATGTTTTTTTTAAGCTGATTAATAAAGAAATCATCTTTTCTTTAAGGTGATTAATAAAGAAATTATCTTTTTTTAAGCTGATTAATAAAGAAATTATCTTTTTTAAAGCTGATTAATAAAGAAATCATCTTTTTTTTAAGCTGATTAATAAAGAAATTATCTTTTATTAAGCTGATTAATAAAGAAATTATCTTTTTTTAAGCTGACTAATAAAGAAATTATCTTTTTTTTTAGCTGATTAATAAAGAAAGTATCTTTTTTTTAGCCGATTAATAAAGAAATTATCTGTTTTGTAAGCTGATTAATAAAGAAATTTTTTTTTTTAAGCTGATTAATAAAGAAATTATCTTTTTTTCAGCTTATTAATAAAGAAATTATCTTTTTTTTAAGCTGATTAATAAAGAAATTATCTGTTTTTTAAGCTGATTAATAATTATCTTTTTTTAAGCTGATTAATAAAGAAATTATCTTTTTTTCAGCCGATTAATAAAGAAATTATCTTTTTACGCTGATAAACAACTTATCTTTTTTTAAGCTGATTAATAAAGAAATTATCTTTTTTTAAGCTGATTAATAAAGAAATTATCTTTTTTTAAGCTGATTAATAAAGAAATTATCTTTTTTTAAGCTGATTAATAAAGAAATTATCTTTTTTTTAAGCTGATTAATAAAGAAATTATCTTTTTTTAAGCTGATTAATAAAGAAATTATTTTTTTTTTTAGCTGATTAATAAAAGAAGTTATCTGTTTTTTAAGCTGATTAATAAAGAAATTATCTTTTTTTAAGCTGATTAATAAAGAAATTATCTTTTTTTTAAACTGATTAATAAAGAAATCATCTTTTTTTAAGCTGAGTAATAAAGAAATTATCTTTTTTTTAAACTGATTAATAAAGAAATTATCTTTTTTTTAGCTGATTAATAAAGAAATTATCTGTTTTTAAGCTGAGTAATAAAGAAATTATCTTTTTTTAAGCTGATTAATAAAGAAATTATCTTTTTTTAAGCTGATTAATAAAGAAATGATCTTTTTTAAGCTGATTAATACATAAATTATCTTTTTTTTAAGCTGATTAATAAAGAAATTATCTTTTTTTAAGCTGATTAATAAAGAAATTATCTTTTTTTAAGCTGATTAATAAAGAAATTATCTTTTTTTAAAGCTGATTAATAAACAAATTATCTGTTTTTTAAGCTGATTAATAAAGAAATTATCTTTTTAAGCTGATAAACAAATTATCTTTGTTTAAAGCTGATTAATAAGGAAATTATCTTTTTTTAAGCTGATTAATAAAGAAATTTTTTTTTTTTAAGCTGATTAATAAAGAAATTATCTTTTGCAGCTGATAAACAAATTATCTTTTTTTTAAGCTGATTACTAAAGAAATTATGTTTTTTTAAGCTGATTAATAAAGAAATCATCTTTTTTTTAAGCTGATTAATAAAGAAATTATCTTTTTTTAAGCTGATTATTAAAGAAATTATATTTTTTTAAGCTGATTAATAAACAAATTATCTTTTTTGTTAAGCTGATTAATAAAGAAATCATCTTTTTTTAAGCTGATTAATAAAGAAATCATCTTTTTTTTTAAGCTGATTAATACAGAAATCATCTTTTTTTTAAGCTGATTAATAAAGAAATTATCTTTTATTAAGCTGATTAATAAAGAAATTATCTTTTTTTAAGCTGATTAATAAAGAAATTATCTTTTTTTTTAGCTGATTAATAAAGAAAGTATCTTTTTTTAAGCTGATTAATAAATAAATTATCTTTTTTTTTAGCAGATTAATAAAGGAATTATCTGTTTTTAAAGCTGATTAATAAAGAAATTTTTTTTTTTTTTAAGCTGATTAATAAAGAAATTATCTTTTTTTCAGCTGATTAATAAAGAAATTATCTTTTTTTTTAGCTGATTAATAAAGAAATTATCTGTTTTTTAAGCTGATTAATAAAGAAATTATGTTTTTTAAGCTGATTAATAAAGAAATTATCTTTTTTTTAAGCTGATTAAAAAAGAAATTATCTTTTTTTTAAGCTGATTAATAAACAAATTATCTTTTTTTAAGCTGATTAATAAAGAAATTATCTTTTTTTAAGCTGAGTAATAAAGAAATTATCTTTTTTTAAGCTGATTAATAAAGAAATTATCTTTTTTTTAAGCTGATTAATAAAGAAATTATCTTGTTTTTAAGCTGATTAATAAAGAAATTATCTTTTTTTTAACTGATTAATAAAGAAATTATCTTTTTTTTAGCTGATTAATGAAGAAATTATTTTTTTTTGAAGCTTATTTATAAAGAACTTATTTTTTTTTAAGCTGATTAATAAAGAAATTATCTTTTTTTAAGCTGATTAATAAAGAAGTTATCTGTTTTGAAGCTAATTAATAAAGAAATTATCTGTTTTTTAACTGATTAATAAAGAAATTATCTTTTTTTTAAGCTGATTAATACACAAATTATCTTTTTTTTAGCTGATTAATAAAGAAATTATCTGTTTTTTAAGCTGATTAATAAAGAAATTATCTTTTTTTTAAGCTGATTAATAAAGAAATTATCTTTTTTTCAGCTGATTAATAAAGAAATTATCTTTTTTTCAGCTGATTAATAAAGAAATTATCTTTTTTAAACCTGATTAATAAAGAAATTACCTTTTTGTTAAGCTTATTAATAAAGAAATCATCTTTTTTTTAAGCTGATTAATGAAGAAATTATTTTTTTTTAAGCTGATTAATAAAGAAATTATCTGTTTTAGCTGATAAACAAATTACCTTTTTGTTAAGCTGATTAATAAAGAAATTATCTTTTTTTTAAGCTGATTAATTAAGAAATTATCTTTTTTTAAGCTGATTAATAAACAAATTATCATTTTTTAAAGCTGATTAATAAAGAAATTATCTTTTTTTAAGCTGATTAATAAAGAAATTATCTTTTTTTAAGCTGATTAATAAAGAAATTATCTTTTAAGCTGATAAACTAATTATGTTTTTTTAAGCTGATTAATAAAGAAATTATCTTTTTTTTAAGCTGATTAAAAAAGAAATTATCTTTTTTTTAAGCTGATTAATAAACAAATTATCTTTTTTTAAGCTGATTAATAAAGAAATTATCTTTTAAGCTGATAAACTAATTATGTTTTTTTAAACTGATTAATAAAGAAATTATCTTTTTTTTAAGCTGATTAATAAACAAATTATCTTTTTTTAAGCTGATTAATAAAGAAATTATCTTTTTTTTAAGCTAATAAATAAACAAATTATCTTTTTAAGCTGATAAAAAAATTATCTTTTTTTTAAGCTGATTAATAAAGAAATTATCTTTTTTTAAGCTGATTAATAAAGAAATTATCTTCTTTTAAGCTGATTAATAAAGAAATTATCTTTTTTTTAAGCTGATTAATAAAGAAATCATCTTTTTTTTAAGCTGATTAATAAAGAAATCATCTTTTTTTTTTAAGCTGATTAATAAAGAAATTATCTTTTTTTTAAGCTGATTAATAAAGAAATTATATTTTTTTAAGCTGATTAATAAACAAATTATCTTTTTTTTAAGCTGATTAATAAAGAAATCATCTTTTTTTTTAAGCTGATTAATAAAGAAATCATCTTTTTTTTAAGCAGATTAATAAAGAAATTATCTTTTTTTAAGCTGATTAATACAGAAATCATCTTTTTTAAGCTGATTCATAAACAAATTATCTTGTTTTTAAGCTGATTAATAAAGAAATCATCTTTTTTTAAAGCTGATTAATAAAGAAATCATCTTTTTTTTAAGCTGATTAATAAAGACATTTTTTTTTTAAGCTGATTAATAAAGAAATTATCTTTTTGTAAGCTTATTAATAAAGAACTTATCTTTGTTTTAAGATAGTTAATAAAGAAATTATCTATTTTTTAAGCTGATTAATAAAGAAATTATCTTTTTTTTTAGCTGATTAATAAAGAAATTATCTTTTTTAAAAGCTGATTAATAAAGAAATTATCTTTTTTTAAGCTGATTAATAAAGAAATTATCTTTTTTTAAGCTGATTAATAAAGTAATTATCTTTTTTTTAAGCTGATAAATAAACTAATTATCTTTTTTAAAGATGATAATAAAGAAATTATCTTTTTTTACCTGATTAATAAAGAAATTATCTTTTGTTTAAGCTGATTAATAAAGAAATTATCTTTTTAAGCTGATAAACAAATTATCTTTTTTTTAAGCTGATTAATAAACAAATTTGTTTTAAGCTGATTAATAAACAAATTATCTTTTTTTTAAGCTAATTAATAAAGAAATTATCTTTTTTTAAGCTGATTAATAAAGAAATTATCTTTTAAGCTGATTAATAAAGAAATTATCTTTTTTTAAGTTGATTAATAAAGAAATTATCTTTTTTTAAGCTGATTAATAAAGAAATTATCTTTTTTTTAAGCTGATTAATAAAGAAATTTTTTTTTTGAAGCTGATTAATAAAGAAATTATCTTTTTTAAAGCTGATTAATAAAAAAATGATTTTTTTTAAAGCTGATTAATAAAGAAATTATCTTTTTTTAAGCTGATTGATAAAGAAAGTATCTTTTCTTTAAGCTGATTAATAAACAAATTATCTTTTTTTTAAGCTGATTAATAAAGAAATTATCTTTTTTTTAAGCTGATTAATAAAGAAATTATCTTTTTTTTAAGCTGATTAATAAAGAAATTTTTTTTTTTAAGCTGATTAATAAAGAAATTTTTTTTTTTTAAGCTGATTAATAAAGAAATTATCTTTTTTAAAGCTGATTAATAAAGAAATGATTTTTTTTTAAGCTGATTAATAAAGAAATTATCTTTTTTTAAGCTGATTGATAAAGAAAGTATCTTTTCTTTAAGCTGATTAATAAACAAATTATCTTTTTTTTAAGCTGATTAATAAAGAAATCATCTTTTTTTAAGCTGATTAATAAAGAAATTATCTTTTTTTTTAAGCTGATTAATAAAGAAGTTATCTGTTTTGAAGCTAATTAATAAAGAAATTATCTGTTTTTTAACTGATTAATAAAGAAATTATCTTTTTTTTAAGCTGATTAATAAAGAAATTATCTTTTTTTTAACTGATTAATAAAGAAATTATCTTTTTTTAAGCTGATTAATAAAGAAATTATCTTTTTTAAGCTGATTAATAAAGAAATTATCTTTTTTTAAGCTGATTAATAAAGAAATTATCTTTTTTAAGCTGATTAATAAAGAAATTATCTTTTTCTAAGCTGATTAATAAAGAAATTATCTTTTTTTAAGCTGATTAATAAAGAAATTATCTTTTTTTAAGCTGATTAATAAAGAAATCATCTTGTTTTTAAGCAGATTAATAAAGAAATCATCTTTTTTTTAAGCTGATTAATACAGAAATTATCTTTTTTTAAGCTGATTAATAAAGAAATTATCTTTTTTTAAGCTTATTAATAAAGAAATTATCTTTTTTTTTAAGCTATTTAATAAACAAATTATCTTTTTTTAAGCTGATTAATAATAAAATCATCTTATTTTTAAGCTGATTAATAAAGGAATTATCTTTTTTTTAAGCTGATTAATAAAGAAATTATCTTTTTTTAAGCTGATTAATAAAGAAATTATCTTTTTTTTAACTGATTAATAAAGAAATTATCTTTTTTTTAAGCTGATTAATAAAGAAATTATTTTTTTTGAAGCTTATTTATAAAGAAATTATTTTTTTTTAAGCTGATTAATAAAGAAATTATTTTTTTTAAGCGGATTAATAAAGAAGTTATCTGTTTTGAAGCTAATTAATAAAGAAATTATCTGTTTTTTAACTGATTAATAAAGAAATTATCTTTTTTTTAAGCTGATTAATAAAGAAATTATCTTTTTTTTTAGCTGATTAATAAAGAAATTATCTGTTTTTTAAGCTGATTAATAAACAAATTATCTTTTTTTTAAGCTGATTAATAAAGAAATTATCTTTTTTTAAGCTGATTAATAAAGAAATTATCTTATTTTTAAGCTGATTAATAAAGAAATTATCTTATTTTTAAGCTGATTAATAAACAAATTATCTTTTTATAAGCTGATTAATAAAGAAATTATCTTTTTTTAAGCTGATTAATAAACAAATTATCTTTTTTTAAGCTGATTAATAAAGAAATTATCTTCTTTTAAGCTGATTAATAAATTAATTATCTTTTTTTTAAGCTGATTAATAAAGAAATTATCTTTTTTTTAAGCTGATTAATAAACAAATTATCTTTTTTTAAGCTGATTAATAAACAAATTATCTTTTTTTTAAGCTGAGTAATAAAGAAATGATCTTTTTTTTAAGCTGATTTATAAAGAAATTATCTTTTTTTTAAGCTGATTAATAAACAAATAATCTTTTTTTTCAGCGTATTAATAAAGAAATTATCTGTTTTTTAAGCTGATTCATAAAGAAATTATCTTTTAAGCTGATGAACTAATTATCTTTTTTTAAGCTGATTAATAAAGAAATTATCTTTTTTTTAAGCTGATTAATAAACAAATTATCTTTTTTTAAGCTGATTAATAAAGAAATTATCTTTTTTTTAAGCTAATAAATAAACAAATTATCTTTTTAAGCTGATAAAAAAATTATCTTTTTTTTAAGCTGATTAATAAAGAAATCATCTTTTTTTTTTAAGCTGATTAATAAAGAAATTATCTTTTTTTTAAGCTGATTAATAAAGAAATTATCTTTTTTTAAGCTGATTAATAAACAAATTATCTTTTTTTTAAGCTGATTAATAAAGAAATCATCTTTTTTTTAAAGCTGATTAATAAAGAAATCATCTTTTTTTTAAGCTGATTAATAAAGAAATTATCTTTTTTAAGCTGATTAATAAAGAAATTATCTTTTTATAAGCTTATTAATAAAGAAATTATCTTTTTTTTAAGATGATTAATAAAGAAATTATCTTTTTTTTAAGCTGATTAATAAAGAAATTATCTTTTTTAAGCTGATTAATAAAGAAATTATCTTTTTTTGAGCTGATTAATAAAGAAATTATCTTTTTTTTAAGCTGATTAATAAAGAAATTATCTTTTTTTTAGCTGATTAATAAAGAAATTATCTTTTTTTCAAGCTGATTAATAAAGAAATTATCTTTTTAAGCTGATAGACTAATTACCTTTTTGTAAAGCTGATTAATAAAGAAATTATTTTTTTTAAGCTGATTAATAAAGAAATTATCTTTTTTTTAAGCTGATTAATAAACAAATTATCTTTTTTTTAAACTGATTAATAAAGAAATCATCTTTTTTTTAAGCTGATTAATAAAGAAATTATCTTTTTTAAGCTGATTAATAAAGAAATTATCTTTTTTAGCTGATAAACAAATTACCTTTTTGTTAAGCTGATTAATAAAGAAATTATGTTTTTTTAAGCTGATTAATAAAGAAATTATCTTTTTTTTAAGCTGATTAATAAAGAAATTATCTTTTTTTTAAGCTGATTAATAAAGAAATTATCTTTTTTTAAGCTAATTAATAAAGAAATTATCTTTTTTTAAGCTGATTAATAAAGAAATTATCTTTTTTAAGCTGATTAATAAAGAAATTATCTTTTTTTTAAGCTGATTAATAAAGTAATTATCTTTTTTTAAGCGGATTAATAAAGAAATTATCTTTTTTTAAGCTCATTAATAAATAAATTATCTTTTTTTTAAGCTGATTAATAAACAAATTATCTTTTTTTAAGCTGATTAATAAAGAAATCATCTCTTTTTTTAGCTGATTAATAAAGAAATCATCTTTTTTTAAGCTGATTAATATACAAATTATCTTTTTTTTAAGCTGATTAATAAAGAAATTATCTTTTTTTAAGCTGATTAATAAAGAAATTATCTTTTTTTTAAGCTGATTAATAAAGAAATTATCTTTTTTTTTAGCTGATTATTAAAGAAATTATCTGTTTTTTAATCTGATTAATAAAGAAATTATTTTTTTTAAGCTGATTAATAAAGAAATTATCTTTTTTTCAGTTGATTAATAAAGAAATTATCTTTTTTTAAGCTGATTAATAAAGAAATTATCTTTTTTTAAGCTGATTAATAAAGAAATTATCTTTTTTAAGCTGATTAATAAAGAAATTATCTTTTTTAAGCTGATTAATAAAGAAATTATCTTTTTTAAGCTGATTAATAAAGAAATTATCTTTTTTTAAGCTGATTAATAAAGAAATTATCTTTTTTTAAGCTGATTAATAAAGAAATTATCTTTTTTTAAGCTGATTAATAAAGAAATTATCTTGTTGTAAGCTGATTAATAAAGAAATTATCTTTTTTTTGAGCTGATTAATAAAGAAATTATCTTTTTTTTGAGCTGATTAATAAAGAAATTATCTTTTTTTAAGCTGATTAATAAAGAAATTATCTTTTTTTTAGCTAATTAATAAAGAAATTATCTTTTTTTAAGCTGATTAATAAAGAAATTATCCTTTTTTAAGCTGATTAATAAAGAAATTATCTTTTTTTTTAAGCTGATTAATAAAGTAATTATCTTTTTTTAAGCGGATTAATAAAGAAATTATCTTTTTTTAAGCTGATTAATAAAGAAATTATTTTTTTTAAGCTTATTAATAAAGAAATTATCTTTTTTTTAAGCTGATTAATAAAGAAATTATCTTTTTTTAAGATGATTAATAAAGAAATTATCTGTTCTTTAACCTGATTAATAAAGAAATTATCTTTTTTTAAGCTGATTAATAAAGAAATTATCTTTTTTTTAAACTGATTAATAAAGAAATCATCTTTTTTTTAAGCTGATTAATAAAGAAATTATCTTTTTTAAAGCTGATTAATAAAAAAATGATTTTTTTTAAGCTGATTAATAAAGAAATTATCTTTTTTTAAGCTGATTGATAAAGAAAGTATCTTTTCTTTAAGCTGATTAATAAACAAATTATCTTTTTTTTTAGCTGATTAATAAAGAAATTATCTTTTTTTTAAGCTGATTAATAAAGAAATTATCTTTTTTTTAAGCTGATTAATAAAGAAATTTTTTTTTTTAAGCTGATTAATAAAGAAATTATCTTTTTTTAAGCTGATTAATAAAGAAATTATCTTTTTTTAAGCTGATTAATAAAGAAATTATCTTTTTTAAGCTGATTAATAAAGAAATTATCTTTTTTTAAGCTGATTAATAAAGAAATTATCTTTTTTTAAGCTGATTAATAAAGAAATTATCTTTTTTTAAGCTGATTAATAAAGAAATCATCTTGTTTTTAGCTGATTAATAAAGAAATCATCTTTTTTTTAAGCTGATTAATACAGAAATCATCTTTTTTTAAGCTGATTAATAAAGAAATTATCTTTTTTTTTAAGCTATTTAATAAACAAATTATCTTTTTTTAAGCTGATTAATAAAAAAATCATCTTATTTTTAAGCTGATTAATAAAGGAATTATCTTTTTTTTAAGCTGATTAATAAAGAAATTATCTTTTTTAAGCTGATTAATAAAGAAATTATCTTTTTTTTAACTGATTAATAAAGAAATTATCTTTTTTTAAGCTGATTAATAAAGAAATTATTTTTTTTGAAGCTTATTTATAAAGAAATTATTTTTTTTTAAGCTGATTAATAAAGAAATTAGTTTTTTTGAGCTGATTAATAAAGAAGTTATCTGTTTTGAAGCTAATTAATAAAGAAATTATCTGTTTTTTAACTGATTAATAAAGAAATTATCTTTTTTTTAAGCTGATTAATAAAGAAATTATCTTTTTTTTTAGCTTATTAATAAAGAAATTATCTGTTTTTTAAGCTGATTAATAAACAAATTATCTTTTTTTTAAGCTGATTAATAAAGAAATTTTTTTTTTTAAGCTGATTAATAAAGAAATTATCTTTTTTAAAGCTGATTAATAAAGAAATGATTTTTTTTTAAGCTGATTAATAAAGAAATTATCTTTTTTTTAAGCTGATTAATAAAGAAATTATCTTTTTAAGCTGATAGACTAATTACCTTTTTGTAAAGCTGATTAATAAAGAAATTATTTTTTTTAAGCTGATTAATAAAGAAATTATCTTTTTTTTAAGCTGATTAATAAACAAATTATCTTTTTTTTAAACTGATTAATAAAGAAATCATCTTTTTTTTAAGCTGATTAATAAAGAAATTATCTTTTTTAAGCTGATTAATAAAGAAATTATCTTTTTTAGCTGATAAACAAATTACCTTTTTGTTAAGCTGATTAATAAAGAAATTATCTTTTTTCAAGCTGATTAATAAAGTAATTATCTTTTTTTAAGCTGATTAATAAAGAAATTATCTTTTTTTAAGCTGATTAATAAAGAAATTATCTTTTTTTAAGCGTATTAAAAAAGAAATTATCTTTTTTTAAGCTGATTAATAAAGAAATTATCTTTTTTTAGCTGATTAATAAAGAAATGATCTTTTTTTAAGCTCATTAATAAAGAAATTATCTTTTTTTGAGCTGATTAATAAAGAAATTATCTTTTTTTTAAGCTGATTAATAAAGAAATTATCTTTTTGAAGCTGATTAATAAGAAATTATCTTTTTGAAGCTGATTAATAAAGAAATTATCTTTTTTTTAAGCTGATTAATAAAGAAATTATCTTTTTTTAAGCTGATTAATAAAGAAATTATCTTTTTGTAAGCTGATTAATAAAGAAATTATCTTTTTTTAAGCTGATTAATAAAGAAATTATCTTTTTTAAGCTGATTAATAAAGAAATTATCTTTTTTTAAGCTGATTAATAAAGAAATTATCTTTTTTTTAAGCTGATTAATAAAGAAATTATTTTTTTTAAGCTGATTAATAAAGAAATTATCTTTTTTTTAAGCTGATTAATAAACAAATTATCTTTTTTTTAAACTGATTAATAAAGAAATCATCTTTTTTTTAAGCTGATTAATAAAGAAATTATCTTTTTTAAGCTGATTAATAAAGAAATTATCTTTTTTAGCTGATAAACAAATTACCTTTTTGTTAAGCTGATTAATAAAGAAATTATCTTTTTTCAAGCTGATTAATAAAGAAATTATCTTTTTTTTAAGCTGATTAATAAACAAATTATCTTTTTTTAAAGCTGATTAATAAAGAAATTATCTTTTTTTAAGCTAATTAATAAAGAAATTATCTGTTTGTTAAGCTGATTAATAAAGAAATTATCTTTTTTAAGCTGATTAATAAAGAAATTATCTTTTTTTTAAGCTGATTAATAAAGTAATTATCTTTTTTTAAGCTGATTAATAAAGAAATTATCTTTTTTTAAGCTGATTAATAAAGAAATTATCTTTTTTTAAGCGTATTAAAAAAGAAATTATCTTTTTTTAGCTGATTAATAAAGAAATTATCTTTTTTTAAGCTCATTAATAAAGAAATTATCTTTTTTTGAGCTGATTAATAAAGAAATTATCTTTTTTTTAAGCTGATTAATAAAGAAATTATCTTTTTGAAGCTGATTAATAAGAAATTATCTTTTTGAAGCTGATTAATAAAGAAATTATCTTTTTTTTAAGCTGATTAATAAAGAAATTATCTTTTTTTAAGCTGATTAATAAAGAAATTATCTTTTTGTAAGCTGATTAATAAAGAAATTATCTTTTTTTAAGCTGATTAATAAAGAAATTATCTTTTTTAAGCTGATTAATAAAGAAATTATCTTTTTTTAAGCTGATTAATAAAGAAATTATCTTTTTTTTAAGCTGATTAATAAAGAAATTATCTTTTATAAGCTGATTAATAAAGAAATTATCTTTTTTTTAAGCTGATTAATAAAGAAATTATCTTTTTTTTAGCTGATTAATAAAGAAATTATCTTTTTTTTAAGCTGATTAATAAAGAAATTATCTTTTTTTACAGCTGATTAATAAAGCAATTTTTTTTTAAGCTGATTAATAAAGAAATTATCTTTTTTTAAGCTTATTAATAAAGAAATTATCTTTCTTTAACCTGATTAATAAAGAAATTATCTTTTTGTAAGCTGATTAATAAAGAAATTATCTTTTTTTAAGCTCATTAATAAATAAATTATCTTTTTTTTAAGCTGATTAATAAACAAATTATCTTTTTTTAAGCTGATTAATAAAGAAATCATCTCTTTTTTTAGCTGATTAATAAAGAAATCATCTTTTTTTAAGCTGATTAATATACAAATTATCTTTTTTTAAGCTGATTAATAAAGAAATTATCTTTTTTTTAAGCTGATTAATAAAGAAATTATCTTTTTTTAAGTTGATTAATAAAGAAATTATCTTTTTTTTTAGCTGATTAATAAAGAAATTATCTGTTTTTTAAGCTGATTAATAAAGAAATAATTTTTTTTAAGCTGATTAATAAAGAAATTATCTTTTTTTAAGCTGATTAATAAAGAAATTATCTTTTTTTAAGCTGATTAATAAAGAAATTATCTTTTTTTAAGCTGATTAATAAAGAAATTATCTTTTTTAAGCTGATTAATAAAGAAATTATCTTTTTTAAGCTGATTAATAAAGAAATTATCTTTTTTTTTAAGCTGATTAATAAAGTAATTATCTTTTTTTAAGCGGATTAATAAAGAAATTATCTTTTTTTAAGCTGATTAATAAAGAAATTATCTTTTTTTAAGCTGATTAATAAAGAAATTATCTTTTTTTTAAGCTGATTAATAAAGAAATTATCTTTTTTTAAGATGATTAATAAAGAAATTATCTGTTCTTTAACATGATTAATAAAGAAATTATCTTTTTTTTAAGCTGATTAATAAAGAAATTATCTTTTTTTTAAACTGATTAATAAAGAAATCATCTTTTTTTTAAGCTGATTAATAAAGAAATTATCTTTTTTAAGCTGATTAATAAAGAAATTATCTTTTTTAGCTGATAAACAAATTACCTTTTTTTAAAGCTGATTAATAAAGAAATTATCTTTTTTTAAGCTGATTAATAAAGAAATTATCTTTTTTTAAGCTGATTAATAAACAAATTATCTTTTTTTAAAGCTGATTAATAAAGAAATTATCTTTTTTTAAGCTAATTAATAAAGAAATTATCTTTTTTTAAGCTGATTAATAAAGAAATTATCTTTTTTAAGCTTATTAATAAAGAAATTATCTTTTTTTTAAGCTGATTAATAAAGTAATTATCTTTTTTTAAGCGGATTAATAAAGAAATTATCTTTTTTTAAGCTGATTAATCAAGAAATTATCTTTTTTAAGCTGATTAATAAAGAAATCATCTTTTTTTAAGCTGATTAATAAAGAAATTATCTTTTTTTAAGCTGATTAATAAAGAAATTATCTTTTTTTAAGCTGATTAATAAAGAAATTATCTTTTTTTAAGCGTATTAATAAAGAAATTATCTTTTTTTAAGCTGATTAATAAAGAAATTTTCTTTTTTTAGCTGATTAATAAAGAAATTATCTTTTTTTAAGCTCATTAATAAAGAAGTTATCTTTTTTTAAGCTGATTAATAAAGAAATTATCTTTTTGAAGCTGATTAATAAAGAAATTATCTTTTTGTAAGCTGATTTATAAAGAAATTATCTTTTTTTAAGCTCATTAATAAATAAATTATCTTTTTTTTAAGCTGATTAATAAACAAATTATCTTTTTTTAAGCTGATTAATAAAGAAATCATCTCTTTTTTTAGCTGATTAATAAAGAAATCATCTTTTTTTAAGCTGATTAATATACAAATTATCTTTTTTTTAAGCTGATTAATAAAGAAATTATCTTTTTTTAAGCTGATTAATAAAGAAATTATCTTTTTTTAAGCTAATAAATAAACAAATTATCTTTTTTTAAGCTGATTAACAAAGAAATTATCTTTTTTAAAGCTGATTAATAAAGAAATTATCTTTTTTTAAAGCTGATTAATAAAGAAATTATCTTTTTTTTAGCTGATTAATAAAGAAATTATCTTTTTTTTAAGCTGATTAATAAAGAAATTATCTTTTTTTACAGCTGATTAATAAAGCAATTTTTTTTTAAGCTGATTAATAAAGAAATTATCTTTTTTTAAGCTTATTAATAAAGAAATTATCTTTCTTTAACCTGATTAATAAAGAAATTATCTTTTTGTAAGCTGATTAATAAAGAAATTATCTTTTTTTAAGCTCATTAATAAATAAATTATCTTTTTTTTAAGCTGATTAATAAACAAATTATCTTTTTTAAGCTGATTAATAAAGAAATCATCTCTTTTTTTAGCTGATTAATAAAGAAATCATCTTTTTTTAAGCTGATTAATATACAAATTATCTTTTTTTTAAGCTGATTAATAAAGAAATTATCTTTTTTTTAAGCTGATTAATAAAGAAATTATCTTTTTTTAAGTTGATTAATAAAGAAATTATCTTTTTTTTTAGCTGATTAATAAAGAAATTATCTGTTTTTTAAGCTGATTAATAAAGAAATTATTTTTTTTAAGCTGATTAGTAAAGAAATTATCTTTTTTTAAGCTGATTAATAAAGAAATTATCTTTTTTTAAGCTGATTAATAAAGAAATTATCTTTTTTTAAGCTGATTAATAAAGAAATTATCTTTTTTAAGCTGATTAATAAAGAAATTATCTTTTTTAAGCTGATTAATAAAGAAATTATCTTTTTTTCAGCTGATTAATAAACAAATTATCTTTTTTTAAGCTGATTAACTAAGAAATTATCTTTTTTTCAAGCTGATTAATAAAGAAATTATCTTTTTAAGCTGATAAACCAATTACCTTTTTATTAAGCTGATTAATAAAGAAATTATCTTTTTTGTTAAGCTGATTAATAAACAAATTATCTTTTTTTAAGCTGATGAATAAAGAAATTATCTTTTTTTAAGCTGATTAATAAAGAAATTATCTTTTTTTAAGCTGATTAATAAAGAAATTATCTTTTTTTTAAGCTGATTAATAAACAAATTATCTTGTTTTTAAGCTGATTAATAAACAAATTATCTTTTTTTTAAGCTGATTAATAAACAAATTATCTTTTTTTAAGCTGATTTATACACAAATTATCTTTTTTTTAAGCTGATTAATAAACAAAGTATCTTTGTTTAAGCTGATTAATAAAGAAATTATCGTTTTTTTAAGCTGATTAATAAAGAAATGTATTTTTTTAAGCTGATTAATAAACAAATTATCTTTTTTTAAGCTGATTAATAAAGAAATTATCTTTTTTTTAAGCTGATTAATAAAGAAATTATCTTTTTTTAAGCTGATTAATAAAGAAATCATCTTTTTTTTAAGCTTATTAATAAAGAAATTATCTTTTTTTTAAGCTGATTAATAAAGAAATTATCTTTTTTTAAGCTGATTAATAAAGAAATTATCTTTTTTAAACTGATTAATAAACCAATTATCTTTTTTTAAGCTGATTAATAAAGAAATTATCTTTTTAAGCTGATAAACAAATTACCTTTTTGTTAAGCTGATTAATAAAAAAATTATCTTTTTTTAAGCTGATTAATAAAGAAATTATCTTTTTTTTAAGCTGATTAATAAACAAATTATCTTTTTTTTAAGCTTATTAATAAAGAAATTATCTTTTTGTTAAGCTGATTAATAAAGAAATTATCTTTTTTTTAAGCTGATTAATAAACAAATTATCTTTTTTTTAAGCTTATTAATAAAGAAATTATCTTTTTTTTAAGCTGATTAATAAAGAAATTATCTTTTTTTTAAGCTGATTAATAAACAAATTATCTTTTTTTAAGCTTATTAATAAAGAAATTATCTTTTTTTTTATACTGATTAATAAAGAAATTATCTTTTTTTAAGCTGATTAATAAAGAAATTATCTTTTTTAAACTGATTAATAAACCAATTATCTTTTTTTAAGCTGATTAATAAAGGAAGTATCTCTTTTTTAAGCTGATTAATAAAGAAATACTCTTTTGAAGCTGATAAACAACTTATCTTTTTTTTAAGCTGATTACTAAAGAAATTATTGTTTTTAAGCTGACTAATCAAGAAATTATCTTTTTTTTTAAGCTGATTAATAAAGAAATCATCTTTTTTTTAAGCTGATTAATAAAGAAATCATCTTTTTTTAAGCTGATTAATAAACAATTTATCTTTTTTTTTAAGCTGATTAATAAAGAAATTATCTTTTTTAAGCTGATTAATAAAGAAATTATCTTTTTGTAAGCTGATCAATAAAGAAATTATCTTTTTTTAAGATGATTAATAAAGAAATTATCTTTTTTTAAGATGATTAATAAAGAAATTATCTTTTTTTGAGCTGATTAATAAAGAAATTATTTTTTTTAAGCTGATTATTAAAGAAATTACCTTTTTGTTAAGCTGATTAATAAACAAATTATCTTTTTTTTAGCTGATTAATAAAGAAATTATCTTTTTTTGAAGCCGATTAATAAAGAAATTATCTTTTTTTTTAGCTGATTAATAAACAAATTATCTTTTTGTTAAGCTGATTAATAAAGAAATTATTTTTTTTAAGCTGATTAATAAAGAAATTATCTTTTTTAAAGCTGATTAAAAAAGAAATTATCTTTTTTTTAAGCTGATTAATAAAGAAATTATCTTTTTTTAAGCTGATTAATAAAGAAATTATCTTTTTTTTAAGCTGATTAATAAACAAATTATCTTTTTTTCAGCTGATTAATAACGAAATTATCTTTTTTTAAGCTGATTAACTAAGAAATTATCTTTTTTTCAAGCTGATTAATAAAGAAATTATCTTTTTAAGCTGATAAACCAATTACCTTTTTATTAAGCTGATTAATAAAGAAATTATCTTTTTTGTTAAGCTGATTAATAAAGAAATTATCTTTTTTTTAAGCTGATGAATAAAGAAATTATCTTTTTTTAAGCTGATTAATAAAGGAATTATCTTTTTTTAAGCTGATTAATAAAGAAATTATCTTTTAAAGCTGATAAACAATTTACGTTTTTGTTAAGCTGATTAATAAAAAAATTATCTTTTTTTAAGCTGATTAATAAAGAAGTTATCTTTTTTTAAGCTGATTAATAAAGAAATTATCTTTTTTTTAAGCTGATGAATAAAGAAATTATCTTTTTTTTAAGCTGATTAATAAACAAATTATCTTTTTTTAAGCTGATTTATACACAAATTATCTTTTTTTAAGCTGATTCATAAACAAATTATCTTTTTTTAAGCTGATTAATAAAGAAATTATATTTTTTTTAAGCTGATTAATAAAGAAATTATCTTTTTTTTAAGCTGATTAATAAACAAATTATCTTTTTTTTAAGCTTATTAATAAAGAAATTATCTTTTTTTTAAGCTGATTAATAAAGAAATTATCTTTTTTTAAGCTGATTAATAAAGAAATTATCTTTTTTTTAAGCTGATTAATAAAGAAATTATCTTTTTTAAGCTGATTAATAAAGAAATTTTCTTTTTGTAAGCTGATCAATAAAGAAATTATCTTTTTTTAAGATGATTAATAAAGAAATTATCTTTTTTTAAGATGATTAATAAAGAAATCATCTTTTTTTTAGCCGATTAATTAAGAAATTATCTTTTTTTGAAGCCGATTAATAAAAAAATTTTCTTTTTTTTAGCTGATTAATAAACAAATTATCTTTTTTTTAAGCTGATTAATAAAGAAATTGTCTGTGTTTTAAGCTGATTAATAAAGAAATTATCTTTTTAAGCTGATACACAAATTACCTTTTTTTAAGCTTATTAATAAAGAAATTATCTTTTTTTTTAAGCTGATTAATAAAGAAATTATCTTTTGAAGCTGATAAACAACTTATCTTTTTTTGAAGCTGATTACTAAATAAATTATGTTTTTTCAGCTGATTAATAAAGAAATTATCTTTTTTTTAAGCTGATTAATAAAGAAATTATCTTTTTGTTTAAGCTGATTAATAAACAAATTATCTTTTTTTGTAAGCTGATTAATAAAGAAATTATCTTTTTAAGCTGATAGACAAATTACCTTTTTGTTAAGCTGATTAATAAAGAAATTATCTTTTTTGTTAAGCTGATTAATAAACAAATTATCTTTTTTTAAGCTGATGAATAAATTAATTATCTTATTTTAAGCTGATTAATAAAGAAATTATCTTTTTTTAAGCTGATTAATAAAGAAATTATCTTTTTTAAGCTGATTAATAAAGAAATTATCTTTTTTTTAAGCTAATAAATAAACAAATTATCTTTGTAAGCTGATAAACAAATTATCTTTTTTTTTAAGCTGATTAATAAAGGAAGTATCTCTTTTTTAAGCTGATTAATAAAGAAATACTCTTTTGAAGCTGATAAACAACTTATCTTTTTTTTAAGCTGATTACTAAAGAAATTATTGTTTTTAAGCTGACTAATCAAGATATTATCTTCTTTTTTTTAAGCTGATTAATAAAGAAATTATCTTTTTTAAGCTTATTAATAAAGAAATTATCTTTTTTTAAGCTGATTAATAAAGACATTATCTTTTTTTTTAAGCTGATTAATAAACAAAATCTCTTTTTTTTAAGCTGATTAATAAAGAAATCATCTTTTTTTTAAGCTGATTAATAAAGAAATCATCTTTTTTTAAGCTGATTAATAAAGAAATTATCTTTTTTTTTAAGCTGATTAATAAAGAAATTATCTTATTTAAGCTGATTAATAAAGAAATTATCTTTTTGTAAGCTGATCAATAAAGAAATTATCTTTTTTTAAGATGATTAATAAACAAATTATCTTTTTTTAAGATGATTAATAAAGAAATTATCTTTTTTTAAGATGATTAATAAAGAAATTATCTTTTTTTGAGCTGATTAATAAAGAAATTATTTTTTTAAGCTGATTAATAAAGAAATTATCTTTTTTTTAAGCTGATTAATAAACAAATTATCTTTTTTTTAGCTGATTAATAAAGAAATTATCTTTTTTTGAAGCCGATTAATAAAGAAATTATCTTTTTTTTTAGCTGATTAATAAACAAATTATCTTTTTGTTAAGCTGATTAATAAAGAAATTATTTTTTTTAAGCTGATTAATAAAGAAATTATCTTTTTTAAAGCTGATTAAAAAAGAAATTATCTTTTTTTTAAGCTGATTAATAAAGAAATTATCTTTTTTTAAGCTGATTAATAAAGAAATTATCTTTTTTTTAAGCTGATTAATAAACAAATTATCTTTTTTTCAGCTGATTAATAACGAAATTATCTTTTTTTAAGCTGATTAACTAAGAAATTATCTTTTTTTCAAGCTGATTAATAAAGAAATTATCTTTTTAAGCTGATAAACCAATTACCTTTTTATTAAGCTGATTAATAAAGAAATTATCTTTTTTTAAGCTGATTAATAAAGAAATTATCTTTTTTTTAAGCTGATTAATAAACAAATTATCTATTTTTAAGCTGATTAATAAACAAATTATCTTTTTTAAACTGATTAATAAACCAATTATCTTTTTTTAAGCTGATTAATAAACAAATTACCTTTTTGTTAAGCTGATTAATAAAAAAATTATCTTTTTTTAAGCTGATTAATAAAGAAGTTATCTTTTTTTAAGCTGATTAATAAAGAAATTATCTTTTTTTTAAGCTGATGAATAAAGAAATTATCTTTTTTTAAAGCTGATTAATAAAGAAATTATCTTTTTTTTAAGCTGATTAATAAAGAAATTATCTTCTTTTAAGCTGATTAATAAAAAAATTATCTTTTTTTTAGCTGATTAATAAACAAATTATCTTTTTTTAAGCTGATTTATACACAAATTATCTTTTTTTTAAGCTGATTAATAAACAAAGTATCTTTGTTTAAGCTGATTAATAAAGAAATTATCGTTTTTTTAAGCTGATTAATAAAGAAAATGTCTTTTTTTAAGCTGATTAATAAACAAATTATCTTTTTTTAAGCTGATTAATAAAGAAATTATCTTTTTTTTAAGCTGATTAATAAAGAAATTATCTTTTTTTTAAGCTGATTAATAAACAAATTATCTTTTTTTAAGCTTATTAATAAAGAAATTATCTTTTTTTTAAGCTGATTAATAAAGAAATTATCTTTTTTTAAGCTGATTAATAAAGAAATTATCTTTTTTAAACTGATTAATAAACCAATTATCTTTTTTTAAGCTGATTAATAAAGAAATTATCTTTTTTTAAGCTGATTAATAAACAAATTATCTTTTTTTTCAGCGTATTAATAAAGAAATTATCTGTTTTTTAAGCTGATTCATAAAGAAATTATCTTATTTTTAAGCTGATTAATAAACAGATTATCTTTTTTTAAGCTGATTAATAAAGAAATTATCTGTTTTAAGCTGATTAATAAAGAAATTATCTTTTTTTAAGCTGATTAATAAAGAAATTATCTTTTTTTTAAGCTGATTAATAAAGAAATTATCTTTTTTAAGCTGATTAATAAAGAAATTATCTTTTTTTAAGCTGATTAATACACAAATTATCTTTTTTTTTAAGGTAATTAATAAACAAAGTATCTTTGTTTAAGCTGATTAATAAAGAAATTATCTTTTTTTTAAGCTGATTAATAAAGAAATTATCTTTTTTTTTAGCTGATTAATAAAGAAATTATCTTTTTTTAAGCTGATTAATAAAGAAATTATATTTTTTTAAGCGGATTAATAAAGAAATTATCTTTTTTTTAAGCTGATTAATAAACAAATTATCTTTTTTTTAAAGCTGATTAATAAAGAAATTATCTTTTTTTAAGCTGATTAATAAAGAAATTATCTTTTTTTAAGCTGATTTATAAACAAATTATCTTTTTTAAACTGATTAATAAACCAATTATCTTTTTTTAAGCTGATTAATAAAGAAATTATCTTTTTTTAAGCTGATTAATAAAGAAATTATCTATTTTTAAGCTGATTAATAAACAAATTATCTTTTTTAAACTGATTAATAAACCAATTATCTTTTTTTAAGCTGATTAATAAACAAATTACCTTTTTGTTAAGCTGATTAATAAAAAAATTACCTTTTTGTTAAGCTGATTAATAAAAAAATTATCTTTTTTTAAGCTGATTAATAAAGAAGTTATCTTTTTTTAAGCTGATTAATAAAGAAATTATCTTTTTTTTAAGCTGATGAATAAAGAAATTATCTCTTTTTAAAGCTGATTAATAAAGAAATTATCTTTTTTTTAAGCTGATTAATAAACAAATTATCTTTTTTTTAAGCTGATTAATAAACAAATTATCTTTTTTTAAGCTGATTAATAAACAAATTATCTTTTTTTAAGCTGATTTATACACAAATTATCTTTTTTTTAAGCTGATTAATAAACAAAGTATCTTTGTTTAAGCTGATTAATAAAGAAATTATCGTTTTTTTAAGCTGATTAATAAAGAAAATGTCTTTTTTTAAGCTGATTAATAAACAAATTATCTTTTTTTAAGCTGATTAATAAAGAAATTATCTTTTTTTTAAGCTGATTAATAAAGAAATTATCTTTTTTTTAAGCTGATTAATAAACAAATTATCTTTTTTTTAAGCTTATTAATAAAGAAATTATCTTTTTTTTAAGCTGATTAATAAAGAAATTATCTTTTTTTAAGCTGATTAATAAAGAAATTATCTTTTTTAAACTGATTAATAAACCAATTATCTTTTTTTAAGCTGATTAATAAAGAAATTATCTTTTTTTAAGCTGATTAATAAACAAATTATCTTTTTTTAAGCTGATTAATAAAGAAATTATCTTCTTTTAAGCTGATTAATAAATTAATTATCTTTTTTTTAAGCTGATTAATAAAGAAATTATCTTTTTTTTAAGCTGATTAATAAACAAATTATCTTTTTTTAAGCTGATTAATAAACAAATTATCTTTTTTTTAAGCTGAGTAATAAAGAAATGATCTTTTTTTTAAGCTGATTTATAAAGAAATTATCTTTTTTTTAAGCTGATTAATAAACAAATAATCTTTTTTTTCAGCGTATTAATAAAGAAATTATCTGTTTTTTAAGCTGATTCATAAAGAAATTATCTTATTTTTAAGCTGATTAATAAACAGATTATCTTTTTTTAAGCTGATTAATAAAGAAATTATCTGTTTTAAGTTGATTAATAAACAAATTATCTTTTTTATAGCTGATTAATAAAGAAATTATCTTTTTTTTAAGCTGATTAATAAAGAAATTATCTTTTTTTAAGCTGATTAATAAAGAAATTATCTTGTTTTAAGCTGATTAATACACAAATTATCTTTTTTTTTAAGGTAATTAATAAACAAAGTATCTTTGGTTAAGCTGATTAATAAAGAAATTATCTTTTTTTTAAGCTGATTAATAAAGAAATTATCTTTTTTTAAGCTGATTAATAAAGAAATTATCTTTTTTTAAGCTGATTAATAAAGAAATTATCTTTTTTTTAAGCGGATTAATAAAGAAATTATCTTTTTTTTAAGCTGATTAATAAACAAATTATCTTTTTTTTAAAGCTGATTAATAAAGAATTTTTTTTTTTTAAGCTGATTAATAAAGAAATTATCTTTTTTTAAGCTGATTAATAAACAAATTATCTTTTTTAAACTGATTAATAAACCAATTATCTTTTTTTAAGCTGATTAATAAAGAAATTATCTTTTTTTAAGCTGATTAATAAAGTAATTATCTTTTTTTTAAGCTGATTAATAAACAAATTATCTATTTTTAAGCTGATTAATAAACAATTTATCTTTTTTTAAGCTGATTAATAAAGAAATTATCTTTTTTTTAAGCTGATTAATAAAGAAATTATCTTTTTTTTAAACTGATTAATAAAGAAATTATCTTTAGTTAAGCTGATTAATAAACAAATTATCTTTTTTTAAGCTGAGTAATAAAGAAATTATCTTTTTTTTAAGCTGATTTATAAAGAAATTATCTTTTTTTTAAGCTGATTAATAAACAAATTATCTTTTTTTTTCAGCGTATTAATAAAGAAATTATTGTTTTTAAGCTGATTAATAAAGAAATTATCTTATATTTAAGCTGATTAATAAACAGATTATCTTTTTTTAAGCTGATTAATAAAGAAATTATCTTTTTTTAAGCTGATTAATAAACAAATTATCTTTTTTTAAGCTGATTAATAAAGAAATTATCTTTTTTTAAGCTGATTAATAAACAAATTATCTTTTTTTAAGCTGATTAATAAAGAAATTATCTTTTTTTTAAGCTGATTAATAAAGAAATTATCTTATTTTTAAGCTGATTAATAAACAAATTATCTTTTTTTAAGCTGATTAATAAAGAAATTATCTTCTTTTAAGCTGATTAATAAAGAAATTATCTTGTTTTGAAGCTGATTAATAAAGAAATTATCTTTTTTTTTAGCTGATTAATAAAGAAATTATCTTTTTTAAGCTGATTAATAAACAAATTATCTTTTTTTAAGCTGATTAATAAAGAAATTATCTTTTTTTTAAGCTGATTAATAAAGAAATTATCTTTGTTTTTAAGCTGATTAATAAACAAATTATCTTTTTTTTAAGCTGATTAATAAAGAAATTATCTTTTTTTTAAGCTGATTAATAAACAACTTATCTTTTTTTAAGCTGATTAATAAAGAAATTATCTTTTTTTAAGCTGATTAATAAAGAAATTATCTTCTTTTAAGCTGATTAATAAAGAAATTATCTTGTTTTGAAGCTGATTAATAAAGAAATTATCTTTTTTTTAAGCTAATAAATAAAGAAATTATCTTTTTTTAAGCTTATTAATAAACAAATTATCATTTTCTAAGCTGATTAATAAAGAAATTATCTTTTTTTTAAGCTGATTAATAAAGAAATTATCTTTTTTTAAGCTGATTAATAAAGAAATTATCTTTTTTTTAAGCTGATTAATAAAGAAATTATCTTTTTTTAAGCTGATTAATAAAGAAATTATCTTTTTTTAAGCTGATTAATAAACAAATTATCTTTTTAAGCTGATAAACAAATTATCTTTTTTTAAGCTGATTAATAAACAAATTATCTTTTTTGTAAGCTGATTAATAAAGAAATTATCTTTTTTAAGCTGATAAAGAAATTATCTGTTTTTTAAGCTGATTAATAAACAAATTATCTTTTTTTTCGGCTGATTAATAAAGAAATAATGTTTTTTTTAAGCTGATTAATAAACAAATTATCTTTTTAGCTGATAAACAAATTATATTTTTAAGCTTCTAAATAAACAAAATATCATTTTTTAAGCTGATTAATAAAAAAACGTATCATTTTTAACGCTGGTCAATAAACAAAATATATTTTTTTAAACTGAATAATAAACAATGTATATTATAAAGCTGATAAAAAAATATCTTATTTACAGATTCATAAAAATATATCATTTGAAAGCTTATTAATAAACAAATTGTTTTAAAGCTGATTAATAAACAAAATGACTTTGTTTATTAATGAACATCTTTTTTAAGCTGGTCAATAAAAATATCGTTTTTGAAGCTGATCAATAAACAAAACATCTTTTTTTAAAGCTGATTAATAAACAAAATATATTTTTAAGCTCAATTATGAAAAAAATGTCTTTATTAAAAACTGATTAATAAACATGCCTGGGTTTAAGGTGAATGATAAACAAAATATATTGTTGAAGCTGATTAATAAACAAAAAAACTTTACTAAAAGCTGATTAAGCTTAAAGCTGATTAATAAACAAAATATCTTTCTGAAACTGATCAATAAACAGAATATCTTTTTTAAACTGATTAATAAAAAAATATCATTTTTAAGCTGACCAATAAACAAAATATCATTTTAAAGCTCATAATAATAAACACAATATCTTTTTTAAGCTCATTCGTAAACAAAATATCTTTATTAAAAGCTACTTAATAAACATATCGGTTTTTAAGCTGATTAATAAACAAAATATCTTTTTTAAGCTCATTAACAAACACAATAACTTTATAAATAGCTGATTAATAAACATATCTGTTTTTAAGCTGATCAATAAGCAAAATAGCTTTTTAGCTGATAAAAAATTTATATTTGTATAGCTCATTTATAAAAAAAATATATTGATTAAAAGCTGATAAATAAACTGTTTTTAAGCTGATTAATAAACAAAATATCTTTTTTTAAGCTGATCAATAAACAAAACATTTTTAAAGCTGATCAATAAAATAAACAGCGTTTTTAAGCTCATTAATAAACAAAATATCTTTATTAAGCTGATCAATAAACAAAATAGCTTTTTAAAGCTAATTAATTAACAAATATCTTTTTTAAGGCTAATTAAGAAACAGAATTTTAAGCTCATTAATAAACAAAATATCTTTATTAACAGCTGATTAATGAATATATCTGGTTTTAAGCTGATTAATAAAAAAAAAACTTTTTTATGCTGATTAATAAATAAAATATCTTGTTTATGCTGATTAATAAACAAAACATCTTTTTTGTGCTGATTAATAAACAAAATATTTTTTTAATCTGATTAATAAACAAAACATCTTTTTATGCTGATTAATAAACAAAACATCTTTTGATTTCTGATTAATAAACAAAATATCTTGTGGAATGGGGGGATTGCAGTTGGGTGTTGTGCTCCCAATTAAATATGTGTTCGTAAACGACAAACTTGTCGCATGCAGTGAGACAGAATAACTAAAACTAACAAATAGAGTAAAGTTTAAAGAGATGTTTTATTTCTCGCGTGCACCTGTGAGAATAAAAATGAGAGAATTATCCAGGCATTCCCTTTTATATCTCCCCCAAGGGCAGATAACCAGGTCGCTTTTTGTGACACCTACCGGCTGGTTGGTGCAGTTATCGCTGGAAAGGAGCAGATAACTGCTACAAAGACTCCCCCCCAGATTGAAAAATATTGAAAATATTATTCAATATGTATAGTTGAAGGGGAGAGTTTTTAATTTGTGTGTTTTTGTTTTGATAAATAAAAATATCTTTTTTAATCTGATAAATCAAAAACATCTTTTTTAATCTGAGAAATAAAAACATCTTTTTTAAGCTGATAAATAAAAACATCTTTTTTAATCTGATGAATGAAAACATCGTTTTTAAGCTGATAAATAAAAATCTTTTTTAAGCTGATAAATAAAAATATCTTTTGTAATCTGATAAAAAAAAAATCTTTTTTAATCTGATAAATAAAAACATCTTTTTTAATCTGATAAATAAAAACATCTTTTTTAATCTGATGAATGAAAACATCGTTTTTAAGCTGATAAATAAAAATCTTTTTTAAGCTGATAAATAAAAATATCTTTTGTAATCTGATAAAAAAAAAACATCGTTTTTAAGCTGATAAATAAAAATATCTTTTTTAAGCTGATAAATAAAAATATCTTTTGTAATCTGATAAATAAAAATATCTTTTTTAATCTGATAAATAAAAACATCTTTTTTAATCTGATAAATAAAAATATCTTTTTTAATCTGATAAATAAAAATATTTTTTAATCTGATAAATAAAAATATCTTTTTTAAGCTGATAAATAAAAATATTTTTTTAATCTGATAAATAAAAATATCTTTTTTAAGCTGATAAATAAAAATATCTTTTGTAATCTGATAAATAAAAATATCTTTTTTAATCTGATAAATAAAAACATCTTTTTTAATTTGATAAATAAAAACATCTTTTTTAAGCTGATAAATAAAAACATCTTTTTTAAGCTGATAAATAAAAACATCTTTTTTAAGCTGATAAATAAAAAATCTTTTTTAATCTGATAAATGAAAATATTTTTTAATCTGATAAATAAAAACATCTTTTTTAAGCTGATAAATAAAAACATCTGCTTTAGTCTGATAAATAAAAATATCTTTTTAATCTGATAAATAAAAACATCTTTTTTAAGCTGAGAAATAAAAATATCTTTTTTAATCTGATAAATCAAAAACATCTTTTTTAATCTGATAAATAAAAATATCTTTTCTAATCTGATGAATAAAAATATCTTTTTTAAGCTGATAAATAAAAATATGTTTTTAAACTGATAAATAAAAAAATTTTCTATAATCTGATAAATAAAAACATCTTTTTTAATCTGATAAATAAAAATATCTTTTTAAGCTGATAAATAACAATGTCTTTGTTAATCTGATAAATAGAAATATCTTTTTTAAGCTGATAAATAAAAATATCTTTTTTAATCTGATAAATAAAAACAGGATGGATAAAAACAGGGGGAGGGGATCGCAGTTGGGTGTTGTGCTCCCAATTAAATATGTGTTCGTAAACGACAAACTTGTCGCATGCAGTGAGACAGAATAACTAAAACAAACGAATAGAGTAAAGTTTAAAGAGATGTTTTATTTCTCGCGTGCAACTGTGAGAATAAAAATGTTATTGTGTACGCGTGTGCATGTGAGGAGTGGAATTCAGTCTGCGTACGTATGCGTGTCTGACGGTAGAGCTAATGTCTCTTGAAGAAAAAGGCTGGAAATGTGTTCTTTGTAAAAACTCTTACCGAGTTGATGTTGACCGGCGGGCGCGTTGTCTCACCGTTTCATTGCGAGGCTGATTCCCAGAAGGAGCGAGAGAAAACAGAGAGAATTATCCGGGCATCCCCTTTTATAGTTCCCCCAAGGGCAGATAACGTCGGTTTGTGTGTTTGTTAGTATGTCCACTAAAAATGTTGACACATACACCAGACCGGATTGAGACAGGTATTATTTGAAAGAACGATGTCTCAGTCGAATAATATGTGAAAATTAGGAAATACGATCGATTATTTCCTATAGAAATAGACGTTTGAAGCAAGAGAAGGGGTCGGAAAAAAGCGTCCCTTTTTAAACGACTTTAACAAGTACATGTGTACATCAGGCATTCTTTCTTGAATTGGTTTAAATAAAAATAAAAGCCCTGTTATTTCGCTGACAATGTCGTAGGGCAATGGTTCAAGCCCACAAAACAGTGGTCTACTTTTTTAACAAGGTTTTCTTTCTTTTTTTTTGAAAGGTTTAACATTTAAACAGATTTTAAAGCTTTGCCATAATATTTTTTTTTTTAAAAGTTTAACATTTAAACAGATTTTAAAGCTTTGCAATAATATTTTTTTTTGAAAAGTTTAACATTTAAACAGATTTTAAAGCTTTGCCATAATATTTTTTTTTTAAAGGTTTAACATTTAAACAGATTTTAAAGCTTTGCCATAATATTTTTTTGAAAGGTTTAACATTTAAACAGATTTTAAAGCTTTCCCATGATATTATTTTTTTCTTTTAAAGGTTTAACATTTAAACAGATTTTAACGCTTTGCCATAATATTTTTTTTGAATGGTTTAACATTTAAACAGATTTTAAAGCTTTGCCATGTTATGATTTAATTTGTTGTTAAGAGTTATCCCCCTTGGGATTGACATTCATAATAAAAGCGCCCTCTGTTTCATTTTCCCGCTCGATCCTTTCAAGAGCGTACGTGTATTTTACAGTTAATAAAACCTTTCTAAAAGGCAATTCTTTACTTACTGATACTATTCACTTCAATTTTATTAACTGTAAAAAAAAAAAAAATAAAATAAAAAAAAATAATGGATCGAATCTTACGTCCCGACAGATTCGAGGTGGAACCTACATGCCCTAATTCCGAAAAATCCTATAGGCATTGGAAATTAACCCTCCAGAATTATATCCGCTCACATAATAACGGATTAATCGAAAACACTTCAGATAATTTCTTTGCCTTGATCAATTGTATTTCAGCCTCTGTTTTCGATTTAATAAGCGATAAAACCGACTACGATAGTGCATTAAGAACATTGGACGCCGCTTATTTAAAACCTGAAAATATTGTTTATAATAGATATCGATTGATGACGACGAAGCAACAAACAACACAAAATATAGATGCCTTCATACTACAATTGGAAATGCTTGCCAAAACATGTAACTTCGAAGCGGTTTCTGCTGAAGAAAACAAAAATCAATACATTCGGGAAGCTTTCATCGGCGGAATTTCTTCTTCGTCCATCCGACAACGACTGTTAGAAAAACCCATCCTGACTTTACAAGACACATATGCCACGGCCAGATCTCTTGAACAAGCAGAAAAGCATTCGATAAGCTACGCAAATAACTTTACTGTAGCAGCTACAAATAATCCTTCAGGCAACAATCGTATAGCTGTGACTAAAGAAAATATGCATCCAAAAGGGGTTTGTTTTTTCTGTGGAAAATCACGTCATCCTCGATATTCATGTCCTGCACGAAACGCCGAATGTAAAAAATGCAAAAAAAATGGTCATTGGGCTAAAGTGTGTAAATCTTCTATTTCTAACACTCATACTGCTGTTCTTTATGACGACTCTGACTACCCCTCACCTTCTCTATCCTGACTAGGAACTAACTCCAAAGATGTCACATTCACTCAATGCCAAATTAACGGGCACTTCGTGAACGCTATGGTGGACTCCGGCAGTGTAAAAACATTCATTAATGAAAATACTGCTAAAAAACTTAAACTCTTCACAATACCTAAAAACAAAACTATAGCTCTGGCTGCTTCCGATCAACATGCTAAAATAACTGGCGAAGCTGTCGTGGATTTAATACTGAAAGATAAAACCCATTCTGGAATAACAATTGAAATCATTGAAAACCTTTTCATTGATTTAATAATCGGAAAAGATATTTTTAAAAAATATAAAAAAGTAACACTTAAATTCGACGGTCCTAGAGACAAACTTATAATTGGAGCTATAAACACGAATAATTTTTTTCCTACCATAAACGTTCCACCCCCTCCTCTCTTTTCTAATCTTTCTCCTCATACTACTCCTATTGCGACAAAATCCCGACGTTACACTTTTGCCGCCAACAAATTCATAAAAGAAGAGACTGCTAGAATGTTGAAAGAAGGCATAATTGAACCTTCGATATCTCCGTGGCGAGCGCAGGTTCTTGTTACTTCGAATGAGAATCATAAGAAAAGAATGGTAGTCGACTACAGCGATACCATCAATAGATTCACGGAACTAGACGCTTACCCAATGCCTAATATCAATAAGATGGTAGACGACATCGCTCAATATAACATCTTCTCTACTCTCGACCTAAAATCTGCTTATCACCAAATACCTATAAATCATGCTGATCGTAAATTCACTGCGTTTGAAGTAAGTGGCAAACTTTTTCAATTTACTCGTCTTCCTTTTGGCGTCACCAATGGAGTAAGTGCTTTCCAGAGGAGCATAGACTATATTATAGAAAAAGAAAATCTAACCGATACCTTTGTGTATGTTGATAACGTAACTATATGTGGGAAAAATCAAGAAGAACACGATTACAATCTTCAAAAATTCTACAAAATTGCTAAACAATATAACATCACTTTAAATGAAAATAAAAGCATAATTTCTTCTAGTTCTATTACTCTACTCGGCTACACCATAGAAAATAATCAAATAGCTCCCGATTATCAAAGACTAAAACCATTACTCGAAATGCCACCTCCGCTGAATCTTAAATCTCAAAAAAGAATAGTTGGAATGTTTTCCTATTACTGCAAATTCATTAAAAAATTTCTGATAAAATTTTATTACTAAATCAAAACAAAGAATTTCCACTACCTCCATCTGTATTAAAATCTTTTCAAACATTGAAAAATGATCTAAAAGACGCCACTTTAATAACGGTAGATCCAAATAAAGAATTTGAAGTAGAAACGGACGCTAGTAACTATTGCATTGCTGCAACACTAAATCAAGAAGGTCGTCCTATTGCATTTTTTTCAAGAACTCTCAATACTAACGAAAGTAAGCACCATGCAGTAGAAAAAGAGGCAGCCGCTATTGTAGAAGCTCTCCGTAAGTGGCGACATTTTCTACTCGGCAGGCACTTTAAAGTCATCACAGATCAGAAGAGCATCAGCTTCATATTCGACAATAAAAGAAAATCTAAAATTAAGAATGACAAAATATGTCGTTGGCGTATAGAATTATCCCAATACAATTTCACTATAGTTTATCGACCTGGACCTGAAAATATTGCTGCTGACACATTCTCTCGCATCTCTGCTCTTACTTACAATCTACAAGATCTTCGTGATTTACATAAACAATTATGTCATCCTGGTGTTTCAAGATTAAGCCATTTTATAAGAACGAGGAACCTCCCTTTTACTTTGGATCAAATTAAGAATATTACTGACTCTTGCTCATCCTGTCAATTACTGAAACCCAAATTCGCCAATACCAATGGAGGGACTCTCATTCAAGCCATATTACCTTTTCAACGATTAAATCTTGATTTTAAAGGCCCTCTACCTACTTCTATACATGGCAACAAATATCTACTTACTCTAATTGATGAGTATTCCCGTTTTCCTTTCGCTTTTCCTTGCAGAGATATGACAAGCAAAACCATTATCCACTGTCTAAACAAACTCTTTTCAATTTTTGGTTTGCCTGACATGATACATACTGACCGTGCTTCTGATTTCTTAGCAAGAGAAATAAAGGATTTTTTACACAAAAAAGGAATTGCTACTTCTAAAACAAGTAGGTATCATCCTGAAGGTAATGGACAGATTGAAAAACTCAACGGTACCTTATGGAAGGCCATTCAAACAACATTACATTCTAATCAAATGAAACTACCTTATTGGGAAGACATACTACCGGACGCACTTCATTCAATTAGATCATTACTTTGTACTGCCACTAATATGACTCCCCATGATAGACTTTTTAAATATAGTCGTAAATCTGCTTCCGGAATTTCAATTCCTTCTTGGGTTAAACCAGGCCCAATATATATTAGAAACCACACTAAAACAAGTAAACATGACCCTCCTGTAACGCCTGCCACCCTAATAGATGTCAACCCCCACTACGCTTATGTTCAACTACCTTCTGGTACTGAAACCACTGTCAACGTTCGAGACTTAGCTCCAAACTCATCAAATGAAGAAAACTCTAATAATAATCCTACTACTTCAGAGACTTTATTTGAACCTTCTACTAATGAAAACATTGGTCATGAGGAAGACAAAAATCAATCGTCTGATCTTGAAGAAAATCAGATTTCACTAAAAAATAATACTGAAAATCAGCATTCCTGCCAATCTGTGCGGAGGTCGTCCCGAGTTCGACAATTCCCTAGTAAATATAAGGATTTTGTGACTAAATACTGAAAAAAATGCAGTTTGGGTTCATATGTTATTTGTAAATAAAATGATTCTTATGTGATTGTAAAAAAAAAAAAAAAAAAAATTTGTCTATAATTAATTACCCCTTACTTGAATACTTTAGGACGGGGAAAATGTTATGATTTAATTTGTTGTTAAGAGTTATCCCCCTTGGGATTGACATTCATAATAAAAGCGCCCTCTGTTTCATTTTCCCGCTCGATCCTTTCAAGAGCGTACGTGTATTTTACAGTTAATAAAACCTTTCTAAAAGGCAATTCTTTACTTACTGATACTATTCACTTCATGCCATAATATTTTTTTTTGAAAAGTTTAACATTTAAACAGATTTTAAAGCTTTGCCATAATATTTTTTTTTGAACGGTTTAACATTTAAACAGATTTTAACGCTTTGCCATAATATTTTTTTTGAACGGTTTAACATTTGAACAGATTTTAAAGCTTTGCCATCATATTTTTTTTTTTGCAAAGTTTAACATTTAAACAAATTTTGAAGCTTTGTAATAATATTTTTTTTTGAAAGGTTTAACATTTAAACAGATTTTAAAGCTTTGCCATAATATTTTTTTTTTAACGGTTTAACATTTAAACAGATTTTAAAGATTTGCCATAACATTTTTTTTTTCGAAAGGTTTAACATTTAAACAGATTTTAAAGCTTTGCCATTATATTTTTTTTTTGAACGGTTTAACATTTAAAAAGATTTTAAAGCTTTGCCATAATATTTTTTTTTAACGGTTTAACATTTAAACAGATTTTAAAGCTTTGCCATTATATTTTTTTTTGAACGGTTTAACATTTAAACAGATTTTAAAGCTTTGCCATAATATTTTTTTGGAAAAGTTTAACATTTAAACAGATTTTAAGCTTTGCCATAATATTAATTTGTGAACGGTTTAACATTTAAACAGATTATAAAGCTTTGACGTATTATTTTTTTTTTAAGTTTAACATTTAAACAGATTTTAACGCTTTGCAATATTATTATTTTTTTAAATGTTAAACATTTAAACAGATTTTAAAGCTTTGCCATAATATTTTTTTTGAAAGATTTTACATTTAAACAGATTGTAACGCTTTGCCATTATTATTTTTTTTTTTATGAAATTTTTAACATTTAAACAGATTTTAAAGCTTTGTCATAATTTTTTTTGGAAAAGGTTTAACATTTAAACAGATTTTAACGCTTTGCCATAATATATTTTGGAAGGTTTAACAATTTAAACAGATTTTAAAGCTTTGCCATATTATTTTTTTGAACGGTTTAACATTTAAACAGATTTTTCAGCTTTGCCATAATATTTTTTTGAACGGTTTAACATTAAAACAGATTTTAACGCTTTGCCATATTATTATTTTTTGAAAAGTTTCACATTTAAACAGATTTTAAAGCTTTGCCATATTATTTGTTTTGAACGGTTTAACATTTAAACAGATTTTAAAGCTTTGCCATAATATTTTTTTTGAAAGATTTTACATTTAAACAGATTGTAACGCTTTGCCATTATTATTTTTTTTTTTATGAAATTTTTAACATTTAAACAGATTTTAAAGCTTTGTCATAATTTTTTTTGGAAAAGGTTTAACATTTAAACAGATTTTAACGCTTTGCCATAATATATTTTGGAAGGTTTAACAATTTAAACAGATTTTAAAGCTTTGCCATATTATTTTTTTGAACGGTTTAACATTTAAACAGATTTTTCAGCTTTGCCATAATATTTTTTTGAACGGTTTAACATTAAAACAGATTTTAACGCTTTGCCATATTATTATTTTTTGAAAAGTTTAACATTTAAACAGATTTTAAAGCTTTGCCATATTATTTGTTTTGAACGGTTTAACATTTAAACAGATTTTAAAGCTTTGCCATAATATTTTTTGTTGAACGGTTTAACATTTAAACAGATTTTAAAGCTTTGCCATAATATTTTTTTTAGAAAGGTTTAACATTTAAACAGATTTTAAAGCTTTGCCATAATATTTTTTTTTTGAACGGTTTAAGATCAAAACAGATTTTAAAGCTTTGCCATTATATTTTTTTTTTGAACGGTTTAACATTTAAACAGATTTTAAAGATTTGCCATAATATTTTTTTGGAAAAGTTTAACATTTAAACAGATTTTAAAGCTTTGCCATAATATAAATTTGTGAACGGTTTAACATTTAAACAGATTATAAAGCTTTGCCATAATATTTTTTTTTAAGTTTAACATTTAAACAGATTTTAACGCTTTGCAATATTATTATTTTTTTAAATGTTAAACATTTAAACAGATTTTAAAGCTTTGCCATAATATTTTTTTTGAAAGATTTTACATTTTAACAGATTTTAACGCTTTGCAATATTATTATTTTTTTAAATGTTAAACATTTAAACAGATTTTAAAGCTTTGCCATAATATTTTTTTTGAAAGATTTTACATTTAAACAGATTTTAACGTTTTGCAATATTATTATTTTTTTAAATGTTAAACATTTAAACAGATTTTAAAGCTTTGCCATAATATTTTTTTTGAAAGATTTTACATTTAAACAGATTTTAACGCTTTGCCATAATATTTTTTTGAACGGTTTAACATTTAAACAAATTTTAAAGCTTTTCCATATTATTTTTTTTTAAAGGTTTAACATTCAAACAGATTTAAAACCTTTGCTATATTATTATTTTTTTTTTTTTAAAAAGGTTTAACATTTAAACAGATTTTAAAGCTTTGCCATAATATTTTTTTTTTGAAAGTTTGAATATTTAAACAGATTTTAAAGCCTTGCCATATTATTTTTTTAAAGCTTTGACAGTATACTTTTTTGAAAGGTTTAACATTTAAACAAATTTCAAAGCGTTCCCATAATATTTTTTGGAACGTTTAACATTTAAACAGATTTTAAAGCTTTGCCATAATGTTTTTTTTGAAAGTTTGAACATTTAAACAGATTTTAACGCTTTGACATATTATTATTTTTTTTAAAGGTTTAACATTTAAACAGATTTGAAAGCTTTGCCATATGATTATTTTTTTTTGAAAAGGTTTAACATTTAAACAGATTTTAAAGCGTTGCCATAATATTTTTTTAAAAGATTTAACATTTAAACAGATTTTAAAGCGTTGCCATAATATTTTTTTAAAGGTTTAATATTTAAACAGATTTAAAAGGTTTGCCATAATGTTTTTTTACAGGTTTAACATTTAACAGATTTTAAAGCTTTGCCATATTATTTTTTTTTAAATGTTTAACATTTAAACAGATTTTAAAGCTTTGCCATAATATTAGTTTTTTTAAAGTTTTAACATTTTAACAGACTTTAAAGCGTTGCCATAATATTTATTTTAAAGGTTTAATATTTAAACAGATTTTAAAGCTTTGCCATATGATTATTTTTTTTTAAAAAAAGGTTTAACATTTAAACACATTTTAACGCTTTGCCATATAATTTTTTTTAGGAAAATGTTTAACATTTAAACAGATTTTAAACCTTTGCCATAATATTTTTCTTTTTAAAGGTGTACAATTAAAATAAATATTATGGCAACGCTTTAAAAGCTGTTTAAATGTTAAACCTTTTAAAAAAAATTATAATATGGCAAAGCGTTAAAATCTGTTTAAATGTTAAACATTTAAAAAAAATAATATGGCAAAGCTTTACAATCTGTTAAATGTTAAACCTTTAAAAAAATATTATGGCAACGCTTTAAAATCTGTTTAAATGTTAAACCTTTTCAAAAAAAAATAATCATATGGCAAAGCTTTCAAATCTGTTTAAATGTTAAACCTTTAAAAAAAATATTATTGCAAAGCTTTCCTGGTCGTACTGATATGCAGAAGTTTAAATGTAACATAAGCTGACATCTTACTAATCTTTCCTAGACATGGTCCCAAAAAGTAGCCTTTTTCGTCCAAGTTGTGATGTCTTGTAAGGACTTAACGTGAGTAAAATAAATAAATAGAGCTGGTAGAGTGTATATGTGAGTATATTTATCATACAAGTGAATGTTAAACGTCAAAAATGATATGCATGAAAGTAATTATAAAATGTATGCTGAATAGGGGTGAGAGGCTGGTATAGGGATCTGCAGAATATATTTTCATTTTCATTTTTTTTTTTTTTTTTTTTACATGGTAGTCACCACTTCTCAAGGCCCGAAGGCCACTTGGGGATAAGGGTTATTGTGTGTACAGTAATCAATGGGATGATATAGTAATCGTTAGTAAATAGTTTTAAAGCGTTGCCATAATATTTTTTTAAAGGTTTAATATTTAAACAGATTTTAAAGATTTGGCATAATGTTTTTTTAAAGGTTTAATATTTAACAGATTTTAAAGCTTTGCCATATTATTTTTTTTTTAAATGTTTCACATTTAAACAGATGTTAAAGCTTTGCCATATTATAATTTTTTTTAAAGGTTTAACATTTAAACAGATTTTAAAGTGTTGCCATAATATTTATTTTAAAGGTTTAATATTTAAACAGATTTTAACGCTTTGCCATAATATTTTTTTTTGAAAGTTTTAACATTTAAACAGATTTTAACGCTTTGCCATATTATTATTTTTTTTTGAAAGGTTTAACATTTAAACAGATTTTAAAGCTTTGCCATAATATTTTTTTTTTGAAAGTTTGAACATTTAAACAGATTTTAACGCTTTGACATATTATTATTTTTTTTTAACGGTTTAACATTAAAACAGATTTGAAAGCTTTGCCATATGATGATTTTTTTTTTTGAAAAGGTTTAACATTTAAACAGATTTTAACGCTTTGCCATAATATTTTTTTTAAAAGGTTTAACATTTAAACAGATTTTAAAGCGTTGCCATAATATTTTTTTAAAGGTTTAACATTTAACAGATTTTAAAACTTTGCCATATTTTTTTTTAAATGTTTAACATTTAAACAGATTCTAAAGCTTTGCCATAATATTATTTTTTTTTTAAAGGTTTAACATTTAAACAGATTTTAAAGGGTTGCCATAATATTTATTTTAAAGGTTTAATATTTAAACAGATTTTAAATCTTTGCCATAATATTTTTTTTTTGAAAGTTTGAACATTTAAACAGATTTTAACGCTTTGCCATATTATTATTTTTTTTTTTAAAGGTTTAACATTTAATCAGATTTTAAAGCTTTGCCATATGATTAGTTTTCTTTTTTGAAAAGGTTTAACATTTAAATAGATTTTAACGCTTTGCCATGATATATTTTTTTTAAAGGTTTAATATTTAAACACATTTTAAAGTTTTGCCATAATGTTTTTTTAAAGGTTTAACATTTAACAGATTTTAAAGCTTTGCCATATTATATTTTTTTTTTGGAAAATGTTTAACATTTAAACAGATTTTAAAGCTTTGCCATAATATTTTTTTTGAACGTTTAACATTTAAACAGATTTTAAAGCTTTGCCATAATATTTTTTTTTTAAAGTTTGAACATTTAAACAGATTTTAACGCTTTGACATATTATTATTTTTTTTTAACGGTTTAACATTTAAACAGATTTTAAAGCTTTGCCATAATATTATTTTTTTTTTGAAAAGGTTTAACATTTAAACAGATTTTAACGCTTTGCCATAATATTTTTTTTAAAAGGTTTAACATTTAAACAGATTTCAAAGCTTTTTTTTTTTTTTACGTAGGCATCGCCACATTATCAAGGCCCAGAGGCCACTCAAGGATAAGGGTTAAACAGTGTACAGTAGAAATTGGACAATATAGTAATCATTAGTAATGAAAATTTGGTAAATTTGATAACTTATATGGAACGGCTCATCAAGAACTTATTTACTTTAGACTTGAACACAACCATATTGTAGTCAGCCGGAAAGCAGGAAAACGGAAGACAATTCCACAGGCGTGCAGTTCTAAGAAAGAAGCTTTGTTCATGGAATCTACGTTTAGGTTTTGGCACAGATAAAGAGTGGGGGAAATTATTGATAGTGTTTACAGCTAGACGAGTGTTTCTTGTGAAAGTTTGGCGAGGGGGGACCATAGATTGAAGCTCAGTTGAACACTTTCCATGAAAATAACGATACATCAGAGACAAACTCGCAACATCTCTTCTGTGAGATAGAGGTTGCAAGGAGGAGAAAAGGACATCTCCTACGAGGCTACGAAGTCTATTTTGAACTCTATCAAGGCAGGACAAGTCCTTTCTAGCAGCTCCTGCCCAGATGTGGCAACAGTATTCCATCCTTGGACGTACCTGGCTCTTATATAGATAGAGAATAGCATCAGCAGTGAGATATCTACCGGATCGATAGAAAGATCCCACCATTTTTCCAGCGGCCTTGGCAACAGATTTGATGTACGTGTTCCATTTAAGATCAGGAGTAATGGTCAAGCCCAGAAGCTTGTCAAAACTTGAGGCCTCCTGAAGACGAGAGCCATTCATTTCAATTGATGACAAATGTGGATTAGAATGTTGATGATGTAAAGAGAGAAGCTTTGTTTTAGATGCATTAAAAGTAATCAGCCACTCCTTTCTCCATTGTACTACGTGCTCAAGATCAGAGGAGAGAGAATTGGAGAGAACTTGGTCGTTTACTGTCTTAGATGTGGTACCATAAATGGTAGTGTTGTCAGCATAAATGTCTACAAATGATGTAAGGATATGATTTGGAAGATCATTAATGTAGATCAGGAAAAGAGTTGGGCTCAGGATGGATCCCTGAGGGACACCGGCATTAATACTGTGAGCTTCTGATTTTTGCCCCTCAACTACTACTCTTATGAACCTATCAGAAAGAAATGATTTAATAATTGAGAAGACTTTTCCAGCTATACCATAGCTAGCGATCTTATGAAGTAAACCTTTATGCCATACCCTATCAAAGGCTTTAGATATGTCAAGAGCAATTGCCCTAGAAAGATTGCCACCGTCGAGAGATTTGCTAATCCTATGCAATATAACTGTAAGGACATCTGCTGTAGATCTAGCAGAACGGAAACCATATTGAGTGTCACTAAGAAGGTTATTTTTGTTGAGATGGTTGATTACTTCTGTATTTAACACAGATTCTAGCAACTTACTCATGATGCACAGGAGACTTATTGGCCTGTACTGAGAGGGGGATGAGCGATCACCTGAATTCTTAAATACAGGGCATACTGATGAGATTTTCCAGGGAGATGGGAAACTATTCTCCTTAAGACAACGTTTAAACAGTTTTGTAAGTATGGGCGCTAGTTCAGGTTGAAGTTTTTTGAGTACTATAATTGGAATACCGTCAGGGCCAGTTGCTTTACTCGAATCAAGGTTTTTGATTAGCTTCGCAACATCACGTACAGATATACGTATATCACATAGCGTGTTTTCTGGTACAGGAGGAAATATTGGGGGTTGGTGGTCTTGGTCGCAAAGGGTAGAATTAGCTGCAAAGTTCTTGACAAAGAGTTTGGCTTTGTCTGATGCTGACGAGATTACCTCAGGTCCATTGATAATAGTTGGGATGGAGCACACGCTTCTGTTCAGGATTCTGTTTGCTATTTGCCAAAACTGGTGGGAACCAAGCCGCTGCTCAGCTACTTTGGACTTAACAGATTGAGCATACAACTCTCTAGCGTTCTTTATTACTTTCTTACAATGGTTGCTGGCAGTCCTGAAAGCGGCTTTAGTTTCCATACATCTCTTATGTTGGAAGCAGTGGAAAAAGTGATTTCTGTGCGCAATAGCAGCAGCACATTCTGGAGAGAATCATAGCTGGCTGTTAGGTTTTTGCTTGAATTTTTTCGAGGGTATGAAACAGTCTATACCTACAATTAACCATTCCGTCAGGTCTAATACTATAGAGGACACATCCTTTTTAAACATGGAATGCAGAGGTAGATCAGATATAAATGTACGGAAGCTATCCCAGTCAGCCTTAGTGTATCGATATACTGTACGATGAAGAGGTACGTCTGGGGACTTATTACATTTCATTTTTATCTTAATTGATACAACAGAGTGGTCGGAAGATCCAAGAGGCGACAGAACAGAAACTGAACATAGTTCAGGGCAAGTTGTGAGAAAAAGGTCTAGTAGGCTCACATACTGGCCGTCATTATCGGGCACACGGGTAGGTTCCTGAACAATCTGAGTGAGGTCATAGGCAATGGAGAAATCATGACAGAACCTCCCCTCATCATCGGTCTTGTTTGAGTGGGTCAACCATTCGACGTTGTGAACATTGAAGTCTCCACATACGTGAATGTTAGCTGAAGGATAAGCAGAAAGGACTTGGTCAATTTTCTCAGATATGCTTTGAAAGATAGTAACTCCGCTGTTGTGGGGGCGATAGAGAGTAAATATAAATGCAGTAGTGTGAGCTAAAGCAACCCGGAAGCACATATAGGGTAAGTTAGGATCTTCCCTGGAGATGTCCCTCCCACATGGAAAGCTATCTTTAATATAGGCACATATTCCATGCCTATGGCGATCTTGGGGGTCAGATTTAGAAGCTAAGAGTATCCTGTAATTGCAAACTCATCTAGGGAAATAGCCTGTCCAATGCCAGTTTCACTTAAAAATAAAAGGTCTGGTTTAGTCTCCTGTAATTGGGTTTCAACCTCTGGAAGGTTAGAACGAAGACCCCTGATGTTGGAGAAGGAGACATGGTAGTAGGGGTCTACGTTGGAAGTTGGAGAACCGGGTTTAATCGTGTATTTTTTCTTGAAACTTGTCATGATGAAATTTTGGAATTTGTGGACTAGGTCGTCAGATTTACTTAGAGCAGGACAGAGAGGGGAAACTAAGAGAGAAAAAGAAACGAAGAATTTTTATTTTATTTTATTTTTTTTTGTAGCACATGATAAGGTAAAGCCGTAACAATTACCCACTAGTATGGCATCGAGAGGCCCCACCAGAAGCTACTGCATGGTCCAGATTCCATTCACCAAATGGCAATACAGCAGCCCCAGTACTTTGCACCTGCTGATAGGACAGCCTCCTTAGTGGTTAATCCAAGGTTCGGGTCCCTGACTATCAGGCGGATAACGTCAGCCCAGACAAAACGTTTACCTCCAGCACCCTTACTAGTGACATGGCTACAAAGATAGACATAGAAACAGAAAATTTCCACCAACTCTGCCAACTGTTCGCGCAAAATACTGCCAACCTAGAAAACAGCTTTTTCTTCTCCCTTTATCAGAAAAATCACTCATTAAAAAATGAGGACTGAGGGACAAATAAGAAGAAGCGAGAGTAACAGGAGCTGCCGATAACGCATCCACAATGCGTTTTCTACTCTCCATTAAAAAAAAAAAGAAAAAGTATTAAGTATTATACTTAATAAAGTCCAGCAGACGTGTTTAAGGGAAAGTATGGTGATAGATTCCCCTCTCACGAACTAAAAATGAGTACAATTAGGTAATCTATTTTTGCAATCAACTCGGTAGATAAATAAACATTTATGGACGAGAAAAAAAGCTAGCATTTAATACAACAGAAATACATAAATTAAATACTGAAATAAAATGTAGTTATTAATATTTGAATCTAAAAATAAAAAGTGCGAATTAGTAGAGAAATCACTTATCACAACAACACTTCCGTCTCCAACCTGCAAACTAGTGAAGAATTTGACTTTTAATAGCGTTCAGAAGATTTTTTTTTTTAAATTAACCGTTAAGAGAAAGCGTGATTTTATTCTGAACTTTAACTAGTCACGTTTTAAGAAACTTACGATATAAAAGAAAAGCAGATGGGGGGGAGGGGTTCTTCCGAAGTTAGTTGGTGACGTTATAAGTAATTGCGAGAAAAGATGGGAGCCAGAAATTAGGGGTGGGGGACTGAAAATGATAATATAATGGATTGATTATACAATATTTAAGATCAGCTTTGCCATAATGTTTTTTTACAGGTTTAACATTTAACAAATTTTAAAACTTTGCCATATTATTTTTTTTTAAATGTTTAACATTTAAACAGATTTTAAAGCTTTGCCATAATATTTTTTTTAAAGGTTTAACATTTAAACAGATTTTAAAGCGTTGCCATAATATTTATTTTAAAGGTTTAATATTTAAACAGATTTTAACGCTTTGCCATAATATTTTTTTTTTGAAAGTTTGAACATTTAAACAGATTTTAACGCTTTGCCATATTATTATTTTTTTTGAAAGGTTTAACATTTAATCAGATTTTAAAGCTTTGCCATATGATTAGTTTTTTTTTTTTTTTAAGAGGTTTAACATTTAAACAGATTTTAACGCTTTGCCATAATATTTTTTTTTGAAAAGGTTTAATATTTAAACACATTTTAAAGCTTTGCCATAATGTTTTTTTTTAAATGTTTAACATTTATCAGATTTTAAAGCTTTGCCATAATATTTTTCTTTTTAAAGGTTTAACATTTAACATTTAAACAGATTTTAATGCTTTGCCATAATTTTTTTTTTGAAAGGTTTAAAATTAAAATAAATATTATGGCAACGCTTTAAAATCTGTTTAAATGTTAAACCTTTAAAAGAAAAAATAATATTATGGCAAAGCTTTAAAATCTGTTTAAATGCTAAACCTTTAAAAAAAAAATAATAATATGGCAAAGCGTTAAAATCTGTTAAATGTTAAACCTTTAAAAAAAATATTATGGCAACGCTTTAAAATCTGTTTAAATGTTAAACCTTTTCAAAGAAAAATATTATGGCAAAGCGTTATAATCTGTTTAAATGTTAAACCTTTTCAAAAAAAAATAATCATATGGCAAAGCTTTCAAATCTGTTTAAATGTTAAACCGTTCAAAAAAAATATTATTGCAAAGCTTTCCTGGTCGTACTGATATGCAGAAGTTTAAATGTAACATAAGCTGACATCTTGCTAATCTTTCCTAGACATGGTCCCAAAAAGTAGCCTTTTTCGTCCAAGTTGTGATGTCTTGTAAGGACTTAACGTGAGTAAAATAAATAAATAGAGCTGGTAGAGTGTATATGTGAGTATATTTATCATACAAGTGAATGTTAAACGTCAAAAATGATATGCATGAAAGTAATTATTAAATGTATGCTGAATAGGGGTGAGAGGCTTGTATAGGGATCTGCAGAATATATTTTCATTTTCATTTTTTTTTTTTTTTTTTTTTTACATGGTAGTCACCACTTCTCAAGGCCCGAAGGCCACTTGGGGATAAGGGTTATTGTGTGTACAGTAATCAATGGGATGATATAGTAATCGTTAGTAAACAGATTTTAAAGCTTTGCCATGATATTTTTTTTTAAGGTTTAATATTTAAACAGATTTTTTAAAGCTTTGCCATATTATTTTTTTTTTAAGGTTTAACATTTAAACAGATTTTAAAGCGTTGCCATAATATTTATTTTAAAGGTGTAATATTTAAACAGATTTTAAAGCTTTGCCATAATATTTTATTTTTTTGAAAATGTTTAACATTTAAACAGATTTTAAAGCTTTGCTATAATGTTTTTTTAAAGGTTTTACATTTAATATATTTTAAAGCTTTGCCATATTATTTATTTTTTTTGAAATGTTTAACATTTAAACAGATTTTAAAGCTTTGCCATAATATTTTTTTTTGAAAGGTTTAACATTTCAACAGATTTTAAAGCTTTGCCATAATATTTTTTTTTGAACGGTTTAACATTTAAACAGATTTTAAGGCTTTGCCATAATATTTTTTTTTGAAATGTTCAACATTTAAACAGATTTTAAAGCTTTGCCATAATATTTTTTTTTGTTGAAAGGTTTTACATTTAAACAGATTTTAAAGCTTTGCCATCATATTTTTTTTGTTGAAAGGTTTTACATTTAAACAGATTTTAAAGCTTTGCCATAATATTTTTTTTTAAATGTTTAACATTTAAACAGATTTTAAAGCTTTGCCATAATATTTTTTTTTTGAAAAGTTTAACATTTAAACAGATTTTAAAGCTTTGCCATAATATTCTTTTTGAAAAGTTTTACATTTAAACAGATTTTAAAGCTTTGTCATAATATTTTTTTATAACGGATTAACATTTAAACAGATTTTAAAGCTTTGCCATAACATTTCTTTGAACGGTTTAAAATTTAAACAGATTTTATAGCTTTGCCATAATATTTTTTTTTGAAAGGTTTACCATTTAAACAGATTTTAAAGCTTTGCCATAATATTTCTTTAACGGTTTAACATTTAAACAGATTTTAAAGCTCTGCCATTATATTTTTTTGAAAGTTTAAACATTTAAACAGATTTTAACGGTTTGCAATATTATTATTTTTGTAAATGTTAAACATTTAAACAGATTTTAAAGCTGTGCCATAATATTTTTTTTTGAAAGATTTTACATTTAAACAGATTGTAACGCTTTGCAATATTATTATTTTTTTTTTTTTTGGAAATTTTAAACATTTTAAACAGATTTTAAAGCTTTGCCATATTATTATTTGTTTTTGAACGGTTTAACATTTAAACAGATTTTAAAGCTTTGCCATATTATTTTATTTTTTTTTTTTTTGAAATGTTTAACATTTAAACAGATTTTAACGCTTTGCCATATTATTTTTTTTTAAAACTTTAACATTTAAACAGATTTTAAAACTTTGCCATAATATTTATTTTTAAGTTTAACATTTAAACAGATTTTAAAGCTTTGCCATATTATTTTTTTTGAACGGTTTAGCATTTAAACAGATTTTAAAGCTTTGCCATAATATTTTTTGTTGAGCGGTTTAACATTTAAACAGATTTTAACGCTTTGCCATAATATTTTTTGAAAGGTCTAACATTTAAACAGGTTTTAAAGCTTTGCCATAATATTTTTTGAACGGTTTAACATCAAAACAGATTTTAAAGCTGTGCCATAATATTTTTTTTTGAACGGTTAAACATTTAAACAGATTTTAACGCTTTGCAATGTTATTATTTTTTTAAATGTTAAACATCAAAACAGATTTTGAATCTTTGCCATAATATTTTTTTGAAAGATTTTACATTTAAACAGATTGTAACGCTTTGCCATATTATTATTTTTTTTTTTGGAAATTTTTAACATTTAAACAGATTTTAAAGCTTTGCCATAATTTTTTTTTTTGAAAAGTTTTAACATTAAAACAGATTTTAACGCTTTGCCATAATATTTATTTTGAACGGTTTAACATTTAAACAGATTTTAAAGCTTTGCCATCATATTTTTTTAGAAAGGTTTACCATTTAAACAGATTTTAAAGCTTTGCCATCATATTTTTTATTTTTGAAAGGTTTACCATTTAAACAGATTTTAAAGCTTTGCCATATTTTTTTTTGAAAGGTTTACCATTTAAACAGATTTTAAAGCTTTGCCATCATATTTTTTTTTTGAAAGGTTTACCATTTAAACAGATTTTAAAGCTTTGCCATCATATTTTTTTTTGAAAGGTTTACCATTTAAACAGATTTTAAAGCTTTGCCATATTTTTTTTTTGAAAGGTTTACCATTTAAACAGATTTTAAAGCTTTGCCATCATATTTTTTTTTTTTTTGAAAGGTTTACCATTTAAACAGATTTTAAAGCTTTGCCATCATATTTTTTTTTAAATGTTTAACATTTAAACAGATTTTAAAGCTTTGCCATAATATTTTTTTTTGAAAGGTTTAACATTTAAACAGATTATAAAGCTTTGCCATAATATTCTTTTTGAAAAGTTTTACATTTAAACAGATTTTAAAGCTTTGCCATCATATTTTTTATTTTTGAAAGGTTTACCATTTAAACAGATTTTAAAGCTTTGCCATATTTTTTTTTGAAAGGTTTACCATTTAAACAGATTTTAAAGCTTTGCCATCATATTTTTTTTTGAAAGGTTTACCATTTAAACAGATTTTAAAGCTTTGCCATATTTTTTTTTGAAAGGTTTACCATTTAAACAGATTTTAAAGCTTTGCCATATTTTTTTTTTTGAAAGGTTTACCATTTAAACAGATTTTAAAGCTTTGCCATCATATTTTTTTTTTTTGAAAGGTTTACCATTTAAACAGATTTTAAAGCTTTGCCATCATATTTTTTGTTAAATGTTTAACATTTAAACAGATTTTAAAGCTTTGCCATAATATTTTTTTTTGAAAGGTTTAACGTTTAAACAGATTTTAAAGCTTTGCCATAATATTTTTTTTTTGAACGGTTTAAGATCAAAACAGATTTTAAAGCTTTGCCATAATATTTTTTTTTTGAACGGTTTAAGATCAAAACAGATTTTAAAGATTTGCCATAATATTTTTTTGGAAAAGTTTAACATTTAAACAGATTTTAAAGCTTTGCCATAATATAAATTTGTGAACGGTTTAACATTTTAACAGATTATAAAGCTTTGCCATAATATTTTTTTTTAAGTTTAACATTTAAACAGATTTTAACGCTTTGCAATATTATTATTTTTTTAAATGTTAAACATTTAAACAGATTTTAAAGCTTTGCCATAATATTTTTTTTGAAAGATTTTACATTTAAACAGATTTTAACGCTTTGCAATATTATTATTTTTTTAAATGTTAAACATTTAAACAGATTTTAAAGCTTTGCCATAATATTTTTTTTGAAAGATTTTACATTTAAACAGATTTTAACGCTTTGCCATAATATTTTTTTGAACGGTTTAACATTTAAACAAATTTTAAAGCTTTTCCATATTATTTTTTTTTAAAGGTTTAACATTCAAACAGATTTAAAACCTTTGCTATATTATTATTTTTTTTTTGAAAAGGTTTAACATTTAAACAGATTTTAAAGCTTTGCCATAATATTTTTTTTTTGAAAGTTTGAATATTTAAACAGATTTTAAAGCCTTGCCATATTATTTTTTTAAAGCTTTGACAGTATACTTTTTTGATAGGTTTAACATTTAAACAAATTTCAAAGCGTTCCCATAATATTTTTTGGAACGTTTAACATTTAAACAGATTTTAAAGCTTTGCCATAAGGTTTTTTTTGAAAGTTTGAACATTTAAACAGATTTTAACGCTTTGACATATTATTATTTTTTTTAAAGGTTTAACATTTAAACAGATTTGAAAGCTTTGCCATAATATTTTTTTTTTGAACGGTTTAAGATCAAAACAGATTTTAAAGCTTTGCCATTATATTTTTTTTTTGAACGGTTTAACATTTAAACAGATTTTAAAGATTTGCCATAATATTTTTTTGGAAAAGTTTAACATTTAAACAGATTTTAAAGCTTTGCCATAATATAAATTTGTGAACGGTTTAACATTTAAACAGATTATAAAGCTTTGCCATAATATTTTTTTTTAAGTTTAACATTTAAACAGATTTTAACGCTTTGCAATATTATTATTTTTTTAAATGTTAAACATTTAAACAGATTTTAAAGCTTTGCCATAATATTTTTTTTGAAAGATTTTACATTTAAACAGATTTTAACGCTTTGCAATATTATTATTTTTTTAAATGTTAAACATTTAAACAGATTTTAAAGCTGTGCCATAATATTTTTTTTGAAAGATTTTACATTTAAACAGATTTTAACGTTTTGCAATATTATTATTTTTTTAAATGTTAAACATTTAAACAGATTTTAAAGCTTTGCCATAATATTTTTTTTGAAAGATTTTACATTTAAACAGATTTTAACGCTTTGCCATAATATTTTTTGAACGGTTTAACATTTAAACATATTTTAAAGCTTTTCCATATTATTTTTTTTTAAAGGTTTAACATTCAAACAGATTTAAAACCTTTGCTATATTATTATTTTTTTTTTGAAAAGGTTTAACATTTAAACAGATTTTAAAGCTTTGCCATAATATTTTTTTTTTGAAAGTTTGAATATTTAAACAGATTTTAAAGCCTTGCCATATTATTTTTTTAAAGCTTTGACAGTATACTTTTTTGAAAGGTTTAACATTTAAACAAATTTCAAAGCGTTCCCATAATATTTTTTGGAACGTTTAACATTTAAACAGATTTTAAAGCTTTGCCATAATGTTTTTTTTGAAAGTTTGAACATTTAAACAGATTTTAACGCTTTGACATATTATTATTTTTTTTAAAGGTTTAACATTTAAACAGATTTGAAAGCTTTGCCATATGATTATTTTTTTTTTGAAAAGGTTTAACATTTAAACAGATTTTAAAGCGTTGCCATAATATTTTTTTAAAAGATTTAACATTTAAACAGATTTTAAAGCGTTGCCATAATATTTTTTTAAAGGTTTAATATTTAAACAGATTTAAAAGGTTTGCCATAATGTTTTTTTACAGGTTTAACATTTAACAGATTTTAAAGCTTTGCCATATTATTTTTTTTTGAATGTTTAACATTTAAACAGATTTTAAAGCTTTGCCATAATATTAGTTTTTTTAAAGTTTTAACATTTTAACAGACTTTAAAGCGTTGCCATAATATTTATTTTAAAGGTTTAATATTTAAACAGATTTTAAAGCTTTGCCATATGATTATTTTTTTTTAAAAAAAGGTTTAACATTTAAACACATTTTAACGCTTTGCCATATAATTTTTTTTAGGAAAATGTTTAACATTTAAACAGATTTTAAACCTTTGCCATAATATTTTTCTTTTTAAAGGTGTACAATTAAAATAAATATTATGGCAACGCTTTAAAAGCTGTTTAAATGTTAAACCTTTTAAAAAAAATTATAATATGGCAAAGCGTTAAAATCTGTTTAAATGTTAAACATTTAAAAAAATAATATGGCAAAGCTTTACAATCTGTTAAATGTTAAACCTTTAAAAAAATATTATGGCAACGCTTTAAAATCTGTTTAAATGTTAAACCTTTTCAAAAAAAAATAATCATATGGCAAAGCTTTCAAATCTGTTTAAATGTTAAACCTTTAAAAAAAAATATTATTGCAAAGCTTTCCTGGTCGTACTGATATGCAGAAGTTTAAATGTAACATAAGCTGACATCTTACTAATCTTTCCTAGACATGGTCCCAAAAAGTAGCCTTTTTCGTCCAAGTTGTGATGTCTTGTAAGGACTTAACGTGAGTAAAATAAATAAATAGAGCTGGTAGAGTGTATATGTGAGTATATTTATCATACAAGTGAATGTTAAACGTCAAAAATGATATGCATGAAAGTAATTATAAAATGTATGCTGAATAGGGGTGAGAGGCTGGTATAGGGATCTGCAGAATATATTTTCATTTTCATTTTTTTTTTTTTTTTTTTTACATGGTAGTCACCACTTCTCAAGGCCCGAAGGCCACTTGGGGATAAGGGTTATTGTGTGTACAGTAATCAATGGGATGATATAGTAATCGTTAGTAAACAGTTTTAAAGCGTTGCCATAATATTTTTTTAAAGGTTTAATATTTAAACAGATTTTAAAGATTTGGCATAATGTTTTTTTAAAGGTTTAATATTTAACAGATTTTAAAGCTTTGCCATATTATTTTTTTTTTAAATGTTTCACATTTAAACAGATGTTAAAGCTTTGCCATATTATAATTTTTTTTGAACGGTTTAACATTTAAACAGATTTTAAAGTGTTGCCATAATATTTATTTTAAAGGTTTAATATTTAAACAGATTTTAACGCTTTGCCATAATATTTTTTTTTGAAAGTTTTAACATTTAAACAGATTTTAACGCTTTGCCATATTATTATTTTTTTTTGAAAGGTTTAACATTTAAACAGATTTTAAAGCTTTGCCATAATATTTTTTTTTTGAAAGTTTGAACATTTAAACAGATTTTAACGCTTTGACATATTATTATTTTTTTTTAACGGTTTAACATTAAAACAGATTTGAAAGCTTTGCCATATGATGATTTTTTTTTTTGAAAAGGTTTAACATTTAAACAGATTTTAACGCTTTGCCATAATATTTTTTTTAAAAGGTTTAACATTTAAACAGATTTTAAAGCGTTGCCATAATATTTTTTTAAAGGTTTAACATTTAACAGATTTTAAAACTTTGCCATATTTTTTTTTAAATGTTTAACATTTAAACAGATTCTAAAGCTTTGCCATAATATTATTTTTTTTTTAAAGGTTTAACATTTAAACAGATTTTAAAGGGTTGCCATAATATTTATTTTAAAGGTTTAATATTTAAACAGATTTTAAATCTTTGCCATAATATTTTTTTTTTGAAAGTTTGAACATTTAAACAGATTTTAACGCTTTGCCATATTATTATTTTTTTTTTTAAAGGTTTAACATTTAATCAGATTTTAAAGCTTTGCCATATGATTAGTTTTCTTTTTTGAAAAGGTTTAACATTTAAATAGATTTTAACGCTTTGCCATGATATATTTTTTTTAAAGGTTTAATATTTAAACACATTTTAAAGTTTTGCCATAATGTTTTTTTAAAGGTTTAACATTTAACAGATTTTAAAGCTTTGCCATATTATATTTTTTTTTTGGAAAATGTTTAACATTTAAACAGATTTTAAAGCTTTGCCATAATATTTTTTTTGAACGTTTAACATTTAAACAGATTTTAAAGCTTTGCCATAATATTTTTTTTTTAAAGTTTGAACATTTAAACAGATTTTAACGCTTTGACATATTATTATTTTTTTTTAACGGTTTAACATTTAAACAGATTTTAAAGCTTTGCCATAATATTATTTTTTTTTTGAAAAGGTTTAACATTTAAACAGATTTTAACGCTTTGCCATAATATTTTTTTTAAAAGGTTTAACATTTAAACAGATTTCAAAGCTTTTTTTTTTTTTTACGTAGGCATCGCCACATTATCAAGGCCCAGAGGCCACTCAAGGATAAGGGTTAAACAGTGTACAGTAGAAATTGGACAATATAGTAATCATTAGTAATGAAAATTTGGTAAATTTGATAACTTATATGGAACGGCTCATCAAGAACTTATTTACTTTAGACTTGAACACAACCATATTGTAGTCAGCCGGAAAGCAGGAAAACGGAAGACAATTCCACAGGCGTGCAGTTCTAAGAAAGAAGCTTTGTTCATGGAATCTACGTTTAGGTTTTGGCACAGATAAAGAGTGGGGGAAATTATTGATAGTGTTTACAGCTAGACGAGTGTTTCTTGTGAAAGTTTGGCGAGGGGGGACCATAGATTGAAGCTCAGTTGAACACTTTCCATGAAAATAACGATACATCAGAGACAAACTCGCAACATCTCTTCTGTGAGATAGAGGTTGCAAGGAGGAGAAAAGGACATCTCCTACGAGGCTACGAAGTCTATTTTGAACTCTATCAAGGCAGGACAAGTCCTTTCTAGCAGCTCCTGCCCAGATGTGGCAACAGTATTCCATCCTTGGACGTACCTGGCTCTTATATAGATAGAGAATAGCATCAGCAGTGAGATATCTACCGGATCGATAGAAAGATCCCACCATTTTTCCAGCGGCCTTGGCAACAGATTTGATGTACGTGTTCCATTTAAGATCAGGAGTAATGGTCAAGCCCAGAAGCTTGTCAAAACTTGAGGCCTCCTGAAGACGAGAGCCATTCATTTCAATTGATGACAAATGTGGATTAGAATGTTGATGATGTAAAGAGAGAAGCTTTGTTTTAGATGCATTAAAAGTAATCAGCCACTCCTTTCTCCATTGTACTACGTGCTCAAGATCAGAGGAGAGAGAATTGGAGAGAACTTGGTCGTTTACTGTCTTAGATGTGGTACCATAAATGGTAGTGTTGTCAGCATAAATGTCTACAAATGATGTAAGGATATGATTTGGAAGATCATTAATGTAGATCAGGAAAAGAGTTGGGCTCAGGATGGATCCCTGAGGGACACCGGCATTAATACTGTGAGCTTCTGATTTTTGCCCCTCAACTACTACTCTTATGAACCTATCAGAAAGAAATGATTTAATAATTGAGAAGACTTTTCCAGCTATACCATAGCTAGCGATCTTATGAAGTAAACCTTTATGCCATACCCTATCAAAGGCTTTAGATATGTCAAGAGCAATTGCCCTAGAAAGATTGCCACCGTCGAGAGATTTGCTAATCCTATGCAATATAACTGTAAGGACATCTGCTGTAGATCTAGCAGAACGGAAACCATATTGAGTGTCACTAAGAAGGTTATTTTTGTTGAGATGGTTGATTACTTCTGTATTTAACACAGATTCTAGCAACTTACTCATGATGCACAGGAGACTTATTGGCCTGTACTGAGAGGGGGATGAGCGATCACCTGAATTCTTAAATACAGGGCATACTGATGAGATTTTCCAGGGAGATGGGAAACTATTCTCCTTAAGACAACGTTTAAACAGTTTTGTAAGTATGGGCGCTAGTTCAGGTTGAAGTTTTTTGAGTACTATAATTGGAATACCGTCAGGGCCAGTTGCTTTACTCGAATCAAGGTTTTTGATTAGCTTCGCAACATCACGTACAGATATACGTATATCACATAGCGTGTTTTCTGGTACAGGAGGAAATATTGGGGGTTGGTGGTCTTGGTCGCAAAGGGTAGAATTAGCTGCAAAGTTCTTGACAAAGAGTTTGGCTTTGTCTGATGCTGACGAGATTACCTCAGGTCCATTGATAATAGTTGGGATGGAGCACACGCTTCTGTTCAGGATTCTGTTTGCTATTTGCCAAAACTGGTGGGAACCAAGCCGCTGCTCAGCTACTTTGGACTTAACAGATTGAGCATACAACTCTCTAGCGTTCTTTATTACTTTCTTACAATGGTTGCTGGCAGTCCTGAAAGCGGCTTTAGTTTCCATACATCTCTTATGTTGGAAGCAGTGGAAAAAGTGATTTCTGTGCGCAATAGCAGCAGCACATTCTGGAGAGAATCATAGCTGGCTGTTAGGTTTTTGCTTGAATTTTTTCGAGGGTATGAAACAGTCTATACCTACAATTAACCATTCCGTCAGGTCTAATACTATAGAGGACACATCCTTTTTAAACATGGAATGCAGAGGTAGATCAGATATAAATGTACGGAAGCTATCCCAGTCAGCCTTAGTGTATCGATATACTGTACGATGAAGAGGTACGTCTGGGGACTTATTACATTTCATTTTTATCTTAATTGATACAACAGAGTGGTCGGAAGATCCAAGAGGCGACAGAACAGAAACTGAACATAGTTCAGGGCAAGTTGTGAGAAAAAGGTCTAGTAGGCTCACATACTGGCCGTCATTATCGGGCACACGGGTAGGTTCCTGAACAATCTGAGTGAGGTCATAGGCAATGGAGAAATCATGACAGAACCTCCCCTCATCATCGGTCTTGTTTGAGTGGGTCAACCATTCGACGTTGTGAACATTGAAGTCTCCACATACGTGAATGTTAGCTGAAGGATAAGCAGAAAGGACTTGGTCAATTTTCTCAGATATGCTTTGAAAGATAGTAACTCCGCTGTTGTGGGGGCGATAGAGAGTAAATATAAATGCAGTAGTGTGAGCTAAAGCAACCCGGAAGCACATATAGGGTAAGTTAGGATCTTCCCTGGAGATGTCCCTCCCACATGGAAAGCTATCTTTAATATAGGCACATATTCCATGCCTATGGCGATCTTGGGGGTCAGATTTAGAAGCTAAGAGTATCCTGTAATTGCAAACTCATCTAGGGAAATAGCCTGTCCAATGCCAGTTTCACTTAAAAATAAAAGGTCTGGTTTAGTCTCCTGTAATTGGGTTTCAACCTCTGGAAGGTTAGAACGAAGACCCCTGATGTTGGAGAAGGAGACATGGTAGTAGGGGTCTACGTTGGAAGTTGGAGAACCGGGTTTAATCGTGTATTTTTTCTTGAAACTTGTCATGATGAAATTTTGGAATTTGTGGACTAGGTCGTCAGATTTACTTAGAGCAGGACAGAGAGGGGAAACTAAGAGAGAAAAAGAAACGAAGAATTTTTATTTTATTTTATTTTTTTTTGTAGCACATGATAAGGTAAAGCCGTAACAATTACCCACTAGTATGGCATCGAGAGGCCCCACCAGAAGCTACTGCATGGTCCAGATTCCATTCACCAAATGGCAATACAGCAGCCCCAGTACTTTGCACCTGCTGATAGGACAGCCTCCTTAGTGGTTAATCCAAGGTTCGGGTCCCTGACTATCAGGCGGATAACGTCAGCCCAGACAAAACGTTTACCTCCAGCACCCTTACTAGTGACATGGCTACAAAGATAGACATAGAAACAGAAAATTTCCACCAACTCTGCCAACTGTTCGCGCAAAATACTGCCAACCTAGAAAACAGCTTTTTCTTCTCCCTTTATCAGAAAAATCACTCATTAAAAAATGAGGACTGAGGGACAAATAAGAAGAAGCGAGAGTAACAGGAGCTGCCGATAACGCATCCACAATGCGTTTTCTACTCTCCATTAAAAAAAAAAAGAAAAAGTATTAAGTATTATACTTAATAAAGTCCAGCAGACGTGTTTAAGGGAAAGTATGGTGATAGATTCCCCTCTCACGAACTAAAAATGAGTACAATTAGGTAATCTATTTTTGCAATCAACTCGGTAGATAAATAAACATTTATGGACGAGAAAAAAAGCTAGCATTTAATACAACAGAAATACATAAATTAAATACTGAAATAAAATGTAGTTATTAATATTTGAATCTAAAAATAAAAAGTGCGAATTAGTAGAGAAATCACTTATCACAACAACACTTCCGTCTCCAACCTGCAAACTAGTGAAGAATTTGACTTTTAATAGCGTTCAGAAGATTTTTTTTTTTAAATTAACCGTTAAGAGAAAGCGTGATTTTATTCTGAACTTTAACTAGTCACGTTTTAAGAAACTTACGATATAAAAGAAAAGCAGATGGGGGGGAGGGGTTCTTCCGAAGTTAGTTGGTGACGTTATAAGTAATTGCGAGAAAAGATGGGAGCCAGAAATTAGGGGTGGGGGACTGAAAATGATAATATAATGGATTGATTATACAATATTTAAGATCAGCTTTGCCATAATGTTTTTTTACAGGTTTAACATTTAACAAATTTTAAAACTTTGCCATATTATTTTTTTTTAAATGTTTAACATTTAAACAGATTTTAAAGCTTTGCCATAATATTTTTTTTAAAGGTTTAACATTTAAACAGATTTTAAAGCGTTGCCATAATATTTATTTTAAAGGTTTAATATTTAAACAGATTTTAACGCTTTGCCATAATATTTTTTTTTTGAAAGTTTGAACATTTAAACAGATTTTAACGCTTTGCCATATTATTATTTTTTTTGAAAGGTTTAACATTTAATCAGATTTTAAAGCTTTGCCATATGATTAGTTTTTTTTTTTTTTTAAGAGGTTTAACATTTAAACAGATTTTAACGCTTTGCCATAATATTTTTTTTTGAAAAGGTTTAATATTTAAACACATTTTAAAGCTTTGCCATAATGTTTTTTTTTAAATGTTTAACATTTATCAGATTTTAAAGCTTTGCCATAATATTTTTCTTTTTAAAGGTTTAACATTTAACATTTAAACAGATTTTAATGCTTTGCCATAATTTTTTTTTTGAAAGGTTTAAAATTAAAATAAATATTATGGCAACGCTTTAAAATCTGTTTAAATGTTAAACCTTTAAAAGAAAAAATAATATTATGGCAAAGCTTTAAAATCTGTTTAAATGCTAAACCTTTAAAAAAAAAATAATAATATGGCAAAGCGTTAAAATCTGTTAAATGTTAAACCTTTAAAAAAAATATTATGGCAACGCTTTAAAATCTGTTTAAATGTTAAACCTTTTCAAAGAAAAATATTATGGCAAAGCGTTATAATCTGTTTAAATGTTAAACCTTTTCAAAAAAAAATAATCATATGGCAAAGCTTTCAAATCTGTTTAAATGTTAAACCGTTCAAAAAAAATATTATTGCAAAGCTTTCCTGGTCGTACTGATATGCAGAAGTTTAAATGTAACATAAGCTGACATCTTGCTAATCTTTCCTAGACATGGTCCCAAAAAGTAGCCTTTTTCGTCCAAGTTGTGATGTCTTGTAAGGACTTAACGTGAGTAAAATAAATAAATAGAGCTGGTAGAGTGTATATGTGAGTATATTTATCATACAAGTGAATGTTAAACGTCAAAAATGATATGCATGAAAGTAATTATTAAATGTATGCTGAATAGGGGTGAGAGGCTTGTATAGGGATCTGCAGAATATATTTTCATTTTCATTTTTTTTTTTTTTTTTTTTTACATGGTAGTCACCACTTCTCAAGGCCCGAAGGCCACTTGGGGATAAGGGTTATTGTGTGTACAGTAATCAATGGGATGATATAGTAATCGTTAGTAAACAGATTTTAAAGCTTTGCCATGATATTTTTTTTTAAGGTTTAATATTTAAACAGATTTTTTAAAGCTTTGCCATATTATTTTTTTTTTAAGGTTTAACATTTAAACAGATTTTAAAGCGTTGCCATAATATTTATTTTAAAGGTGTAATATTTAAACAGATTTTAAAGCTTTGCCATAATATTTTATTTTTTTGAAAATGTTTAACATTTAAACAGATTTTAAAGCTTTGCTATAATGTTTTTTTAAAGGTTTTACATTTAATATATTTTAAAGCTTTGCCATATTATTTATTTTTTTTGAAATGTTTAACATTTAAACAGATTTTAAAGCTTTGCCATAATATTTTTTTTTGAAAGGTTTAACATTTCAACAGATTTTAAAGCTTTGCCATAATATTTTTTTTTGAACGGTTTAACATTTAAACAGATTTTAAGGCTTTGCCATAATATTTTTTTTTGAAATGTTCAACATTTAAACAGATTTTAAAGCTTTGCCATAATATTTTTTTTTGTTGAAAGGTTTTACATTTAAACAGATTTTAAAGCTTTGCCATCATATTTTTTTTGTTGAAAGGTTTTACATTTAAACAGATTTTAAAGCTTTGCCATAATATTTTTTTTTAAATGTTTAACATTTAAACAGATTTTAAAGCTTTGCCATAATATTTTTTTTTTGAAAAGTTTAACATTTAAACAGATTTTAAAGCTTTGCCATAATATTCTTTTTGAAAAGTTTTACATTTAAACAGATTTTAAAGCTTTGTCATAATATTTTTTTATAACGGATTAACATTTAAACAGATTTTAAAGCTTTGCCATAACATTTCTTTGAACGGTTTAAAATTTAAACAGATTTTATAGCTTTGCCATAATATTTTTTTTTGAAAGGTTTACCATTTAAACAGATTTTAAAGCTTTGCCATAATATTTCTTTAACGGTTTAACATTTAAACAGATTTTAAAGCTCTGCCATTATATTTTTTTGAAAGTTTAAACATTTAAACAGATTTTAACGGTTTGCAATATTATTATTTTTGTAAATGTTAAACATTTAAACAGATTTTAAAGCTGTGCCATAATATTTTTTTTTGAAAGATTTTACATTTAAACAGATTGTAACGCTTTGCAATATTATTATTTTTTTTTTTTTTGGAAATTTTAAACATTTTAAACAGATTTTAAAGCTTTGCCATATTATTATTTGTTTTTGAATGGTTTAACATGTAAACAGATTTTAAAGCTTTGCCATATTATTTTATTTTTTTTTTTTTGAAATGTTTAACATTTAAACAGATTTTAACGCTTTGCCATATTATTTTTTTTTAAAACTTTAACATTTAAACAGATTTTAAAACTTTGCCATAATATTTATTTTTAAGTTTAACATTTAAACAGATTTTAAAGCTTTGCCATATTATTTTTTTTGAACGGTTTAGCATTTAAACAGATTTTAAAGCTTTGCCATAATATTTTTTGTTGAGCGGTTTAACATTTAAACAGATTTTAACGCTTTGCCATAATATTTTTTGAAAGGTCTAACATTTAAACAGGTTTTAAAGCTTTGCCATAATATTTTTTGAACGGTTTAACATCAAAACAGATTTTAAAGCTGTGCCATAATATTTTTTTTTGAACGGTTAAACATTTAAACAGATTTTAACGCTTTGCAATGTTATTATTTTTTTAAATGTTAAACATCAAAACAGATTTTGAATCTTTGCCATAATATTTTTTTGAAAGATTTTACATTTAAACAGATTGTAACGCTTTGCCATATTATTATTTTTTTTTTTGGAAATTTTTAACATTTAAACAGATTTTAAAGCTTTGCCATAATTTTTTTTTTGAAAAGTTTTAACATTAAAACAGATTTTAACGCTTTGCCATAATATTTATTTTGAACGGTTTAACATTTAAACAGATTTTAAAGCTTTGCCATCATATTTTTTTAGAAAGGTTTACCATTTAAACAGATTTTAAAGCTTTGCCATCATATTTTTTATTTTTGAAAGGTTTACCATTTAAACAGATTTTAAAGCTTTGCCATATTTTTTTTTGAAAGGTTTACCATTTAAACAGATTTTAAAGCTTTGCCATCATATTTTTTTTTTGAAAGGTTTACCATTTAAACAGATTTTAAAGCTTTGCCATCATATTTTTTTTTTGAAAGGTTTACCATTTAAACAGATTTTAAAGCTTTGCCATATTTTTTTTTTGAAAGGTTTACCATTTAAACAGATTTTAAAGCTTTGCCATATTATTTTTTTTTTTTTGAAAGGTTTACCATTTAAACAGATTTTAAAGCTTTGCCATCATATTTTTTTTTAAATGTTTAACATTTAAACAGATTTTAAAGCTTTGCCATAATATTTTTTTTTGAAAGGTTTAACATTTAAACAGATTATAAAGCTTTGCCATAATATTCTTTTTGAAAAGTTTTACATTTAAACAGATTTTAAAGCTTTGCCATCATATTTTTTATTTTTGAAAGGTTTACCATTTAAACAGATTTTAAAGCTTTGCCATATTTTTTTTTGAAAGGTTTACCATTTAAACAGATTTTAAAGCTTTGCCATCATATTTTTTTTTTGAAAGGTTTACCATTTAAACAGATTTTAAAGCTTTGCCATATTTTTTTTTGAAAGGTTTACCATTTAAACAGATTTTAAAGCTTTGCCATCATATTTTTTTTTTTTGAAAGGTTTACCATTTAAACAGATTTTAAAGCTTTGCCATCATATTTTTTTTTAAATGTTTAACATTTAAACAGATTTTAAAGCTTTGCCATAATATTTTTTTTTGAAAGGTTTAACATTTAAACAGATTTTAAAGCTTTGCCATAATATTTTTTTTTGAACGGTTTAAGATCAAAACAGATTTTAAAGCTTTGCCATAATATTTTTTTTTTGAACGGTTTAAGATCAAAACAGATTTTAAAGATTTGCCATAATATTTTTTTGGAAAAGTTTAACATTTAAACAGATTTTAAAGCTTTGCCATAATATAAATTTGTGAACGGTTTAACATTTAAACAGATTATAAAGCTTTGCCATAATATTTTTTTTTAAGTTTAACATTTAAACAGATTTTAACGCTTTGCAATATTATTATTTTTTTAAATGTTAAACATTTAAACAGATTTTAAAGCTTTGCCATAATATTTTTTTTGAAAGATTTTACATTTAAACAGATTTTAACGCTTTGCAATATTATTATTTTTTTAAATGTTAAACATTTAAACAGATTTTAAAGCTTTGCCATAATATTTTTTTTGAAAGATTTTACATTTAAACAGATTTTAACGCTTTGCCATAATATTTTTTTGAACGGTTTAACATTTAAACAAATTTTAAAGCTTTTCCATATTATTTTTTTTTAAAGGTTTAACATTCAAACAGATTTAAAACCTTTGCTATATTATTATTTTTTTTTTTGAAAAGGTTTAACATTTAAACAGATTTTAAAGCTTTGCCATAATATTTTTTTTTTGAAAGTTTGAATATTTAAACAGATTTTAAAGCCTTGCCATATTATTTTTTTAAAGCTTTGACAGTATACTTTTTTGATAGGTTTAACATTTAAACAAATTTCAAAGCGTTCCCATAATATTTTTTGGAACGTTTAACATTTAAACAGATTTTAAAGCTTTGCCATAATGTTTTTTTTGAAAGTTTGAACATTTAAACAGATTTTAACGCTTTGACATATTATTATTTTTTTTAAAGGTTTAACATTTAAACAGATTTTAAAGCTTTGCCATAATATTTTTTTTTTGAACGGTTTAAGATCAAAACAGATTTTAAAGCTTTGCCATTATATTTTTTTTTTGAACGGTTTAACATTTAAACAGATTTTAAAGATTTGCCATAATATTTTTTTGGAAAAGTTTAACATTTAAACAGATTTTAAAGCTTTGCCATAATATAAATTTGTGAACGGTTTAACATTTAAACAGATTATAAAGCTTTGCCATAATATTTTTTTTTAAGTTTAACATTTAAACAGATTTTAACGCTTTGCAATATTATTATTTTTTTAAATGTTAAACATTTAAACAGATTTTAAAGCTTTGCCATAATATTTTTTTTGAAAGATTTTACATTTAAACAGATTTTAACGCTTTGCAATATTATTATTTTTTTAAATGTTAAACATTTAAACAGATTTTAAAGCTTTGCCATAATATTTTTTTTGAAAGATTTTACATTTAAACAGATTTTAACGTTTTGCAATATTATTATTTTTTTAAATGTTAAACATTTAAACAGATTTTAAAGCTTTGCCATAATATTTTTTTTGAAAGATTTTACATTTAAACAGATTTTAACGCTTTGCCATAATATTTTTTGAACGGTTTAACATTTAAACAAATTTTAAAGCTTTTCCATATTATTTTTTTTTAAAGGTTTAACATTCAAACAGATTTAAAACCTTTGCTATATTATTATTTTTTTTTTTGAAAAGGTTTAACATTTAAACAGATTTTAAAGCTTTGCCATAATATTTTTTTTTTGAAAGTTTGAATATTTAAACAGATTTTAAAGCCTTGCCATATTATTTTTTTAAAGCTTTGACAGTATACTTTTTTGAAAGGTTTAACATTTAAACAAATTTCAAAGCGTTCCCATAATATTTTTTGGAACGTTTAACATTTAAACAGATTTTAAAGCTTTGCCATAATGTTTTTTTTGAAAGTTTGAACATTTAAACAGATTTTAACGCTTTGACATATTATTATTTTTTTTAAAGGTTTAACATTTAAACAGATTTGAAAGCTTTGCCATATGATTATATTTTTTTTGAAAAGGTTTAACATTTAAACAGATTTTAAAGCGTTGCCATAATATTTTTTTAAAAGATTTAACATTTAAACAGATTTTAAAGCGTTGCCATAATATTTTTTTAAAGGTTTAATATTTAAACAGATTTAAAAGGTTTGCCATAATGTTTTTTTACAGGTTTAACATTTAACAGATTTTAAAGCTTTGCCATATTATTTTTTTTTAAATGTTTAACATTTAAACAGATTTTAAAGCTTTGCCATAATATTAGTTTTTTTAAAGTTTTAACATTTTAACAGACTTTAAAGCGTTGCCATAATATTTATTTTAAAGGTTTAATATTTAAACAGATTTTAAAGCTTTGCCATATGATTATTTTTTTTTAAAAAAAGGTTTAACATTTAAACACATTTTAACGCTTTGCCATATAATTTTTTTTAGGAAAATGTTTAACATTTAAACAGATTTTAAACCTTTGCCATAATATTTTTCTTTTTAAAGGTGTACAATTAAAATAAATATTATGGCAACGCTTTAAAAGCTGTTTAAATGTTAAACCTTTTAAAAAAAATTATAATATGGCAAAGCGTTAAAATCTGTTTAAATGTTAAACATTTAAAAAAATAATATGGCAAAGCTTTACAATCTGTTAAATGTTAAACCTTTAAAAAATATTATGGCAACGCTTTAAAATCTGTTTAAATGTTAAACCTTTTCAAAAAAAAATAATCATATGGCAAAGCTTTCAAATCTGTTTAAATGTTAAACCTTTAAAAAAAAATATTATTGCAAAGCTTTCCTGGTCGTACTGATATGCAGAAGTTTAAATGTAACATAAGCTGACATCTTACTAATCTTTCCTAGACATGGTCCCAAAAAGTAGCCTTTTTCGTCCAAGTTGTGATGTCTTGTAAGGACTTAACGTGAGTAAAATAAATAAATAGAGCTGGTAGAGTGTATATGTGAGTATATTTATCATACAAGTGAATGTTAAACGTCAAAAATGATATGCATGAAAGTAATTATAAAATGTATGCTGAATAGGGGTGAGAGGCTGGTATAGGGATCTGCAGAATATATTTTCATTTTCATTTTTTTTTTTTTTTTTTTACATGGTAGTCACCACTTCTCAAGGCCCGAAGGCCACTTGGGGATAAGGGTTATTGTGTGTACAGTAATCAATGGGATGATATAGTAATCGTTAGTAAACAGTTTTAAAGCGTTGCCATAATATTTTTTTAAAGGTTTAATATTTAAACAGATTTTAAAGATTTGGCATAATGTTTTTTTAAAGGTTTAATATTTAACAGATTTTAAAGCTTTGCCATATTATTTTTTTTTTAAATGTTTCACATTTAAACAGATGTTAAAGCTTTGCCATATTATAATTTTTTTTGAACGGTTTAACATTTAAACAGATTTTAAAGTGTTGCCATAATATTTATTTTAAAGGTTTAACATTTAAACAGATTTTAAAGCTTTGCCATAATATTTTTTTTTTGAAAGTTTGAACATTTAAACAGATTTTAACGCTTTGACATATTATTATTTTTTTTTAACGGTTTAACATTAAAACAGATTTGAAAGCTTTGCCATATGATGATTTTTTTTTTTGAAAAGGTTTAACATTTAAACAGATTTTAACGCTTTGCCATAATATTTTTTTTAAAAGGTTTAACATTTAAACAGATTTTAAAGCGTTGCCATAATATTTTTTTAAAGGTTTAACATTTAACAGATTTTAAAACTTTGCCATATTTTTTTTTAAATGTTTAACATTTAAACAGATTCTAAAGCTTTGCCATAATATTATTTTTTTTTTAAAGGTTTAACATTTAAACAGATTTTAAAGGGTTGCCATAATATTTATTTTAAAGGTTTAATATTTAAACAGATTTTAAATCTTTGCCATAATATTTTTTTTTTGAAAGTTTGAACATTTAAACAGATTTTAACGCTTTGCCATATTATTATTTTTTTTTTGAAAGGTTTAACATTTAAACAGATTTTAACGCTTTGCCATATTATTATTTTTTTTTTTAAAGGTTTAACATTTAATCAGATTTTAAAGCTTTGCCATATGATTAGTTTTCTTTTTTGAAAAGGTTTAACATTTAAATAGATTTTAACGCTTTGCCATGATATATTTTTTTTAAAGGTTTAATATTTAAACACATTTTAAAGTTTTGCCATAATGTTTTTTTAAAGGTTTAACATTTAACAGATTTTAAAGCTTTGCCATATTATATTTTTTTTTTGGAAAATGTTTAACATTTAAACAGATTTTAAAGCTTTGCCATAATATTTTTTTTGAACGTTTAACATTTAAACAGATTTTAAAGCTTTGCCATAATATTTTTTTTTTAAAGTTTGAACATTTAAACAGATTTTAACGCTTTGACATATTATTATTTTTTTTTAACGGTTTAACATTTAAACAGATTTTAAAGCTTTGCCATAATATTATTTTTTAAAAGGTTTAACATTTAAACAGATTTCAAAGCTTTTTTTTTTTTTTACGTAGGCATCGCCACATTATCAAGGCCCAGAGGCCACTCAAGGATAAGGGTTAAACAGTGTACAGTAGAAATTGGACAATATAGTAATCATTAGTAATGAAAATTTGGTAAATTTGATAACTTATATGGAACGGCTCATCAAGAACTTATTTACTTTAGACTTGAACACAACCATATTGTAGTCAGCCGGAAAGCAGGAAAACGGAAGACAATTCCACAGGCGTGCAGTTCTAAGAAAGAAGCTTTGTTCATGGAATCTACGTTTAGGTTTTGGCACAGATAAAGAGTGGGGGAAATTATTGATAGTGTTTACAGCTAGACGAGTGTTTCTTGTGAAAGTTTGGCGAGGGGGGACCATAGATTGAAGCTCAGTTGAACACTTTCCATGAAAATAACGATACATCAGAGACAAACTCGCAACATCTCTTCTGTGAGATAGAGGTTGCAAGGAGGAGAAAAGGACATCTCCTACGAGGCTACGAAGTCTATTTTGAACTCTATCAAGGCAGGACAAGTCCTTTCTAGCAGCTCCTGCCCAGATGTGGCAACAGTATTCCATCCTTGGACGTACCTGGCTCTTATATAGATAGAGAATAGCATCAGCAGTGAGATATCTACCGGATCGATAGAAAGATCCCACCATTTTTCCAGCGGCCTTGGCAACAGATTTGATGTACGTGTTCCATTTAAGATCAGGAGTAATGGTCAAGCCCAGAAGCTTGTCAAAACTTGAGGCCTCCTGAAGACGAGAGCCATTCATTTCAATTGATGACAAATGTGGATTAGAATGTTGATGATGTAAAGAGAGAAGCTTTGTTTTAGATGCATTAAAAGTAATCAGCCACTCCTTTCTCCATTGTACTACGTGCTCAAGATCAGAGGAGAGAGAATTGGAGAGAACTTGGTCGTTTACTGTCTTAGATGTGGTACCATAAATGGTAGTGTTGTCAGCATAAATGTCTACAAATGATGTAAGGATATGATTTGGAAGATCATTAATGTAGATCAGGAAAAGAGTTGGGCTCAGGATGGATCCCTGAGGGACACCGGCATTAATACTGTGAGCTTCTGATTTTTGCCCCTCAACTACTACTCTTATGAACCTATCAGAAAGAAATGATTTAATAATTGAGAAGACTTTTCCAGCTATACCATAGCTAGCGATCTTATGAAGTAAACCTTTAAGCCATACCCTATCAAAGGCTTTAGATATGTCAAGAGCAATTGCCCTAGAAAGATTGCCACCGTCGAGAGATTTGCTAATCCTATGCAATATAACTGTAAGGACATCTGCTGTAGATCTAGCAGAACGGAAACCATATTGAGTGTCACTAAGAAGGTTATTTTTGTTGAGATGGTTGATTACTTCTGTATTTAACACAGATTCTAGCAACTTACTCATGATGCACAGGAGACTTATTGGCCTGTACTGAGAGGGGGATGAGCGATCACCTGAATTCTTAAATACAGGGCATACTGATGAGATTTTCCAGGGAGATGGGAAACTATTCTCCTTAAGACAACGTTTAAACAGTTTTGTAAGTATGGGCGCTAGTTCAGGTTGAAGTTTTTTGAGTACTATAATTGGAATACCGTCAGGGCCAGTTGCTTTACTCGAATCAAGGTTTTTGATTAGCTTCGCAACATCACGTACAGATATACGTATATCACATAGCGTGTTTTCTGGTACAGGAGGAAATATTGGGGGTTGGTGGTCTTGGTCGCAAAGGGTAGAATTAGCTGCAAAGTTCTTGACAAAGAGTTTGGCTTTGTCTGATGCTGACGAGATTACCTCAGGTCCATTGATAATAGTTGGGATGGAGCACACGCTTCTGTTCAGGATTCTGTTTGCTATTTGCCAAAACTGGTGGGAACCAAGCCGCTGCTCAGCTACTTTGGACTTAACAGATTGAGCATACAACTCTCTAGCGTTCTTTATTACTTTCTTACAATGGTTGCTGGCAGTCCTGAAAGCGGCTTTAGTTTCCATACATCTCTTATGTTGGAAGCAGTGGAAAAAGTGATTTCTGTGCGCAATAGCAGCAGCACATTCTGGAGAGAATCATAGCTGGCTGTTAGGTTTTTGCTTGAATTTTTTCGAGGGTATGAAACAGTCTATACCTACAATTAACCATTCCGTCAGGTCTAATACTATAGAGGACACATCCTTTTTAAACATGGAATGCAGAGGTAGATCAGATATAAATGTACGGAAGCTATCCCAGTCAGCCTTAGTGTATCGATATACTGTACGATGAAGAGGTACATCTGGGGACTTATTACATTTCATTTTTATCTTAATTGATACAACAGAGTGGTCGGAAGATCCAAGAGGCGACAGAACAGAAACTGAACATAGTTCAGGGCAAGTTGTGAGAAAAAGGTCTAGTAGGCTCACATACTGGCCGTCATTATCGGGCACACGGGTAGGTTCCTGAACAATCTGAGTGAGGTCATAGGCAATGGAGAAATCATGACAGAACCTCCCCTCATCATCGGTCTTGTTTGAGTGGGTCAACCATTCGACGTTGTGAACATTGAAGTCTCCACATACGTGAATGTTAGCTGAAGGATAAGCAGAAAGGACTTGGTCAATTTTCTCAGATATGCTTTGAAAGATAGTAACTCCGCTGTTGTGGGGGCGATAGAGAGTAAATATAAATGCAGTAGTGTGAGCTAAAGCAACCCGGAAGCACATATAGGGTAAGTTAGGATCTTCCCTGGAGATGTCCCTCCCACATGGAAAGCTATCTTTAATATAGGCACATATTCCATGCCTATGGCGATCTTGGGGGTCAGATTTAGAAGCTAAGAGTATCCTGTAATTGCAAACTCATCTAGGGAAATAGCCTGTCCAATGCCAGTTTCACTTAAAAATAAAAGGTCTGGTTTAGTCTCCTGTAATTGGGTTTCAACCTCTGGAAGGTTAGAACGAAGACCCCTGATGTTGGAGAAGGAGACATGGTAGTAGGGGTCTACGTTGGAAGTTGGAGAACCGGGTTTAATCGTGTATTTTTTCTTGAAACTTGTCATGATGAAATTTTGGAATTTGTGGACTAGGTCGTCAGATTTACTTAGAGCAGGACAGAGAGGGGAAACTAAGAGAGAAAAAGAAACGAAGAATTTTTATTTTATTTTATTTTTTTTTGTAGCACATGATAAGGTAAAGCCGTAACAATTACCCACTAGTATGGCATCGAGAGGCCCCACCAGAAGCTACTGCATGGTCCAGATTCCATTCACCAAATGGCAATACAGCAGCCCCAGTACTTTGCACCTGCTGATAGGACAGCCTCCTTAGTGGTTAATCCAAGGTTCGGGTCCCTGACTATCAGGCGGATAACGTCAGCCCAGACAAAACGTTTACCTCCAGCACCCTTACTAGTGACATGGCTACAAAGATAGACATAGAAACAGAAAATTTCCACCAACTCTGCCAACTGTTCGCGCAAAATACTGCCAACCTAGAAAACAGCTTTTTCTTCTCCCTTTATCAGAAAAATCACTCATTAAAAAATGAGGACTGAGGGACAAATAAGAAGAAGCGAGAGTAACAGGAGCTGCCGATAACGCATCCACAATGCGTTTTCTACTCTCCATTAAAAAAAAAAAAGAAAAAGTATTAAGTATTATACTTAATAAAGTCCAGCAGACGTGTTTAAGGGAAAGTATGGTGATAGATTCCCCTCTCACGAACTAAAAATGAGTACAATTAGGTAATCTATTTTTGCAATCAACTCGGTAGATAAATAAACATTTATGGACGAGAAAAAAAGCTAGCATTTAATACAACAGAAATACATAAATTAAATACTGAAATAAAATGTAGTTATTAATATTTGAATCTAAAAATAAAAAGTGCGAATTAGTAGAGAAATCACTTATCACAACAACACTTCCGTCTCCAACCTGCAAACTAGTGAAGAATTTGACTTTTAATAGCGTTCAGAAGATTTTTTTTTTTAAATTAACCGTTAAGAGAAAGCGTGATTTTATTCTGAACTTTAACTAGTCACGTTTTAAGAAACTTACGATATAAAAGAAAAGCAGATGGGGGGGAGGGGTTCTTCCGAAGTTAGTTGGTGACGTTATAAGTAATTGCGAGAAAAGATGGGAGCCAGAAATTAGGGGTGGGGGACTGAAAATGATAATATAATGGATTGATTATACAATATTTAAGATCAGCTTTGCCATAATGTTTTTTTACAGGTTTAACATTTAACAAATTTTAAAACTTTGCCATATTATTTTTTTTTAAATGTTTAACATTTAAACAGATTTTAAAGCTTTGCCATAATATTTTTTTTAAAGGTTTAACATTTAAACAGATTTTAAAGCGTTGCCATAATATTTATTTTAAAGGTTTAATATTTAAACAGATTTTAACGCTTTGCCATAATATTTTTTTTTTGAAAGTTTGAACATTTAAACAGATTTTAACGCTTTGCCATATTATTATTTTTTTTGAAAGGTTTAACATTTAATCAGATTTTAAAGCTTTGCCATATGATTAGTTTTTTTTTTTTTTTAAGAGGTTTAACATTTAAACAGATTTTAACGCTTTGCCATAATATTTTTTTTTGAAAAGGTTTAATATTTAAACACATTTTAAAGCTTTGCCATAATGTTTTTTTTTAAATGTTTAACATTTATCAGATTTTAAAGCTTTGCCATAATATTTTTCTTTTTAAAGGTTTAACATTTAACATTTAAACAGATTTTAATGCTTTGCCATAATTTTTTTTTGAAAGGTTTAAAATTAAAATAAATATTATGGCAACGCTTTAAAATCTGTTTAAATGTTAAACCTTTAAAAGAAAAAATAATATTATGGCAAAGCTTTAAAATCTGTTTAAATGCTAAACCTTTAAAAAAAAAATAATAATATGGCAAAGCGTTAAAATCTGTTAAATGTTAAACCTTTAAAAAAAATATTATGGCAACGCTTTAAAATCTGTTTAAATGTTAAACCTTTTCAAAGAAAAATATTATGGCAAAGCGTTATAATCTGTTTAAATGTTAAACCTTTTCAAAAAAAAATAATCATATGGCAAAGCTTTCAAATCTGTTTAAATGTTAAACCGTTCAAAAAAAATATTATTGCAAAGCTTTCCTGGTCGTACTGATATGCAGAAGTTTAAATGTAACATAAGCTGACATCTTGCTAATCTTTCCTAGACATGGTCCCAAAAAGTAGCCTTTTTCGTCCAAGTTGTGATGTCTTGTAAGGACTTAACGTGAGTAAAATAAATAAATAGAGCTGGTAGAGTGTATATGTGAGTATATTTATCATACAAGTGAATGTTAAACGTCAAAAATGATATGCATGAAAGTAATTATTAAATGTATGCTGAATAGGGGTGAGAGGCTTGTATAGGGATCTGCAGAATATATTTTCATTTTCATTTTTTTTTTTTTTTTTTTTTACATGGTAGTCACCACTTCTCAAGGCCCGAAGGCCACTTGGGGATAAGGGTTATTGTGTGTACAGTAATCAATGGGATGATATAGTAATCGTTAGTAAACAGATTTTAAAGCTTTGCCATGATATTTTTTTTAAGGTTTAATATTTAAACAGATTTTTTAAAGCTTTGCCATATTATTTTTTTTTTAAGGTTTAACATTTAAACAGATTTTAAAGCGTTGCCATAATATTTATTTTAAAGGTGTAATATTTAAACAGATTTTAAAGCTTTGCCATAATATTTTTTTTGAACGGTTTAACATTTAAACAGATTTGAAAGCTTTGCCATATGATTATTTTTTTTTTTTTTGGAAAATGTTTAACATTTAAACAGATTTTAAAGCTTTGCCATCATATTTTTTTTTGAAAGGTTTACTATTTAAACAGAGTTTAACGCTTTGCCATAATAGTTTTTTTTTAACGTTTAACATTTCAACAGATTTTAAAGCTTTGCCATAATATTTTTTTTGAAAGTTTGAACATTTAAACAGATTTTAACGCTTTGCCATAATATTTTTTTTTGAAAAGGTTTAATATTTAAACACATTTTAAAGCTTTGCCTTAATGTTTTTTTAAAGGTTTAACATTTAACAGATTTTTAAGCTTTGGCATATTATTTATTTTTTTTTTTTTGGAAAATGTTTACCATTTAAACAGATTTTAACGCTTTGCCATCTTTTTTTTTTGAAAGGTTTAACATTTAAACAGATTTTAAAGCTTTGCCATATTATTTTTTTTTTTGAACGGTTTAATATTTAAACAGATTTTAAAGCTTTGCCATAATGTTTTTTAAAGGTTTAACATTTAACAGATTTTAAAGCTTTGCCATATTATTTTTTTTTTTGTTTTAACATTCAAACAGATTTTAAAGCTTTGCCATATTATTTTTTTTTAAAGTTTTAACATTTAAACAGATTTTAAAGCTTTGCCATATTATTTTTTTTAAATGTTTAACATTTAAACAGATTTTAAAGCTTTGCCATAATCCTTTTTTTTGAAAAGTTTAACATTTAAACAGATTTTAAAGCTTTGCCATAATATTCTTTTTGAAAAGTTTTACATTTAAACAGATTTTAAAGCTTTGTCATAATATTTTTTTGGAACGGATTAACATTTAAACAGATTTTAAAGCTTTGCCATAATATTTTTTTTTGAAAGGTTTAACATTTAAACAGATTTTAAAGCTTTGCCATAATATTTTTTTAACGGTTTAACACTTCAACAGATTTTAAAGATTTACCATAACATTTTTTTTTTGAAAGGTTTAACATTTAAACAGATTTTAAAGCTCTGCCATAATATTTTTTTTGAAAGATTTTACATTTAAACAGATTTTAACGCTTTGCAATATTATTATTTTTTTTTCTTTTGGAAATTTGAAACATTTTAAACAGATTTTAAAGCTTTGCCATATTATTATTTGTTTTTGAACGGTTTAACATTTAAACAGATTTTAAAGCGTTGCCATATTATTATTTTTTTTTTGAAATGTTTAACATTTAAACAGATTTTAAAGCTTTGCCATAATTTATTTTTGAAAAGGTTTAACATTTAAACAGATTTTAACGCTTTGCCATAATATTTTTTTTTTAAACTTTAACATTTAAACAGATTTTAAAGCTTTGCCATATTATTTTTTTTGAACGGTTTAACATTTAAACAGATTTTAAAGCTTTGCCATAATATTTTTTGTTGAGCGGTTTAACATTTAAACAGATTTTAACGCTTTGCCATAATATTTTTTGAAAGGTCTAACATTTAAACAGGTTTTAAAGCTTTGCCATAATATTTTTTGAACGGTTTAACATCAAAACAGATTTTAAAGCTGTGCCATAATATTTTTTTTTGAACGGTTAAACATTTAAACAGATTTTAACGCTTTGCAATATTATTATTTTTTTAAATGTTAAACATTTAAACAGATTTTAAATCTTTGCCATGATATTTTTTTTGAAAGATTTTACATTTAAACAGATTGTAACGCTTTGCAATATTATTATATTTTTTTTTGGAAATTTTTAACATTTTAAACAGATTTTAAAGCTTTGCCATAATTTTTTTTTTGAAAAGTTTTAACATTAAAAAAGATTTTAACGCTTTGCCATAATATTTATTTTGAACGGTTTAACATTTAAACAGAATTTAAAGCTTTGCCATCATATTTTTTTAGAAAGGTTTACCAATTTAAACAGATTTTAAAAGCTTTGCCAAATTTTTTTTTTTGAAAGGTTTACCATTTAAACAGATTTTAAAGCTTTGCCATCATTTTTTTTTTTGAAAGGTTTACCATTTAAACAGATTTTAAAGCTTTGCCATAATATTTTATTTTTTTGAAAATGTTTAACATTTAAACAGATTTTAAAGCTTTGCTATAATGTTTTTTTAAAGGTTTTACATTTAATATATTTTAAAGCTTTGCCATATTATTTATTTTTTTTGAAATGTTTAACATTTAAACAGATTTTAAAGCTTTGCCATCATATTTTTTTTTGAAAGGTTTAACATTTCAACAGATTTTAAAGCTTTGCCATAATATTTTTTTTTGAACGGTTTAACATTTAAACAGATTTTAAGGCTTTGCCATAATATTTTTTTTTGAAATGTTCAACATTTAAACAGATTTTAAAGCTTTGCCATAATATTTTTTTTTGTTGAAAGGTTTTACATTTAAACAGATTTTAAAGCTTTGCCATAATATTTTTTTTGTTGAAAGGTTTTACATTTAAACAGATTTTAAAGCTTTGCCATAATATTTTTTTTTAAATGTTTAACATTTAAACAGATTTTAAAGCTTTGCCATAATATTTTTTTTTTGAAAAGTTTAACATTTAAACAGATTTTAAAGCTTTGCCATAATATTCTTTTTGAAAAGTTTTACATTTAAACAGATTTTAAAGCTTTGTCATAATATTTTTTTGGAACGGATTAACATTTAAACAGATTTTAAAGCTTTGCCATAACATTTCTTTGAACGGTTTAAAATTTAAACAGATTTTATAGCTTTGCCATAATATTTTTTTTTGAAAGGTTTACCATTTAAACAGATTTTAAAGCTTTGCCATAATATTTCTTTAACGGTTTAACATTTAAACAGATTTTAAAGCTCTGCCATTATATTTTTTTGAAAGTTTAAACATTTAAACAGATTTTAACGCTTTGCAATATTATTATTTTTGTAAATGTTAAACATTTAAACAGATTTTAAAGCTGTGCCATAATATTTTTTTTTGAAAGATTTTACATTTAAACAGATTGTAACGCTTTGCAATATTATTATTTTTTTTTTTTTTTGAAATTTTAAACATTTTAAACAGATTTTAAAGCTTTGCCATATTATTATTTGTTTTTGAACGGTTTAACATTTAAACAGATTTTAAAGCTTTGCCATATTATTTTATTTTTTTTTTTTTGAAATGTTTAACATTTAAACAGATTTTAACGCTTTGCCATATTATTTTTTTTTAAAACTTTAACATTTAAACAGATTTTAAAACTTTGCCATAATATTTATTTTTAAGTTTAACATTTAAACAGATTTTAAAGCTTTGCCATATTATTTTTTTTGAACGGTTTAGCATTTAAACAGATTTTAAAGCTTTGCCATAATATTTTTTGTTGAGCGGTTTAACATTTAAACAGATTTTAACGCTTTGCCATAATATTTTTGAAAGGTCTAACATTTAAACAGGTTTTAAAGCTTTGCCATAATATTTTTTGAACGGTTTAACATCAAAACAGATTTTAAAGCTGTGCCATAATATTTTTTTTTGAACGGTTAAACATTTAAACAGATTTTAACGCTTTGCAATGTTATTATTTTTTTAAATGTTAAACATCAAAACAGATTTTGAATCTTTGCCATAATATTTTTTTGAAAGATTTTACATTTAAACAGATTGTAACGCTTTGCCATATTATTATTTTTTTTTTTGGAAATTTTTAACATTTAAACAGATTTTAAAGCTTTGCCATAATTTTTTTTTTGAAAAGGTTTAACATTAAAACAGATTTTAACGCTTTGCCATAATATTTATTTTGAACGGTTTAACATTTAAACAGATTTTAAAGCTTTGCCATCATATTTTTTTAGAAAGGTTTACCATTTAAACAGATTTTAAAGCTTTGCCATCATATTTTTTATTTTTGAAAGGTTTACCATTTAAACAGATTTTAAAGCTTTGCCATATTTTTTTTGAAAGGTTTACCATTTAAACAGATTTTAAAGCTTTGCCATCATATTTTTTTTTGAAAGGTTTACCATTTAAACAGATTTTAAAGCTTTGCCATCATATTTTTTTTTTTGAAAGGTTTACCATTTAAACAGATTTTAAAGCTTTGCCATATTTTTTTTTTGAAAGGTTTACCATTTAAACAGATTTTAAAGCTTTGCCATCATATTTTTTTTTTTTGAAAGGTTTACCATTTAAACAGATTTTAAAGCTTTGCCATCATATTTTTTTTAAATGTTTAACATTTAAACAGATTTTAAAGCTTTGCCATAATATTTTTTTTTGAAAGGTTTAACATTTAAACAGATTATAAAGCTTTGCCATAATATTCTTTTTGAAAAGTTTTACATTTAAACAGATTTTAAAGCTTTGCCATCATATTTTTTATTTTTGAAAGGTTTACCATTTAAACAGATTTTAACGCTTTGCCATATTTTTTTTTGAAAGGTTTACCATTTAAACAGATTTTAAAGCTTTGCCATCATATTTTTTTTTTGAAAGGTTTACCATTTAAACAGATTTTAAAGCTTTGCCATATCTTTTTTTTGAAAGGTTTACCATTTAAACAGATTTTAAAGCTTTGCTATATTATTTATTTTTTGAAAGGTTTACCATTTAAACAGATTTTAAAGCTTTGCAATCATATTTTTTTTTTGAAAGGTTATCCATTTAAACAGATTTTAAAGCTTTGCCATCATATTTTTTTTTTTTGAAAGGTTTACCATTTAAACAGATTTTAAAGCTTTGCCATATTTTTTTTTTTGAAAGGTTTACCATTTAAACAGATTTTAAAGCTTTGCCATCATATTTTTTTTTTGAAAGGTTTACCATTTAAACAGATTTTAAAGCTTTGCCATCATATTTTTTTTTAAATGTTTAACATTTAAACAGATTTTAAAGCTTTGCCATAATATTTTTTTTTGAAAGGTTTAACATTTAAACAGATTTTAAAGCTTTACCATAATATTCTTTTTGAAAAGTTTTACATTTAAACAGATTTTAAAGCTTTGTCATAATATTTTTTTGGAACGGATTAACATTTAAACAGATTTTATAGCTTTTCCATAATATTTTTTTTGAACGGATTAACATTTAAACAGATTTTATAGCTTTGCCATAACATTTCTTTGAACGGTTTAACATTTAAACAGATTTTAAAACTTTGCCATAATATGTTTTTTGAAAGGTTTAACATTTAAACAGATTTTAAAGCTTTTCCATAATATTTTTTTTTTGAAAGGTTTAACATTTAAACAGATTTTAAAGCTTTGCCATAATATTTTTTTAACGGTTTAACATTTCAACAGATTTTAAAGATTTGCCATAACATTTTTTTTTGAAAGATTTTACATTTAAACAGATGTTAACGCTTTGCAATATTATTATTTTTTTTTTTTTGGAAATTTTAAACATTTTAAACAGATTTTAAAGCTTTGCCATATTATTATTTGTTTTTGAACGGTTTAACATTTAAACAGATTGTAAAGCGTTGCCATATTATTATTTTTTTTTTTTTGAAATGTTTAACATTTAAAAAGATTTTAAAGCTTTGCCATAATTTATTTGGGAAAAGGTTTAACATTTAAACAGATTTTAACGCTTTGCCATAATATTTTTTTTTTAAACTTTAACATTTAAACAGATTTTAAAGCTTTGCCATATTATTTTTTTTGAACGGTTTACCATTTAAACAGATTTTAAAGCTTTGCCATCATATTTTTTTTTTTGAAAGGTTTACCATTTAAACAGATTTTAAAGCTTTGCCATATCTTTTTTTTTGAAAGGTTTACCATTTAAACAGATTTTAACGCTTTGCCATCATATTTTTCTTTTTTGAAAGGTTTACCATTTAAACAGATTTTAAAGCTTTGCCATCATATTTATTTTTTGAAAGGTTTACCATTTAAAGAGATTTTAAAGCTTTGCCACATATTTTTTTTTTGAAAGGTTTACCATTTAAACAGATTTTAAAGCTTTGCCATATCTTTTTTTTGAAAGGTTTACCATTTAAACAGATTTTAACGCTTTGCCATCATATTTTTCTTTTTTGAAAGGTTTACCATTTAAACAGATTTTAAAGCTTTGCCATCATATTTTTTTTTTGAAAGGTTTACCATTTAAACAGATTTTAAAGCTTTGCCATATTATTTTTTTTTAAAAGGTTTACCATTTAAACAGATTTTAAAGCTTTGCCATCATATTTTTTTTTTTTGAAAGGTTTCCCATTTAATCAGATTTTAAAGCTTTGCCATCATATTTTTTTTTGAAAGGTTTATCATTTAAACAGATTTTAAAGCTTTGCCATATTATTTTTTTTTTGAAAGGTTTCCCATTTAAACAGATTTTAAAGCTTTGCCATATTATTTTTTTTTTTGAAAGGTTTACCATTTAAACAGATTTTAAAGCTTTGCCATCATATTTTATTTTTTTTTTTTTGAAATGTTTAACATTTAAACAGATTTTAAAGCTTTGCCATAATATTTTTTTAACGGTTTAACATTTCAACAGATTTTAAAGATTTGCCATAACATTTTTTTTTGAAAGATTTTACATTTAAACAGATGTTAACGCTTTGCAATATTATTATTTTTTTTTTTTTGGAAATTTTAAACATTTTAAACAGATTTTAAAGCTTTGCCATATTATTATTTGTTTTTGAACGGTTTAACATTTAAACAGATTGTAAAGCGTTGCCATATTATTATTTTTTTTTTTTTGAAATGTTTAACATTTAAAAAGATTTTAAAGCTTTGCCATAATTTATTTGGGAAAAGGTTTAACATTTAAACAGATTTTAACGCTTTGCCATAATATTTTTTTTTTAAACTTTAACATTTAAACAGATTTTAAAGCTTTGCCATATTATTTTTTTTGAACGGTTTACCATTTAAACAGATTTTAAAGCTTTGCCATCATATTTTTTTTTTTGAAAGGTTTACCATTTAAACAGATTTTAAAGCTTTGCCATATCTTTTTTTTTGAAAGGTTTACCATTTAAACAGATTTTAACGCTTTGCCATCATATTTTTCTTTTTTGAAAGGTTTACCATTTAAACAGATTTTAAAGCTTTGCCATCATATTTATTTTTTGAAAGGTTTACCATTTAAAGAGATTTTAAAGCTTTGCCACATATTTTTTTTTTGAAAGGTTTACCATTTAAACAGATTTTAAAGCTTTGCCATATCTTTTTTTTGAAAGGTTTACCATTTAAACAGATTTTAACGCTTTGCCATCATATTTTTCTTTTTTGAAAGGTTTACCATTTAAACAGATTTTAAAGCTTTGCCATCATATTTTTTTTTTGAAAGGTTTACCATTTAAACAGATTTTAAAGCTTTGCCATATTATTTTTTTTTAAAAGGTTTACCATTTAAACAGATTTTAAAGCTTTGCCATCATATTTTTTTTTTTTGAAAGGTTTCCCATTTAATCAGATTTTAAAGCTTTGCCATCATATTTTTTTTTGAAAGGTTTATCATTTAAACAGATTTTAAAGCTTTGCCATATTATTTTTTTTTTTGAAAGGTTTCCCATTTAAACAGATTTTAAAGCTTTGCCATATTATTTTTTTTTTTGAAAGGTTTACCATTTAAACAGATTTTAAAGCTTTGCCATCATATTTTTTTTTTGAAAGGTTTACCATTTAAACAGATTTTAAAGCTTTGCCATAATATTTTTTTTTTGAAAATGTTTAACATTTAAACAGATTTTAAAGCTTTGCTATAATGTTTTTTTTAAGGTTTTACATTTAACATATTTTAAAGCTTTGCCATATTATTTATTTTTTTTGAAATGTTTAACATTTAAACAGATTTTAAAGCTCTGCCATAATATTTTTTTTTTTGAAAGGTTTAACATTTAAACAGATTTTAAAGCTTTGCCATAATATTTTTTTTTGAAAGGTTTAACATTTAAACAGATTTTAAAGCTTTGCCATAATATTTTTTTTGAACGGTTTAACATTTAAAAAGATTTTAAGGCTTTGCCATAATATATATATATTTTTTGAAAGGTTTACCATTTAAACAGATTTTAAAGCTTTGCCATAATATTTTTTTTTTGAAAGGTTTAACATTTAAACAGATTTTAAAGCTTTGCCATAATATTTTTTTTTGTTGAAAGGTTTTACATTTAAACAGATTTTAAAGCTTGTCCATAATATTTTTTTTGTTGAACGGTTTTACATTTAAACAGATTTTAAAGCTTTGCCATAATATTTTTTTTTTTTGTTGAAAGGTATTACATTTAAAATGATTTCTAAGCTTTGCCATAATATTTTTTTTTGTTGAAAGGTATTACATTTAAACAGATTTTAAAGCTTTGCCATAATATTTTTTGTTTGTTGAAAGGTTTAACATTTAAACAGATTTTAAAGCTTTGCCATAATATTTTTTTTTGTTGAAAGGTTTTACATTTAAACAGATTTTAAAGCTTTGCCATATTTTTCTTATTTCGAGGCTTACGTGATATTTTACTTTTAACTAATCATTTTTATTTCGTTAGTTTTTATAACTAATTTATTTTCATTTTGTAATGATATGTAAAAGTGGTCTTTGTTTTAAACAAGGTTGTTTTGTAATTTGTAAAACAGTAAAAGAAAGTTTAAACATTTGGGTTACGTAATGTGATTATTTTGTTATATTTTTCATTTTTTAATAACTGTTACATGTGCTTCTTTTTCTGCCCGATTACATTTTTCTGTCGTAGGGGAAAAGAAATTTAAGTGAAATTAAATTTCTCTGTCCCAAAATAATGATAAAAACAAAATGACACCTCTTTCTCGTTTAAAATGCACCGCATTTATTTTTCAACAAAAATAACAAGATTAACAAGCAAAGTCTGATCAGTAAGAGTTCTTGAGAAATCATTATGATTAGAATGTTCAAAGTAGGTGAAAAATCCTTTGTGGAATTATTAAGATTTGAAAGTCCTTACTTTTTTTTTTGTTTTTTGTTTTTACACTGTGGTCACCACTTATCAAGGCCCGGAACCCACTCAGGGATAAGGGTTATTGCAAGTACAGTACGTTAGTGTGGAGATTTAATGAAGTGTTTACTTAAGAGGGCGGTGTTTCATGGGTGAGGATGCCCACGGATAAAATATAACATAACACCAGTCGTTGTGTTTACTCGGCAACCATTTTTATTTACTACCCTTCTTACACTGGTCACCTCCAAGGGGCGTTACTCCAAACGGTGTAACACCTGTTGCTGTTCATGCAACATCTTCCCTTTTCTCAAAGAAAGGAGAAAACAAACAACAAAAAAAAAACGTCTGAACGGAATTAAAATAAAATATATATAAAAAAGTAACCTAGGCATTCATTGGGCAGGGATTATTCTGCCCTTCCCTACTTTATTTCACGTAGTCCCTAAATCTCACAGGATCTCTCACTACTCTTCCCGACCGTGTTGTCCATAGGCTTGCTTTTGTTTGTTCGGGGCTTGATATCATTGGGGGTGGTGTCGGGTTAACTCCCTCTCCCAATTCACCTTCATACCGAGGTTGGCCTGTGTCATCTCTCTCTTCTATGCTGTTACCTTCATTCCTGACTCTTTCGCTCTGCACTCCGCATGGCTGGTGAATCAACGATGTAAGTGGGGGTGCTTCAGCAGTTTTTTCCAAGTCGACCCTATTCCGTCGATATAGCACTTTTACATTGTATGACCGCTCATCCAATCTCTCCCATACAATTGCATTCTTCCACTCTCTCTGACCCTTTATTTGGGGTTTCGTCCGTACTACATCTCCAGGGTGTAACGGTTGAAGTGGTTTCACTTTGTGTTAAAAAAACTGTTCTTGTCTCCTGCTATCTCGTTTGACACACTTTTTGAGGTTTTTGGCCAATTCTGGTCTGAGTAACTCCTCTCTAGTTGGGAGAAGCGTTTTTGTTCTCCTTTACATCAGCTTCTGAGCTGGTGATAAGAGACCCTTAGATGGTGTATTCCTATGATCCAACATTGCTAGGTATGGATCAACCTTATCCTCCATCGCTTTCTGGAAAAGGTTCTTTGCCATTTTTACTGCAGATTCCACTTTCCCATTCGCCTTGCTATTGTATGGACTAACAGGTGTATGTATAAAACACCACTTTTTAGCAAAGGTGGAAAATTCCTGGCTGCTAAACTGAGGCCCATTATCAGTTACCACCTGATCTGGTATTCCATGTCGTGCAAAATGATGTTTCAGTTTGGTTACTACTGTCTTAGCTTCTGTATTTTGAAGATGATCAATTTCCCAGAAGTTGCTCATGTAATCCACAGTACAAAGATAGTCTCTATCTGTAAACTTAAACAGGTCCACTCCCACTTTCGCCCAAGGTCTGTCAGGAACTTTATGAGCCATTAATGGTTTGGCTGGATTGGCTACTTCGTATTTTCTGCATGTGGGGCATTTTGAAACATAGTCTCTGATCTCACTGTTCATGTTTGGCCAATACAAACATTCTCTTGCCCTTCTGCAACATCCTTCTATTCCTAGGCATGTAGAATGCAGCTTCTCCTTCAGTATAGCCCGCTGGGTAATTGGAACCACTACACGATTACCCCTGAAAGTTAACCCATTTTGTACAGTCATTTCATTTCGTATACCAATAAACGGTCAAGATGTATTTTTTCGTCTGGCCATCCCTCCACAATTACTTGCCGCAACTGCTGCATGCTTCGGTCTTCTTTTGTGGCTGAGCACAGTTCAAGCAGCCTCCTCTCTGTTACAGGAATGTATTTAGCTTCCTTGACATCATCTTCATTGTCCATATCTTCGCTGTTCACTCCGTGGACATATGCTCTTGATAGCGTGTCTGCAAGGAACATCTTCCTACCTGGATGGTACAGAACAGTAGCATCGTAAGCCTGTAATCGCATCAGCATGTTTTGCAGTCGTTTGGGGCATTTTCCCAACTCTTTTTTCATGATAGCTTCTAATGGCCTATGATCGGTCAGTACCGTTATCTGTCGACCAAACGTATATTGATGAAACCATTCGGTAGCATAGACTACTGCTAGCAGTTCTTTTTCAATTTCCGCATATCGGGTTTCTGTGTCAGTCAGCGCACGGCTGATATAGGCTAGAGGTTAACCTTCCTGCAGTAGTGCAGCCCCCATACCCTTCTCACTTGCATCACATTGAATGACCAAATGTTTGTTGGGTTCATAGTATCTCAATACTGGTGCCTCACTCACTAACCTTTTAATTTTTTTAAAAGCTCTTTCATGAATTTGGGACCACGTCCAATGCACATCTGCCTACACTAAATTCCGAATTGGGGCCATCACGTCGGAAATATGCGGCAGAAACTTTGCCAAGTAGTTCACAAATCCAGCCAATCTTTGCACGCCTTTAACATCTGTTGGGCATGGCATCTCTTTTATAGCTTTTACCTTCCCAGGGTCAGGAAGTAACCCATCACTGGTTATCGTGTGACCTAGGAAAGATATAGATGTTTGTTGTAGGTTCAATTTTCCAGCATTCAATCGAATCCCACGATCACGGAATCTCTGCAACAGTTTTCTCAGTTTTTTGTCATGATCAGCTGTTGCTTCCTCCATTGTTTTACCTTTCCCAATCACCAGAAGATCATCTGCTTTGTTGATCACACCCTCTAAATCCCATACATTGTTAAAGAGAGCCTTTTGAAATATCTCTCGAGCTGGAGTAATCCCAAATGGTAAAACCTTCTACTGAAACCGACCAAATGACGTGGTAAATGTAGTCAAATGACTGCTGACTTCATCCAATTTCAAATGCCAAAATCCATCTCGTAAATCCAGGGTGGAAAATACTTTGCTGTCAGCCAGTTCTGGCAGCAAATCATCCAATGTAGGTAGTTGGAAATGTTCCCTTTTCAAAGCCTTATTTAGTGGTCTTGGGTCTATGCAAATCCTTAGATTTCCATTTTTCTTCACCACCAATGCCAATGCACTTACCCATGGAGTTGGTTCACTTATTGGTTCAATAACTTTCTTTTTAACCAGTTTCTCCAATTCAACTTTTAATTTGTCTTTCAGTGCGACTGGCACTCTTCGTGCTGCAGCTACATTTGGTGTTACTGCTGTATCCACCTCCAAATGTACCACTCCAGGTAACTGACCCAATTCCTCCTTAAATACATCTCTGAACTCGTTTATAATGCTGTCAGAGTTCTGGCTGCTGGATTCATCCACTTGGGAAATTTTGGCTATCATTTTGAACTGGACCTGGTTGATTGTGATGAGTGCCATCTTCTGAATTGCATTTGCTCCCAGTAAAGGATGGAAATGCTCTTTTACAATGACAAACTTAACTGCATATTTTTGTCCAGTTTTGGGGTTTATGATTTTGACTCAACACTCTCCCAATGGCTTCACTTCTGTTTCATTCCACATGACCAGTGTCTTATTTGAAGGCTCCAGTGTTTTCCCCATTACATGCTTCTCATTCAGTATGTTTACTGATGCTCCACTGTCAAGCTGAAAAATAATTGGCTTTCCTTTCACCATCATTTCCGCTTTTATCACCTCATGATTCACAGCATTAACTTTTTCTTTTATTGTTATACTGTCTACCTGCCCATAGTCTGAAGAACTACTACTGTCATCTTGATCCTCGTGTTGTTGCGTTTGACAGTCTGCACCTTCTTTTTTCTTGCTAGTCTGCATTTTGCAGAAAAATGATTTTTTCCATTACAGTTGTAGCATGTCTTGCCAAATGCAGGACATACTTCCTTGTTCGGTCCATGTTGTACTGTACACGCTCTGCATTCTTTCATAGTGTGCGTTCTATCCCAACCATTATCAATGGACCAGAGGTCATCTCGTCAGCATCAGACAAGGCCAAACTATTTGCAAAGTACTTTGCAGCTAATTCTACCTTATGCGACGAAAGCCATCAACTCCCCGTATTTCCTCCTATAACACAGAACACGCTAGGTGACATACAAATATCTGTGCATGAGGTCGCCAAGCTAATCAAGAACCTTGATTCCAGTAAAGCAACTGGCCCTGACGGCATCCCAATTATAGTGTTAAAAAAGCTTCAACCAGAACTTGCTCCCATACTTACAAAACTGTTTAAGCATTGCCTTAAGGAGAAGTGCTTTCCAACTCCCTGGAAAACGTCATCAGTATGCCCTGTATTTAAAAATTCAGGCGACAAGTCATCTCCCACTCAGGACAGACCAATAAGTCTCCTGTGTGTTATGAGTAAGTTGCTGGAATCCATATTAAATAGAGAAATAGTAAACCACCTCAGCAGAAACAATCTTCTTAGTGACACACAATATTGTTTCCGTTCTGCAAGATCTACCGCAGATGTGCTAACGGTTATATCTCACAGGATTAGTGAATCTCTTGACAAAGGCTTCCTTTCTAGGGCAATTGCTCTTGACATATCAAAGGCCTTCGACAAGGTATGGCATAAAGGCCTACTTCACAAGATTTCCAGCTACGGTATAACTGGAAATGTTTTCTCAATCATTAAATCATTTCTCTCCGATAGGCTCATAAGAGTAGTGGTCGATGGACAAAAATCAGAGGCCTGCAGTATTAATGCTGGAGTCCCTCAAAGGTCAATCCTGGGCCCAACTCTCTTCCTGATCTACATCAGTGACCTCCCTAAACACATACTTATATCATTCGTGGACATCTATGCTGATGACACGACCATCTACAGTAACACATCAAAGGCTGTAAATGACAAAGTTCTCTCTGATTCTCTCTCCTCTGATCTCGAGCGCATGGTTCAGTTGGGGAAGACGTGGCTGGTTACTTTTAATGCATCTAAAACCAAACTCCTATCCTTACATCATCAACGCTCTGATCCCCATCTGGCATCAATTGTGATGGATGGCTCTTGTCTGGGAGAGGCCTCATGTTTTGACAAGCTTCTGGGTTTGACCTTTACTCCTGATCTGAAATGGAACACGTACATCAAGTCTGTTGCCAAGGTCGCTGGAAAGATGGTGGGATCCTTTTACCGCTACAGAAGATATCTCACTACTGATGCAATTCTCTATCTATATAAAAACCAAGTACGTCCAAGGATGGAATACTACTAAAAACAGCCTATCCTGCCTTGACAGAGTACAAAATAGACTTCGTGGCTTAGTGGGGGATGCCCTTTTCTCTACCTTGCAACCTCTCTCCCACAGAAGAGACGTTGCAAGCCTTTCCTTGTTTTATCGTTATTTCCATGGCAGGTGCTCGTCTAAACTCCAATCTCTGGTCCCCCCTCGCCAATCTTTCACGAAAAACACCCATCTAGCCGAATCCACTGTGAAAAATTTCCCCCACTCTTTATCTGTGCCTAAATGAAAACGTGGATTCCATGAACAAAGCTTCTTTCTTAGAACTGCACGCTTGTGGAACTCTGTTCCGTCTGCCTGCTTCCCACCTGACTACAACTTGGATGTGTTCAAGTCTAACATTAACAAATTCCTAATGAACTGCTCCCTTAAGTAAACACTTCATCAAATTTCCACACTAACGTAATGTACTTGCAATAACTCTTATCCCTGAGTGGCTTCCGGGCCTTGATAAGTGATGACCACTGTGTAAAAAAAAAAAAAAAAAAAAAAAAAAAAGCTCAGGGGAAGTTGAGAGAAAAAGGTCTAGGAGGCTTGCATATTGACCAGTAGTATCGGGCACAAGGGTGGATTCGTGAACAATCTGAGTGAGGTCATAAGCAATGGCAAAATCATGACAAAACCTCCCCTCATCGTCTGTCTTATTTGAATGGATCAGCCATTCCACGTTATGGACGTTGAAGTCACCACAGATGTGGATGTTAGCCGAGGGATGTGCAGACAGGATCTGGTCTATTTTCTCAGATATACTCTTAAAGATAGTAACTCCGCTGTTATGGGGCCGATAGAGGGCAAATATAAATGCAGTGGTGTAAGCAAGTGCAACCCAGAAGCACATATAGGGTAAATTAGGATCTTCTCTAGAGATATCCCTGCCACATGGGAAGCCATCTTTAATGTAGGCACATATTCCATGACCATGGTGATCTTGGGGGTCAGATTTAGCTGTTAAGTTAGAGTATCCGTTAATTATGAACTCATCTAGGGAAGTGGCCGGCCCTATTCCAGTTTCGCTTAGAAAGAATATGTCCGGTTTCGTCTCCTGTAATTGGGTTTCAACCTCTGGAAGGTTGGAACGTAGACCCCTGATGTTGGGGAAAGAGACCTGGTAGTAGGGGTCTACGTTGGAAGATGGGGTTCTAGGTTTATTCGAGTTTTTTTTCTGGAGATATTTCATGTTGAGGTTTTGGGATTTGTGGAACAGATTGGCATACTTGCTTAGCAGTGGCGGCTCGTGCCTAAGATTAGTGGGGGTGCTGTTATAAAGAAAACACCTATTTTTTTTAATATTGTGTAAAAATAAAACAAACATAAAATTATACATAATTTATACGTATGCACACGTATAAAAATACAATAACTTAAAGGAATCCTTAATAGATGTAAATATTTTACTTATTACATTCATTTGAAAGTAAACTCCATTCTTTTTGTTTTAATTTGTGAGAAAAGATTGATAATTTTCTCCTTAACTTCTGAATGACTGCTGAAGAACTTTTTTATCAATTGAAAGCACTGCAAGTTCATTTAGTCTTTCGCAACCCATGGTGTGCCTTAGAAAAGTTTTTATTCTTTTCAGAGTTGAAAAACAACGTTCTATCTCTTATGTAGTCATGGGAATTGTCAAGATAATTTTTATGGGTTTTGTGATTTCACTAAGAACATCGTTTAAATTGTTTTCCAAAATAAATTTCAGGAGATCAATTACTTTGCAATACTCATGGATATCTGACCTACTATAAAATATTTCTAGCTCAGTTTCAAACTTTTCTTTGTCAATCATGGAATATGCTTCAGTTGTCAAGGATATCTCTTCTGTAGGTAATTTTTTTTCTTAAAACTAGCAAAGCTTATCTTGTTAAACAATTTAGCAAGTATTAAATGTTTAGTTGAAGAATATCTGTCCGTTATATCAACAGATATATAGTCACACAGTTCTTTAGCTTCGCCCTTGAGTGTTTGTGAAGAATTTTCACAGTATTTGGTGTTTCTTATCTCTAAAATAGCAGTTTTGAAATTTGTTATGTATTCATTGACTTTATATATGCTAATTTCCCGAGAAATAATTTCAACATGAGACATAATTTTATGAAATAGCTCAAACCAAAATATGAAATTTTCATCGTTCGAATATTTCAGAATTCCTGTCGCTTCTGCAACGGTCTCATCTACATATGATGTTGACTGAATTTCAGTGACAGTTTTTTTATGCTTGAACATTTTCATGAACTCTATTTATGTATGTTAAAGTTCCACCTTGTGGCGGATACACGTAGAATGCTTACATCCAGTTGCTTCTTGAAAAATGGACAGACGCTGTGGTGATCTAGAAAAGAAAGTTGGAATAGCCAAAATGTTAGAGATAAATATTCTAGCATTTCGTGTAATGCTTGCTGCATTCCTCATTATTAAATTAAGTTGATGCGCATAACAGTGAGTGAAATGCGCATTACTATAAACTGCTTTTATTTTCGCCTGAGCACCAGCTTTTTTGCCTTTCATGACATTTGCATCATCAAATGTCTGAGCTATCAGTTTTTGGCGATTCCCTTGAAGGGTTATATCTAATTCTTGTAGAATACATTTTGATATCCTATCAGCGGTTTGGTTTTCTGGAATAAAGAATCCCCAAATGCGTTCAAGTATTTTTTCATCCAAGACGTACCGTAAAACAATGATCATTTGTGTATGTTCAGACACATCTGTTATTTCATCAGCCATGACAGCTACAAAGGAAGCTTTGCTAATTTCTGCCCTTATTTCATTATGGTATATTTGTAAAAGACAGTCAAGTATGTCATTCTGAATAGTCTTGGAAGCACCTTTGAAGACATTACTGGTTTCTAAGTGATTCTTTAAATCTGGATCTAATTAAGATGCAAAATTTAAAAATCCTCTAAATACACTTGGATTTACTGAATCATCTTTTTCATCATGTCCTCGTGAGGGAGTTTCAAAGTTCCCACAAAAGAAAATACAATCTATTATTTTAGATAAAATTTCACGGTTCTTCTTAACATTCATGTTATGATGATTGATTGAAAGTCTGCAGGCCTCACTAAGTTTTGCTTTAATATTTATGGTCCCCAAAATTGATAGGGAAACTACATTGTCAACGTGCTTCTCATGCTTTTCAGTTCTATCTTTCATTTTGCTAATAGTTCTGAAACTATCTTTTGTCCATGTTACATCACCCCCAACAACAAACAAGGAAAGCAGAACAATGCCTTTTTTAGTTCACAGCCGCAAAGCTAACTTTTCCGTTGGTACCATTAAAGCTACGAATATACACTTTGTTGTTGCTAATGCCTGGCTGAGATATTTGAATATCAGGCATTGAACGGCTTCTTTTCTAAATTACAACTTTATCATGGAGAGACTGCTGTGAAAACTCAATCTGTTGAAGTTCATTTACCGTCGCAGAAGTTATTTCTTGGGGGTGCAAGGAGACCATGGTTAAATTCTTTTTATATCAATTGTATTGGTAAGTACTAGGTAGTCTATTAGTAGAATATCAATTAGGGTAGAAGGAATACAATGTTTATGTGATCCTCTTTTTGCGATTCAATTGAACCGGAAGTTCTAACTGAGTTGAATCATACTTTTATAACTTTTAGGTCACAGATTTTTATTAACGAAAAAAGTTTTACTATTTAACAACGGTTTTATTTATAAAAAGCTTATTGTTAATTAAAAATAGGCGTATAACAAAATAAGCTTGTCATTAAAATTGCTTTTTTTAATACAAATATTTTTAACTTTGCCATTATAAGCCGTCGAAAAAGGGGTAATACGCAAAAATATTTTAATCAAAAAACACTATTTTAAATTGTATACACTTTACAGAGTAATAAAAAAAATATACAAATATATTTCTTTTAAACTTTACAGATTAAATAAAATTTTACCGCAGGCAAACAAACGCAAAACATTGTTTAAATACATTTTATTTACAATTTTTTAATTATTTATTTTTTCATGAAAACAAAATCTTTGCCTGCAAACGATGGTAAAGTTAGGAGATTACCATTTAAAAATTGTTTTATTGGATAACAGTTTTATTTAAAATTTAAAAATGTATGTTTATAACAAAACTTTGTAAATAAAATATAGAATAAAAAAGTTTACATGTTTGTGTAAAAGTGAGAAATTACTGTAAGAAAAAAAATGTAGGGAAAAATTCAAGATGGCGCCCGACTCTCTCTTTAACACGGTAAGATATCCTCAACACGGCACAAGAAGCAACAGCCACACGATTCCCCAGCCAACTCAATCGTCACTCCCCACGTCTTTCCCCTCACCCGCTTTTATCGTCGTTCTAGGTCGGCTAAATTTGCATATTCCGAGAATTCGTGTGACTTTGCGAGACATCATACTTTACAAAAGACGGCGGTCGCCATCTTGGTCCCTCTTTTCTATTTTTGGTCGGTAACGCTGAGCTGGTCTCGAGGTAAGTCTTTTTCCCCTCATCCGTCTCTCCCACGTACCCACACAACACGCAAACACGCGGGCGCTTATCTCCTGGATGCACGTTACACTCCCCCCTGATCTGATGATCACATAGAGAGCACTGGGGGGGGGTGGCCTTTTAGTGCGTGTGCTTCTGTGAAGAGGTACATTCACTGTTTCAGATTCGGGCTCTGGATCTGGTTCCGCCTCATCAGATGAAGTATCGCTATCAGTCTCTGGAAGGGGCTCACTGAATCCGTGCATCGGCAGCTCATCGCTAGACGCTTCACTGCTTTCTTCTGTAGTTGTATGACGCACCTCGGTAGCTGGGCGAAGATCTCGCACATGTCGTGGGGTTCCATCGACCAAAACAGACTGCTGGCTAATCACTCCAGATATGTGTCCTCGCTTAAACTTGTCGGTGCACCGATTTCCTGGAGGCCGCACCCACACTGGATCTCCCACTTCATATCTGTTATATGTTCCCTTGTCGGTTGGCTGCGTAGTGTTGATTCCCTTCACTCCGACTTGGTACGTGTAAATAGCATTCGCAGGTGCGGTTGAAGGGGACGTCCCGTCCTTTGGCGTAATGTTGTACCAATATGTTGCTTCCGCAATAGTACATCGCTTCCTGGCAGCAATTCTCTTGATGCTGCGATGGCTTCTTTCAGCAATGCCATTTCCTGATGGCACATGCGCACATCGCAACCGTAGACGGACGCCCCACTCATCTAACAACTGCCGGACTTGCTGGCTACAAAACGCTGCATCATTGTCAGTCAGGAGCTCTTCCGGCGCACCTCGCTCAAAAAAAATGGATGATAGGTGGCGAACAACATTTGCTGAATCCTGTCTGGTCATCTGCCGCCACACCGCAAATCTCGTAGGCCCGCAATCAATGAGAGTTAGAAAGGGCTTGCCACTGTAATGGGTAATATCCATGGCCAGCCGCTGCCACACACTCTCAACTTCCAAGCGACCCTTCTGCCATCGCTCTGGTGCAGGATCAATAGACTGGCAAGCCTCACAATTTCTGACGATCTGTCTGACATCCATCTTGGTCACTGCTGGGTATGCACACCTCACAAAATAAAGGGTCCTCTTGATACCCGGATGTCCGCTCTGTGCATGAATTTTTTGTATTTGAGATGGGTCGATTGCAACTGCACAAGATCGAGCAGTAATCTCCATTCCCATCTTCGCGGCTTCATACCATTTGTGAGGTACACGGGTCAGTTGGTCAGCACGATTACAATGTGATGGCACCAGAGTGACGCTCAGTGATAGCCCATACTCAGATACCAGGTTTTTTAGCATGTCTAGCCTTCTCCGTATTAACATTTCGCTTGCTGCCTTGGTACGGATTCGTGTCCGTCCTGAAAGTGTGTCAGACACCCAGTGGTAGACACAGAGAGAATCTGTGTACAAGGTCAACTTCTTAGACTGCCACTGCAGGGCCAGATTTACCCCCTTTACAACAGCGTCCAGCTCTGCCAGGTTGATATGCTGAGAATCTGTTATGGGTCGCAGCCAACATGCATCCTCGAACACGTTTCCTCCTTGCTCCAACGATACTCCCAACGCCAAAGAACTGGCATCAACCCACACACCTACGTTGTCTCCGTTAACACACCACCGCCCACAGGCAGGGTCCTTCTTGTTCACTCTCTCCAGTGTCTCCTTAATCATCAGAGTTAGTAGGACATCATCGGATATGTCATCCCAACCCGTGGTTGTTAAATTTGCTCTGCGTTTAATCACACCAACAGCTGCGCGGAGCCAGCCACAGACCGGTAAGTGACCAACAAGTTTTCCACACCAAGAAAAAACGGTCCGCCTTGTAACGAGGTTGGGGATGCTTGGAATTTCACTGCCACGCCTCCATTGTAGGGTGCCATCCTCTTCATAAACATCCAATCCCAATACACGTGCTCCTTCCCTTAAACGTTCGGGATTCTTGCATTCCAGACCAAACTGAGCCAACTTTTCTTTGACACACGACGCAGACTGTACATCTTCATTGACGTATACGTCATCAATGTAAGCTGACGTTGAGTCCCTCATGGGCTTTTCTTGGGACAATACTGTGTTGACAATAGTCTTCATGATCTGTGGTGCCACATTTAGGTCGAAGCCAAGGCGTGTAAGGCAGTACCTCTGCCCCTGGAACCAAACTGTCTGGAACGGCCACAACGTCTCATCAACTCGCACCTGTAAATAGGCTTTTCGTAAATCCAATATTGAGACATTAGTGCCTTTCTGACGCCATTCCCTCAACTTACTGGCGCATATGTCAGCATCGGCAGTGTAGGCTTCAATATGCTTGTTAAGCTCCCTATAGTCCAGCACGGGCCGTACTTTCGACTTGTTATGCTGGACTACTGCCATCAAGAGTATTAGACCCTTCGGAGGCCCAAGCTTGTCCTCAGGGTAGGGGATTAACCAGCCATCTTGGATCCACGCCTTTAGTTCCCTTTCGTATTCTGCTCGGGCCTCACTGGGTATAGGGTACTCTGCAACCCCATTCTTGAGTTTAGTCGGTGCCATTCCCTCGGTCCACTTCCAAGATGCAATCCAGGCCCTCTTGCGCGAGTCGTAGTCCACTGTAAAATCCGGCCGATCGATATGGAGCGCTGCACACACTGGGGCCTCTAAGAATCGCACCTTTCCATCCCGATGAATTGCGACTCCCCCCAGCGCCTTGATGGCATCGTATCCGAGCAACAGGTCAAACCCCAGGAGATTTCCTTGGGTCACGAGCACATTGATCTTAGTGGTTGCACCGGTGTCCGTGTAGATCTTGACAGTTCCAGCTCCACAGCATGTCTGGGTCTCGCCTCCTATCGTGGTGACTTTGATCTTCCTCTTAGTCCAACTTGGACACAGCCTGGTGCTCACTATAGTATGCGAACAGCCTGAGTCGAGAAGTGCTGAGCAGGGTATCCTGTTTACGTAGACGGTTATTACTGGTTGCGCCTTGTTCAAATTTTGCTCGGGGAGCTGGGCGGCGCTGACGTCCTCTCCCCTGATACGTTTCCCGCACAGTTTTGGGCTAGATGCCCCAAACCGCCACACTTAAAACAGCGCACACGCCCCCTGTTGGTGCAATTCCTTGCAAAATGTCCGCGTCAGCTGCAGCGAAAACATTTCCCATTGCTTGCAGGGTTCTGATTCGGAATCTCCCGAGCGCCAATCTGGCCTGTCTGTGTCGCCATCACAACTGGTTCCCCCAGGTCCTCCTCATCTTTGATGATGGCTCGAGCACGTTCCATCAAGTGTTCCATGGTCGTTGTTGAAACGCTGGTTGAGGCTCTCAGTAGCTGCTTCACCCGAGTGGGAAGGCCCGCCACAAACGCGTACGCAAGCGTCCGCTCCGACACCCCTCCACCGAACAGAACTGCGAGTTTCTTTAACTCAGCGAAGAAAACGTCCACGCTTTCCTCCGGTAGAAGTTTTCGGGAAGCAAATTTTTCATAGGCCGTACAAGGATCCATGGCAAATGCCTTGTACAGCGCAGCTTTAATTGCGGTGACATCTCCCTTTTCGGCAGCACTGAGTTGCTGATATACACTCAAGGCACCCCCAGCCAATCTCAGGGGAATTACAGTGTGTACCCTTTTCACCTCACAAAGGTCGCACGTCAGCTCGACCCTTTCAACCCAGTCGATGATGGACGTGGACCCGTCAAACTCGGGTATGAGCTTTAAGTCAAATTTCGACTCGGTCATAGTCCTAGAGGCCAAATGGCCGGAATAGCTTGTAAAAGTGAGAAATTACTGTAAGAAAAAAAATGTAGGGAAAAATTCAAGATGGCGCCCGACTCTCTCTTTAACACGGTAAGATATCCTCAACACGGCACAAGAAGCAACAGCCACACGATTCCCCAGCCAACTCAATCGTCACTCCCCACGTCTTTCCCCTCACCCGCTTTTATCGTCGTTCTAGGTCGGCTAAATTTGCATATTCCGAGAATTCGTGTGACTTTGCGAGACATCATACTTTACAAAAGACGGCGGTCGCCATCTTGGTCCCTCTTTTCTATTTTTGGTCGGTAACGCTGAGCTGGTCTCGAGGTAAGTCTTTTTCCCCTCATCCGTCTCTCCCACGTACCCACACAACACGCAAACACGCGGGCGCTTATCTCCTGGATGCACGTTACAGTTTGTACTATGAGCAAACAAAAAAAATTAAAGATACATAATTTTATTTACAAATCTTTTTACAACTTTTTATATAAAAATAAAAACAAACTTTGCTATTTATTAAGCTTATTATAAAAACGGTTTTACATACTCGTCTTGTTATTGCACATTTATATTAAAAAACTTTGTTCAAAGTGTAAAACTTCTTGCTTTGTCCTCGTGGGATGTAAATAAATGCTAAAGCTTATATATATATATATATATATATATATATATATATATATATATATATATATACTCGGGTTTTTTTATATTCAAAAGTAATGGACTAATGAATTCAACGAGGTTGTTAGATAGTGCTCAATAAAAAGAGCTGATAATACTTGTTTATTGTTATATAAACATGCTCATATCCCGCTGCTACAAATAGCCACTTGTTTCAATCAAACAACAGATATCATCAGGCAGCGACTTGACTATTCAAAAGTTCAATGAATAACCTTAAGATTATAATGATATTATAATAAGATTATTCATTGAACTTTTGAATAGTCAAGTCGCTGCCTGATAATATCTGTTGTTTGATTGAAACAAGTGGCTATTTGTAGCAGCAGGATGTGAGCATGTTTATATAACAATAAACAAATATATATATATATATATATATATATATATATATAATGTGTGCGTATATATATATAATGTGTGTGTATCCATATGTGTGTGTGTATATATATGTGCGTGTATATATGTGTGTGTATATGTGTATATATGTGTGTGTGTGTATATGTGTGTGTATATATATATATGTGTGTATGGGTGTGTATATGTGTGTGTGTATATATATATGCGTGTGAATATATATGTGTGTATATATATGTATATATGTGTGTATATATATATACAGTTGTGCCCGATATTATTCATACCCCCCCTTGAAAATTGAGTTTATTAGGTGTAACTTTGTTAGAATTTATTGTTTACGTCCATATTGATACATATTCTTAATAAACCTCTTCTGATCATTTTCGTCATTTTAAAATCTCGAGATACTTGTAATAAAAGAAATATACAGCTATTTATAAAATCTGCAATGTTCAAAAATAATCATACCCCCTTATTTTTTCAGTATTAATCGAGTTTCTGACTGTTTGTTTCCTGTTTGATTCTTATTTTGAATGCTTTTATACAACCTTTGATTAATTTCATTTCGTTTTTTGCATTTTTCAGAAATTAAAATGATATCAACTGAAAACCAATAAAAGAATAAAAATTATTAGAATGGGGAAGAAAAAAGAGCTTAGTAATGATCTTAGGACTAAAATTGCGAATTCACATAAGGATGGTTTAGGTTAAAAGTCAATTTCCAAGAAATTTGAGGTCCCTACAGCAACAGTACAGAGCATCATCAAAACATTCCAGAGCCACTACACAACAAACAACTTGATTGGTAGAGGAAGGAAAAGGAAACTGTCTGCTAGAGCCACCAGTAATATTGTAAGAAGTGTTAATGCAAATCCAACCACCACTACTAAGGACATTTTAGAAAATCTGGAGTCTTCTGGCATAAAAATATCAAGGCAAACATTGCAAAGGACTCTGCATGAAAATGGTCTGAAAGGAAGAAGACCAAGAAGGACTCTATTGCACACCGGAAAACACCTTGCAGCACGTCTAAAGTTTACTAGGAACCATGTGAATTCTCCAGAGTCCGTTTTCTCAAGTATTTTGTGGACTGACGACACAAAAATTGAATTGTTTGGCCATATGGATGTTTCTTACGTTTGGAGGAAGAAAGGAGAAGCTTACAACCCAAAGAACACCATACCCACGGTGAAACATGGTGGTGGTAGCCTAATGTTTTGGGGCTCCTTTTTGGCTAGTGGTCCAGGTAGTTTGGTCAAGATAGATGGAACCATGAAGAAGGAGCAATATTTGGAGATACTCCAGAAAAACATTAGACAGGATGCGGAGAAGCTCCATTTAGGACCAAACTGGGTCCTTCAACAGGATAATGATCCAAAACATACTGCCAAAATAGTCAAGAAATGGTTTGAGGATAATCAAATTAATGTTTTGGAATGGCCTAGCCAGAGTCCCGACCTGAACCCTATCGAAAACCTCTGGCACATATTGACAACTGAGGTTAAAAAGCGGAAACCTAGAAATTTGAGGGATTTGGAGAACTACTGCATTGAAGAATGGTCAAAAATCAGTGTTGATGCTTGTAAAAACCTTGTTGATAAATATCCAAAACGGTTACAGGCAGTTATTAAGAATAAAGGGCATGCTATTGACTATTAGTAAGAGAGGTATGAATAATTTTGAACTAGTGCCATTATTGTTTTTCTTTGTATAATGTTTCAAACTTGCATAATTTATTTATTTGTTGAGTTTAAATTAAATGCTTATGCTTGATTTATTGTTTGAAATCCCTTTAATATTGTCTACCTTCTGGTTTGAGCAATAATCTTATAGAAATCTCAAAGATCCGAGGGGTATGAATAATATCGGGCACAAGTGTATATATATATATAAGGCAAAAACATTTCTAACTAAAATGTATTTTAAAAAGTAAACTTTTCTTCGCTTTTCTATAAAAAAAATGTAAATATTTTTTATTCTGTAAAGTTAAACTACTACAAAATAAATAAATTTTAAACTACTTAAAAATACAAATAAAATAAGCCATATAGGTAAAATAAAAAATAACATTTGTAACTTCAAGGCTAAAAGCCCGAACACTTTTAATTAAAAAAAAAAAAAAGTTTGGCATATTATATATTTTTGTCTGCTTAAATCGCATTTAAAAGTGTGGGATTTTTTTTTTTTTTTTTTTTAAGCTGGAGATTTTATTTACAAGAACACGTTACACTTTTTAATAATAATAAAAAGAAAACATTTGTAAACAAAGCTTCTTAAAAAAAAAATAAATAAATAAGCGAAAACGCGCAAACACCGCGTTTGGAACTGCGAAAAATACAGTTCCGATTTGACTCATATTAACCGTTCTAGATCGGGCATGCGCACAAGCGAATTTCACTAAGAATGTGTAACTGTGGATTTCGCAGCCCCAAGCAAAGTTTCGCTTTTATGCTTATATGAGTATGGGGACAATTATCGACATTAAGCTTCAGGATTATATATATATATATATATATATATATATATATATATATATATATATATATATATATATATAATTAATATTATATATTATCACATACAAAAAAAAAAACAACGAAAACGTATTCTTTTTAACGTGTACTAATGAGTAGAAATGACTTGGGGGTGCTGCAGTTCCACAGCACCAGGCACGAGCCGCCACTGTTGCTTAGAGCAGTACAGAGAGGGAAAGTAAGAGAGAAAAAGACATGCAAAGGTAAAGCCGTAACAATTACAGTGAGAGGCCCCACCAGAGACTACTGTATGGTCCAGAATCCATTCACCAAATAGCAATACAGCAGTCCCAGTACTTTGCGCCTGCTGATAGGACAGCCTCCTAGTGGTTAATCCAAGGTTCGGGTCCCTGACTATCAGGCGGATAACGTCAGCCCAGACAAAACGTTTACCTCCAGCACCATTATTAGTGACATGGCCACAAGGATAGACATACAGATAGAAAATTTCCGACATCTCAGGCTACTGTTCACCAAGTACTACCGACCTTTAAAGCAGCTTTTTCTTCACCCTTTGTCAGAAAAATCACTCATTTGAATGAGGACTGAGGGACAAAAAAGAAAAAGCGAGAGTTACTTGAGCTGCCAATAACACATCCACTGTATTATCTACTCTTCATTAAAAAAAAAAAAAAAACGGGGAGGGGGGGAAATGGTACAAGTGACTTATTAATATCTAAGTAGTAAAGTCCGGTGCTAAATTATCAATTGAGGACACTTTTGATGATAATCTCCCCTTCCACATTAATGGGTGGAAGTTTTTGGCGTTATCTATCTCGAGTTTGAATCATTGGAGCTTCACCTTATAATTAAAATCCAATAATTAACTTTTATCAATTTGTAAAGTCGGCTTAATATTAATTTACATTTCAGTTTAGATAATTATTCAAGGTTTTAACTTAGAAGGTTCGTTTCATAGATGACTTTTTCTTTGCTAATGTCACTTATTTCGAATATAATTGAAAATAAGACTAACTATATTAGATGGTTTGGTTGGTTAGCCAGGAAGCAAGCATTTTCAATATAAACAAGCTTGCAGTAATAGTATATATTAAGTATATTACTTAAATAAAGTCCTAACTTTACCTACTGTAATAGAGAAAATAATTTTGGTTTTTTATCGTTAGTTTACTTTGTAGCATGGGTGAGCAGTATTTTGTCTGAGCAGTAGTCGCGAAGGGGTGGGGGGTGACGAATAAGACAGGAAAAGTACAGACAAATAAATACATATACATAAATAAAACAAGAAAAACAAGTTTAAACAAGGTAACATGAAAAATATTTGTTAGGATGATTTTAAAATACTTAACGTCTGTTTGCCATAATGGTTCGGCGTCCATGTGTTTACGATTTTGAACACCATAAAATTCCTAACTTTTGTTTTACTGAATGAAAATTGAAAATGTTTTACAATATAGCTGAGAAGGTGATCTATAAACTAATAATTGTTTGAAATTTGGTCGAAAAATCAGTGAGCAGTGAAGCTTTGAAGCAGTTCTAAAAACTGCCACTTAACCATATCATTCAAACACAGTAGTGTTTGAATGATATATACATACATCAAACTACCTAAGAAAACAAAACAGGCAGCATAATGTTTCGAGTCGAATTAAATTGACATTCAAGCAATTATTTAGATCATACTTATAAAAATTAGTGTTAACACAATGGTCGTTTATCGCTACTTTACATCAAGTACATAAAATTTTCCTTTCTAATATTCATGACATATCGAGTTACCATTTGCAATATATTTTCTATTATATTGCAACGTTTCGATTTAATAACTCAAAACAAACTGTTACAGCAATAAATACTTAAAAATAAAAAAATGAATTTAAGACAAAAACAAACTTAGTCTAGAAATACAATCCAGAATCTGATGATCTAAAGAAAAAAAAAATACCAGAAATTACTGACAACAGCGTTGACTATAAATACACAAATACAAAGGCTATTAATGTTCTTTATGCTTTTGGCAATATAAAAATTAATGAATATTTAATAAGAAAATTCAACGCTTACAGGTATTCTTATGATGCAATCCGCGCATATTCATAAGGAGGCACCATCCAACCAATCTGCGTATATTCGGGAGGTGGGGGGGGGCTATCCCTATGCGCATATTCTTAAAGAATTCATTAAATCTGTGAGGTGACGTTGATCTTGTCGTTAACAAGGACGGACGACCTGGGTGTTCCAAATTCCAATCCAGTTTAAAAAAAAAAAAAAAAAAATCACTTTCACTTAGGATGTTTGCAACCTTCACAAGGTCCCTCCCATAATCCCTGATGTCTTTTTAGAAATAATTTTGGCTAAGAAATATATTGGGAAACCAATGCCAACAAAAGAATCTTTGGGTTCATACTATATGATGAGGATTAAATCTGCATATTCTTAAGGAATTAGTCAAATCTGTGCAATAGCAGTAGAAAAGCAATGTGTCCTACAAATCCTAAACAGAAATACGCAAAGGTTGGTACCTCGTATATGAGTATTCATTAGCTGGCAAATACAATAACAGAAATTCAACACAAAAAATCTGCTTAGCAACAAAATCTCACTTGTTGGGGGTCCCTAAATGCCAGAAAGCTTTCTATTCTAATAGTTTCTTTCTTCAAACAGTAAGACTTTGGAATGCTCTTCCTGCTACTCTGCAGAAGTTTAAATGTAATGTAAACCAACATCTTGTTAATCTTTCCTAGGCATGGTCCCAAATAGTAGCCACTTACATTCAAGTGGCGATATGCGTGAGTTTCCCAAATATTTTAGATGAAAACTGTCAGGGGGGAAACTATTTAAACAAAAATGAATGCATTAGACGTCAGGCCGTATAGAAACATGATTAGTGAAGCAAGGGAGAAGGTATCTTTGAAACTCATGACAAATTGTGATGCAATACATAGTTCCCAAATTTTTGCCGATGAAAATTGATAATCTGTATCATTCAATCTGTTTCAATCTTTTTTTTTTTTTTTCAACATTTTGGCTAGGGCTATTGGATTAGGCTGTCTGACGATACTGGCTTCCTGACCTAAACTGCATTTTTTTTTTTTTTTTTTTACAGAGTTACTACTTATCAAGGCCCAGAGGCCACTCGAGGAGAAGTATCAATGAGTGTACGGTAGTCAATAGGACAATATTGTAGTAATCATTAGTAGAAATTTGATAAGTCGGATTACTTAAAGAGATGGTTCATCAAGAACTTGTCCCCATTGGACCCGAAGACAACCAAATTGTAGTCAGCTGGAAAGCAGGCAAATGTTAGAGTTCCACAGGCGTGCAATTCTAAGAAGCTTTGTTCATGGAATCTACGTTTAGGTTTAGGTACAGATAAAGAGTGGGGGAAATTATTGATAGTGTTTTTCATGAAAGTTTGGCAAAATAGTTAATTTCAAGTTGCTGTCTAAAAAAGTATGAAGAGGTCATCTAAATGATGTTCACAGCAACTCATGACAACCAACCGACTAGTAATTGTTTAGTTAATATTTTAAATCATATATATTGATCAGACAATTCATCAAATTAAATGTACTTGACAGACATGCAGCTGGCCAGAAGAAATAAATGTGGTTGATATTTGAAATAAAATATGTAACTATTTAATGATACAAAACCACCTGTGAAAGTTACAATATCCCAAAAGGTTAATTGCAGGTGGAAATACCCTGTTTTCAGGTGGGTGTCGCAAATTATATAAATAAAACTGAAATAGAGACTCAATTCTTGCGAGTGCGTCTTTCTTCCTCACTAACCCTAAACTAACCCATCTGTTAACTGTCATTAACAATAAAACTATTATAATTTTATATTAAAGACAAAATGGGCGTACGCATTTGTATACGTCCATGAAATGCTTTTTGCATCAGGGTTCTCGCGTTGGTTAGATTCCAAAAGAAGTTTTCTTATACTTCCTAGATCGTAATATCTCAGATTTGCAAACGAACATTGTCCTTTTTTTGATAGAGTTTTAAAAAATTCCCTCGTTTTGAGGGGTTGTCTTTTGTATAAATAAAGCGAAACTAATCGAATACAAACACGCAAACGCCTGGCCTTCCGACCGGGTAATATCTGTTCTGTAATTGGTCCTTGGTCAATGTAGGGGAAACCCTTCATACTGAGACAATTACTATTTATTTGGATACTGCCAGAGTGCCCCCCTTTTTGAAGGAACTGGTCTTTCCCCACATTAAAAACGATGTTCTTTTCCTCCTTCACTGTTTGGGTTTGAGCCTGACTGCCTACTACCACTTTTTTTTTTTTTGCTCAACGCATACCCCCAAACATTCAAATATTTTTATAAATCAGCGTTTGTCCTCATTCCTGTAAGCAAAAATTCGTTGAGATAATAAGATTAGAAGGTGAAAGTCTTGTGTGAAAATAATGTCTTTATTTCAAGGTTTGTGTTTTAACTGGCGAAGTTCGCCTTATTCAAAAGTCCCATGAGGAAAGTAATCCGTTGTTATTAATTCTTATAGAGAATGTACGGAAATGGGTGCGTGTGTGCATAAGTGTGATTTTGGGTGCCTGCGTGGCGTGTGTAATTATGGTTTCGACAGATTTGAAAACAATGATGAGGTGAAAACGAAAGGCATGTTCTCGTGTCACGTCGGAGCGAGAAGAGAGGAAGAAAGAAGGGGGAAAAAGAGGGAAGAAGAATGTTTTGTTGCATTTAAATACTTTTTGAACCGACTCCAGCACAAGATTGCTGCTGCTGGTATTTGCTTTTTTGGAAAAGCGTTAAAAAGCCAATCTTCTAAATGTTCTCATTGGTAGGTTGTGTCACACAGTACTGTCTTCAACTACGTCCGCCAGAAATATGTTCATTTTACTTTTGTTGTTGTGAGAAAAGCGTGTGGCGTATTTGAAATTATGTCGTTGCTGGAAAAACTAATTTTTTTGTGTAAATGCACAGGGAAATTAAAATGAATAAACGGTTGTTTATTTGTGCATGAGCGTGTGTGTGTGTGTGTGTGTGTGTGTGTGTGTGTGTGTGTGAGTGACAACACACTGTTTTTGTTTGTTCTTTCATTTTCAAGTTAGCAGCTGTATCTACGAGTACTCACTGCTCTTTTCACATTTTTTTAGAGGGTTGTCTGTTTGTTTGTTTTGCGCTCGCACGGGTACTTGCTCGATTGAAACTTTTTTTTAGGGCTGGGTTGCGCAATTGCCTTACTATACCACGTCTCCACACTCGGGTAACACTGGGTATCCTTGCTAGTCTTAAATAAATATCCATAATAGAAGTCTGTTTAAACGTAGAAATATACTTAATTAAAATAATTATTCATGTAATATACAAGCAAAGTTTAAATCTAACTAAACAACTAAATTGTCATAGTTAATAAATTTAATATTATTTTTCGTATAAAATAAACCTAAATATATACATTCTGGATTTGACCGTTATCAATGTTATCTAAGAAAATGAATATAAACTAATTATAAATAATAAATTAATAAAATATTAAATAAGGTATTTTTATGTTACTTTTAACAATATGACCACAATTTATTAATGCATAGATTTAGCGTTGGTGACTCTTCATTAAAATTCAAAGATGGTGTAACCAAAATAAAATACAATTGCAACTTCTCTTCCGTTTTTGTTTTAACTGGCAAAGTTCGCCTTATTCAAAAGTCCCATGAGACAAGTAGTCTGTTGTTAGTAATTCTTATAGAAAATGTATGGAATGTGTGCATAAGTGTGGTTTTTTGGATGCCTGGGTGGCATGCATAATTATGGGTTTGACAGATTTGAAAATGACGATGAGATTAAAACAAGAGACATGTTCTCGTGTCAAGTTGGAGCAAAAAGAGAGAGAGAAAGAATGTTTGTTGCGTTTAAATACTTTTTGAATCGGATTCCAGCACAAGATTGCTGCTGCTGATACTTGGTTTGGAAAAACGTTAAAAAACAATCTTCTAAAATTTCTCATTGGTCAATATTGTCGCGTGGTATTGTCTTTGCCTACGTCCACCAAAAATATGTACATTTTGCTTTTGTTGTTGTGAGAAAAGAGCGTGGGCGTATTTGAAATTATGTCATTGTTAGAAGAACTTACTTTTGTGCAAATGCGCGGGGAAATTAAAATCAATGAACATTCGTTTATTTGTGCGTGGGTGTGCTTGAGTGAGTGACAGCACAGTTTCAAATATACATTTAATGTAAAATAATTGGTTATTCTTTTTTGGGATACCAGGTGCGCGAGCCTTTTCTAGTCTCACACAAAAACAGGTGTTCACATCTCAAGCTATATTACTTGTCATATACATACGCGCACACAAACATACGCGCGCATGTCCACACATACATATATTCACGTTCGCGTATATGCACTCACATTCACGTGTATACACACACATGCTAACGTACTCACATGTACACACACAAATGCACACATGGACATCGTCACTTCCCCTTTCAAAGGAAATCCACACATGCGCAAAAGACCACCGAAAACAATTATAAAAGCAAGAGCAATAAGCAGCATCTTTTTTTTCGGACCAGCTTCTGAGATGAGTGGTCTACGGACCAGCCGCCGCCGTTTTGGCAGGCGCACATCACGCCACTTGCTACCAAGTGGGGCAAAAAGCTAACAAACAGTACGTACACTTTATACGCTTTCTCTCTCCATGAACTGGATTGACTTTCTCACTCTCTTTTCCTCCTTTTGCTTTGGTCCATCAACCAGACAACTCATCTACAACTCGTGCCTGATAACAACTCCACGTAGCTGACTGCTAACATGGCGCACAGCTTAACTGATGCAATTCTCTCTCTTTCTCTTTCTACGTGCCGGACGGCCATTTCTCGTTCCACTACATTACTCACTTCTCTTCCCACATGCGAACAAACGATAGTGACCCGAACGTGAGATGAAAACACATTATCGCCCCATTAGCCTCCTCCCGCTTTTCGCCAAAATATTTGAGTCCTTAGTTAATCAAGTCCTAGTCCAGCACCTAACAGCTGCTAAACTCCTGACTGACAAACAATATGGATTCAGGCAAGCCCGTTCAACAGCAGATATCTTAACTGTAGTTTCTGAACGTATATACCGTTCATTGGATAAAACAGGGGAGGGTAGAGCGGTGGCCCTTGATATATCTAAGGCTTTTGACAGGGTATGGCACGATGGTCTTCTAAGGAAAATTAGATCATATGGAATCACTGGAAGAATTCATAACGTAATTAAATCCTTCTTAAGTAATAGAAAAATCAAAGTTGTCCTCGACGGACGTACATCCAAACAATATGACATAAATGCGGGAATGCCTCAGGGGTCTATCCTTGGACCTCTATTGTTCCTGATATTCATAAACGACCTCCCTGATAATATTGTTTCGGAGATGGGTATATTTGCCGATGACACCACTCTCTATAATAGATATGAGGGGAAAACAAATGAACACATATCCAAGAAAATGGCAGAAACACTAGAGGATGACCTCCAATCCGTAGTGGAATGGGGACAAAAATGGTTGGTCTCATTCAATGCTGCTAAGACTAAGCTTGTTTCCTTCAATAACTACAAGAAACCTTCTCTACCACCAATAGCAATGGCCAAGAGCACATTGCCTGAAAGTACTTCTTTTAAACTCCTCGGCCTTACGTTTACAGGGAATATGAACTGGAATAGATACATTGAGAGCATTGCCAAGGCTGCTGCAAGGAAGGTTGGCTCCCTCTACCGTGCTAGAAAGCTACTTACGCCTGACAGTATCCTATACCTCTATAAGGCCACCATTCGCCCATGTATGGAGTACTGTTGTCACATCTGGGCTGGTGCATCTGCTGCTTGTCTCTCGCTCCTGGACAGGGTTCAAAAAAGAGTCGCCAACCTGATAGGTCCTGAACTGTCATCTAGGCTTCAACCTCTGTCCCATCGACGAGATGTTGCATCCCTCTGCCTGTTCTACAAATACTTTAATGGTGAATGCTCTGACGAACTGCAAACACTTGTACCTCCCCGACGTAACTACCCCCGACAAACCCGACAAGCTACTAAGTCTCATCCCTTTACAGTGGAGATCACTAGGTGCAAGAAAGCCTTTTACTCCAATAGTTTCTTCCCCAGAACTGCGGGTCTTTGGAACTCCCTTCCGGGATTCTGCTTTCCCAATTGCAATGATATGCAGAAGTTCAAGTGTAATGTTAACAAACATCTTTCTACTCTTCTCCCTTCATAATGACCCCGCTAATTAATTCCCTAATAGTAGCCCCCTGCTTCAAAGTGGCACTGTGCCTTGTTTGGGGTGAAAATTGAATTAAAAAAAAAAAAAAAAAAAAAAAAAATTTCCTTTTTTTTCTATACTACCAGTCCCACAACAAACGATGGTTACACCCGCGTGGACATGAACACGTGTTATATCTAAAACATTAATTCTTTCAACAGTAAATAAACGACACGTTTATCTTATCCAGCAATTGAGTTTTTGTTTCCTTCATTCCATTCGTTTCATTATTTTCTTTTGTAACGGGATTAGGATATATATATCCTAGTCCTCTACACAGGACACCAGTACGCCAGATTTCAATCCGTCATTTTAGTTTGTCAAAAAGCACCCCCCAAAATAAGCCCGTGTGCCACATTTCATTTCGTCATAATAACAAATTTCTACAAAAAAATATTTTTACATTTTTATGTAGTGAATAAACATAAAGTTACATGTGTAAAATTGTTTATTATTTTTTAAATCCAACAACAGAGTTGAAATCGATTTTTTGCTTCAAAATTAACTTTTTTGATAAATGTCTGTGTGGCATACCAGGAAAATGTTTTCTTTAACGAATAAAAATGAATAAAGTTCATTTTTACAAGAATCTTTATCTATTTATCGAGCCAAATTTTAGATGCATTACAATATTAGTTGGATTTTTAAAAATAATAAACATGATTTTTTATCTGTATTTTTATATTTATATATAATTGCATTACGTACATCAATTACGTATGAAAAATCATGTTTATTATTTCTAAAAACCCAACTTATATTGTTATACACCTAAAAAAGAAAAACATGATTCTCCATTTTTTTTAGACGATTACATGTAAACAGCTTACAAAATTGTGTGGTAAATATAATAAAACATCAAACAATAAGTTTTGTAAATGACTGTAATGCAAAATGATCACAGCTTGTTGATCAGCAATGTTTTAAGGATATGTAACTGTGGGGTATATGCAAAAGAGAGAAAAAAAAGGGACCGTTTAAGGCTAGGGTATGGTTAGAAAAAAAAAAAAAAAGTAATATATGACGTACCGGGTGTATCTGCATCGCTCTTTAGGAAGAAGGAAAGGGCATCTTGGGAAGGCAGGGCATGATGGGAGAAGCTATTTTTTTTTCTTGTCTCTTCCTTTTTTTTTTTTATAGGAGGATATAAAAGCTGGGAAAAATTCCTTGCAAGACACAAAAAGAAGAGTCGTGAACATCTTCTCTTGAAAAGGATTTCGTGTTGCTAATGTTCAGATTGTGCAGTGTGATATTGATGGCGAGAGGCCAGGTGTAGTAGATTGAAAAAGAAGAGAGCAGAAACGTGCTGTTGACTCACTCCTTCCCGAACCCCAGAACTGAATCCTGATCGTAACATTAGAAGCTATTTCGGCCTGTCAAGCAGATTAACATGACTGACAGGAGACTGAACACTCAGATGTTGAGACCCTCCAGTAGGGAGAGTGACCTAACTAAATGGCTGGAAAAATTAAAGATGGTGGCAAGGTTGCAAAAAATCAAAGATTTGGTCACCTTACTGCCGCTCTACTTAGAGAGGGAAGCCCTCACTATTTATCAGCAGATGTGCGATGAAGATAAGGGAGACCTTCCTCAGTGGAGCAAAGACTGAAATTGGCTTTCGCCGAGAGTCCATTTGAAGCACTCTGCAAGCTTGCAAGTTTGAGCTGGACTGGCGAGTCTGTTGACGTCTTTGGTGCGGAGATCAGGCAGGATTGGCTGGTTACATGGAAAGGAGTCTGGAGATGACGGTAAAGCTATACCTAGTGAATGGCTTCCCATGCAGCTGTGAGTGGAAATACGTGCACGAGGCCCCACTTGAATGACGAGAGACAGGCAGTGAGGCAACAGGAGGGGAGACCTGCCATCAAGTGCTTCCGGTGCCAAGGTCCTCACCTGCTCAAGGACTGCAAAGAGCCAAGACCGGGGATCACCTGCTACCGATATAGATGAGTGGGGCACATTAGCCGCTATTGCGTTGCTTTGCGGGACCAGGGAAATGAGTGAAGGGGAGCCATTGCACCAGTGGTTCCCCCTTCTATGTGGAAACGGTGCACAACAAAACGTTGCCTCAATTACTGATAGTAGTCAATGGGAAGAGAGCCATGGCCCTTGTTGACACAGGCTGCACCACAACGTTGGTAGCGAAGAATGTCGCTAGGTCATGGAGCGGAGCCAGGAGTATTAAGACAGTGGATGGCAGGGAGGTGAAATGGTGAAATGCCTAGGAAAGACAACAGCGGAAGTACTGGTGCAAGGTGTGCCCATTGGACTGCAAGCCCTGGTGTTGGATCGTCTGGTCGGTGATGTTGATGTGGTTTTAGGTGTAAGTGGGGTGGGTGCTATGGTGAGAAGGGGCCAAGTAACTTTCGGACACCTCGGTGTAGTAGGGATGGACACCTCGGTGTAGTAGCGATAGAAACATCAGAACGCAAAAACCGGAGGCTTGCTGCATCAAGGATGAGGATTTCCTAGCGAGGTTCGATGGCAAGAGGTGGACGGTGGAATGGAAATGGATCTCCGGGCCTCTGGAACTATGAAACAAAGTAAGCTGCTACAAGAAAACACTGCAAGGAGAAATAAGAAAAGGATTTGAGAAAGAAGTGGAGAGGTGGATAGAAGAGGGAATTATGAAATCGTGGACAGGGGAAGAAAAAGGAGTGCTACCATTACTGGCGGTTGTTCAACCCACCAAGAACAAAATTAGACCGGTACTCGATTTCAGAGAATTAAACAGACATGTAGCCCGCCACACTGGAGTATGGCTAACCTATATTAGCTTTTACGAAGAACGGTGCATCTTCTCCAAATGATGTACCTCAAGTAACAGCACGAAACTGGATACTCCACCAGACTAGATAAGTTCTTGTCCTGGAATTCAGTAAGACCAAGAGACCAAAATAAAATAAGGAGAATTATGTTCTCAACTTCTTTACTAACTCAATGTTTGAGAGATAAAGAACTTAAGTGGAACATTCGAATATCTATGTATCTCATACAGACTTCAAGTGTTAGCCCAAGGTTGAGGGCTCCCTGATTTCTGAGAATTTCAATTGAAGTAAAAGAAAAAAAAAAGAGAGAACTTGAATGCCTACTGGAGAGAACTTGAATGCCTACTAGACACTATCTTCGAGTGTCTAAGGTCTCTCTGTACAGGGGTTTGCTAGAACAATTTGGCATGAGGATACTTTTTCCATAGAAGTAAACCCTGACCAAATATTCAAAATCACATAGTATTCGCAGCCCAAATAAGATCTCCTCACCACGGCTATCCCACAGCTTTTCGGAGGAAGGTGCACCTTCTCCAAGTAATATTACCTCAAGTAATAGCACGAAGCTGGATACTCCACTAGACTAGATAAATTCTTGTCCTGGAATCCAGTAAGACCATGAGGCCAACATGAAAGATATATTACAACGTATAAAAATGGTTAATTGGGGAGAGGAAAATTATGTTCTCAATTTCTTTACTAACTCAGTATTTGAGAGATAAAGAACTTTAATGGAACATTCGAATATCTATGTATCTCATATAGAGTTCAAGTGTTAGCCCCAGGTCGTGGGCCCCTTGATTTCTGAGAACTTCTGACTGAAGTAAAATGAAACAAGAAATCTCCCGAAAGAAGAGAAAGGAGTATACAAAAAGGGAACTGAAGACAAGAATAGAAGGATGGCAACAACATAAGAGAGCAGGCAGGTTCATGGAAGAACTGAACCAGAGCTACATTGACAAGGAGGCCTCACTACAATGGCTTAAAAGTGACAAATTTCCATTTGATGAAGAACGATTAATTATAGCTGCACAAGATCAAGGCTTACTCACAAATGGATTTAAGAAAATGGCTGGTCTACAAAAAACCGACCAATGCAGATTCTTTCACTCAGCTGTTGAAAGCCCAAGCCATCTAATGTCTGGATGCAAAATCCTTCTAGGTAATTGTCATTACACTGCTCGCCACAACAAAATATGTAGATACTTACGTTGGAAGATCTGTAGAGAGATGCAACTAGATAGGTTGTCAAACATCTGGGAACATGAACCACCACCGATAACATCAAATGGAAAAGTGACAGTGTTCTATGACAAAGACATACAGGCAGGCAGATACATAAAAGACAAGGCCATCAAGTCAGATATAGTAATATGGAACAAGCCCGAAAGGACTGCAGTCATTATCGCCGTCACAGTTTCAAACGACTTTGGCCTTAATAGAGCAGAACGGGAAAAGATAACAAAATATCAGGACCTAAAAACTGATCTAAAAACAACATGGTCTCTGAAAGAAATAAACATTATACCAGTTGTGACGGGAGCAACAGGCCTAATAAAAAAGAACCTTCAAAAATACTCAGAAGCAATCCATGGATAACCAAGCTGTAAGGAAATACAGATAGCAGCCATAAAGGGAACAGTGTCTATTCTTAAAAGAGCCCTCGGATATAAATTTAAACTATAATAGAATCAAGTGTTAGTCCCAGGAAGGAGCCCCTTGATCTCTTCAAACTAACAAAAGTAAAATAAAAAAAAAGAAAGAGAATGCTTACTGGAGAGAACTTGAATGCCTACTAGACACTGTCCTCGAGTGTCTAAGGTTTCTCTGTACAGGGGTTTGTCAGAACAATCTGGCATGATGATACTTCTTCCATCAAAGTAAACCCTGATCAAATATTTAAAATCACATTTTGTATTCGCAGCCCAAATAAGATCTCCTCACTATGGCTAACTCACATTAGCTTTTACGAGGAATGGTGCATTTTCTCCAAGTGATGTTACCTCAAGTAATAGCACGAAACCAGATACTCCACCAGACTAGATAAATTTTTGTTCTGGAATCCAGTAAGACCATGAGACCAACATGAAAGATATACTACAACGTATGAAAATGGATAATTGGGGAGAGGAAAATTATATTCTCAGTTGCTTTACTAACTCAGTGTTTGAGAGATAAAGAACTTAAATGGAACATTCGAATATCTATGTATCTCATATAGAGTTCAAGTGTTAGCCCCAGGTCGTGGGCCCCTTGATTTCTGAGAAATTCAACTGAAGTAAAATAAAACAAAGAAAGGGGATTGACGTATGCGAAGAGGTTATGAGGAAATGGAGGAGGATGGAGCGGGCCACTAAGATTGTCAACCTGAAGTCGGCTTATCTCCAGATCCATGTAGATGAAAAACTCTGGCAACATCAATTGGTTCAGTACAAGGGGAAGATGTATTGCCTCACGAGGTTAGGCTTTGGGCTGAGCTCAGCCCCCAAAATTATGACTGCCGTGCTGAAGACGGTGCTGAGTAAAGGCTGTACAGTGGACAAGGCCACTAGTTCGTACATTGACGACATTCTTATGGAGGAAGCAGACAATGACAGCAGAGAAAGTGAGAGGCCATGTCGAGAAGTATGGGTTGACTGCAAAACCGGCAGAGTCTCTGAATGGAAGAGTGGCGTTGGGGTTAAAGCTATGCCGAGATGGCAAAGGAAGCCTTGTTTTTAGATGAGGTAATGTGATACCCGAAGTCGGAACTGACCTGACAAAACGAGAACTCTTCTTGGTCTGCAGGAGACTGGTGGGACACTATCCAATCGCCGGCTGGCTCAGGATAGCGTGCAGCTTTATTAAACAACAAACAGGCACTGATGTCTGGGAGGGCCGTATGATGAAGGAGGTCATGAACATGCTACAAGAAATCATTGTGAGAGTGACGAAAGAAGACTGAGTGAAGGGAGAATGGTACGTCAGCGGCAGAGACGCGGGGGTGATTTGGTGCGATGCCAGCAGCCTGGGATTGGGCGTCGTATTAGAGATGTAAATAACTGCAATGTGGGGCTAAGTCGAATTGGGGTACATCGTTAGCTTCTCGGTGGATCTCGACTTCCTCCTTTTCACTGCCCACCTTGAGCAGGTGAGGACCCTGGCACCGGAAGTACTTGATGGCAGGTCTCCCCTCCTGTGACCTTGCCGCCTGTCTCTCGTCATTCAAGTGGGGCCTCATGCATGTATTTCCACTCACAGCTGCAGCCACGATTGGGCCCTTGACATTCTTGACTAGGACTCTGGCATGGATCAAGAGATCGTCCACTTCCATCGTATTTACCTCAGTGATTCTCTGCATGTTCGCGGAGATCTCTTCTGGGAAGCCGTTTACTAGGTATAGCTTTACCGTCATCTCCAGTCTCCTTCCCACATAACCAGCCAATCCTGCCAGCCTCCTGATCTCTGCAGAGATCAACAGACTCGCCAGTCCACCTCAAACTTGCTGTGATTGTTAAAAGTTGTAAAAGCCACGCTCGTTTCCTACTACTAACCGTAATACGAAAAATAAAGTAATTACATGTGATTTTATGATTTCTATATTCTATCCAAGGTTTGATAAACTTGTAAGGTTTTCATCTATATTTTTCACTTGTGCCAAAACCAAATAAAATATAAGGAAACATGAAATATTTCAAAGGACGTGGTGATCAGACCAAGGTCAAAATAGCGCCAGAAAAAAAAATGTACAAGCATTTTAAATCTTTTAAATATTAAAATATGAAGTCTCTAATAGGCACCATATGGCCGTTTATCAAATAGGTGAGAAAAGATTTTTAGAATCTGTGATATTGAATAGACAAGTAAACTCTAGAATATTTATTTTGCCTACAATAAAAACTAATAAAAAAAATTAAATTAGGCTTGGAGAGTCAATGCTACATCTGGGAATGGGATACATCTTAATTGCGGGCTTTCTTCTTCAAATATGCTTGGAATAACAATTGCCACAACTGTGAAAGATTTCCAGCCATTACTTTTGTAGTCATCCTTTTTTCAACTTGGCACATTTCGACATTTCTTTTCAATTCTTTCACGATTTATCCATCATTTTCACTTCAGAAATCACCACAATACCATATTTACTCTATGAACTTGCGCAAGCCTTTTCTAGTCTCACACAAAAACACGCATTCACATCTCAAGCTATATTACTTGTTATATACATACGCGCACACGTCCACACACGCACATATATTCACGTTCGCGTACATACACTCACATTCACGTGTATACACACACACGCTAACATACGCACATGTACACACACATGGACAACGTCACTTCCCTTTCAAAGGAAATCCACACATGCGCAAAAGACCACTGGAAACAACTATAAAAGCAAGAGACAAGCTGTTTCCAGCCTTTTTCGGACCAGCTCTCGAGCTGAGAGGTTCGGCCAACCAGCCGCCTCTCGAAAGGGAGGCGTGCGCCAGTGCCTCACGCCACTTGCTACTATGTGGGGCAAAAAGCTAACAGACCATTTTTTTTTTTTTTATACAGGCGTCATCACATTATCAAGGCCAAGAGGCCACTCAAGGATAAGGGTTAAAGAGTGTACAGTAGAAATTGAACAATATAGTAATCATTAGTAATGAAAATTCGATAAATTTGATAACTTATATGGAACGGCTCATCAAGAACTTATTTACGTTAGACTTGAACACAACCATATTGTAGTCAGCCGGAAAGCAGGAAAACGGAAGACAATTCCACAGGCATGCAGATCTAAGAAAGAAGCTTTGTTCATGACATCTATGTTTAGGTTTAGGCACAGATAAAGAGTGGGGGGAAGGATAAGCAGATAGGACTTGGTCAATATGTCAAGAGCAATTGCCCTAGAAAGGTTGCCTCCATCGAGAGATTTGCTAATCCTATGAGATATAACTGTAAGCACATCTGCTGTAGATCTAGCAGAACGGAAACCATATTGAGTGTCACTAAGAAGGTTATTTTTGTTGAGATGGTTGATTACTTCTGTATTTAACACAGATTCCAGCAACTTACTCATGACGCACAGGAGACTTATTGGCCTGTACTGAGAGGGGGGTGAGCGATCACCTGAATTCTTAAATACAGGGCATACTGATGAAATTTTCCAGGGTGATAGGAAACTATTCTCCTTAAGACAACGTTTAAACAGTTTTGTAAGTATGGGCGCTAGTTCAGGTTGAAGTTTTTTGGGTATTATAATTGGAATACCGTCAGGGCCAGTTGCTTTACTAGAATCAAGGTTTTTGATTAGCTTGGCAACATCACGTACAGATATACGTATATCACATAGCATGTTTTCTGATACAGGAGGAAATATTGGGGGTTGGTGGTCTTGGTCGCAAAGGGTAGAATTAGCTGCAAAGTTCTTGGCAAAGAGTTTGGCTTTGTTTGATGCTGACGAGATTACCTCAGGCTCATTGATGATAGTTGGGATAAAGCACACGCTTCTGTTCAGGATTCTGTTTGCTATTTGCCAAAACTGGTGGGAACCAAGCTGCTGCTCAGCTACTTTGGACTTAAGGGATTGAGCGTACAATTCTTGCGTTCTTTATTACTTTCTTACAATGGTTGCTGGCAGTCCTAAAAGCGGCTTTAGTTTCCATACATCTATTACGTTGGAAGCAGTGGAAAAGTGATTTCTGTGCACAATGGCAGCAGCACATTCTGGAGAGAACCATGGCTGGCTGTTAGGTTTTTGTTGGAACTTTTTCGAGGGTATGAAACGGTCTATACCTACAATTAACCATTCTGTCAGGTCTGATACTATAGAGGACACATCCTTTTTAAACATGGAACGCAGAGGTAGATCCGATATAAATGTACAGAAGCTATCCCAGTCAGCCTTAGTGTATCGATATACTGTACGATGGAGAGGTACGTCTGGGGACTTATTACATTTCATTTTTATCTTAATTGATACAACAGAGTGGTCGGAAGATCCAAGAGGAGACAGAACAGAAACTGAACATAGTTCAGGGAAAGTTGTGAAAAAAAGGTCAAGTAGGCTCGCATACTGGCCGTCATTGTCGGGCATACAGGTGGGTTCATGAACAATCTGAATGAGGCAATGGAGAAATCATGACAGAATCTCCCCTCATCATCGGTCTTGTTTGAGTGGGTCAACCATTCGACGTTGTGAACATTGAAGTCTCCACATATGTGAATGTTAGCTGAAGAATAAGCAGATAGGACTTGGTCAATTTTCTCAGATATGCTTTTAAAGATAGTAACTCCGCTGTTGTGGGGGCGATAGAGAGTAAATATAAATGCAGTAGTGTGAGCTAAAGCAACCTGGAAGCACATATAGGGTAAGTTAGGATCTTCCCTGGAGATGTCTCTACTACATGGAAAGCCATCTTTAATATAGGCACATATTCCATGCCCTTGGGGGTCAGATTTAGAAGTTAAGTTAAAGTATCCTTTAATTGTGAACTCTTCTAGGGAAATAGCCTGTCCAATGCCAGTTTCACTTAAAAATAAAAGGTCTGGTTTAGTCTCCTGTAATTGGGTTTCAACCTCTGGAAGGTTAGAATGTAGACCCCTGATGTTGGAGAAGGAGACATGGTCTTAGGGGTCTACATTGGAAGTTGGAGAACCGGGTTTAATCATGTATTTTTTCTTGAAACTTGTCATGATGAAATTTTGGAATTTGTGGACTAGGTCGTCAGATTTACTTAGAGCAGGACGCTTTCTCTCTTCATGAACTGAATTGACTTTCTCACTCTCTTTTTCCCCTTTTGCTTTGATTCATCAACCAGATAACTCATCTACAACTCGTGCCTGAGAACAACTCCGTGTAGCTGACTGCTAACATGACGCACAGCTTTTACTGATGTCAACCTTCTATCTTTGTCTTTGTCTACACGCTGGACTATCATTCCCATTTCCACTACATTACTCACTTCTCTTCCCACGCGCGAACAAATGATAGTGACTCGAACGTGAGATGAACACACATTTCCTTTTCTTTCTATACTACCAGTCCCGCAACAAACGATGGTTACACCTGCACGGACATGAACACGTGTTATATCTAAAACATTCATTCTTTTAACAGTAAATAAACGACACGTTTATCTTATCCAGCAATTGAGTTTTTGTTTCCTTCATTCCATTCGTTTCATTATTTTCTTTTGTAACGGGATTAGGATTTATATATACAAGTCCCTCTACAGGAAAATGGTGACCCCATTATTTTAAAATGAAATGGATGTTTGGATGAAACACTCACACACACACACACACACACACACACACACACACACACACACACACACTCTCTCTCTCTCTACAACAATACGCGCGCCAAACTAAACACGTGTAGTACCCTTTTCTTTCATTTGTTTCTACATGAAATAAATCCTAGTTCGTTTAATTCAATTTAACACGTACTTTGTCTCTTTCTCAATTCAATTCATTTTCACTATTTTGCACCACCACCACAAATTAGTGACACCCGAACGTGAGAGGAACATGCATTTCCTTCTATACCTAGATTGCTACAAAATGGTGACACCCTAACATGAGAGGAACAAGCATTGCCTCCTATGCCGCAAGTCTCACAACAAACTGGCGACCCCAACTGACGTGAAACAAACAAGCATGGTGATCCTACCTTTTTGAAATTAATTGTTTTGAGCGAGACACGCATTTTATTTGATAAAGAAAAAAACCAAACTTTTCAACAAAGAAAAACAAGTGAACTACTACCGACAGGAATAACTACTACAAACAACAATGACGACCCCTCGTCAGACTCGGCAGAAAAATAAACACGGAGCTGTCGACTTCATACCGAATTTAAAGAAAAATTTGAGCTCGACAAACCTTTTTCACAGTTTCCTGACATTACCCTTCAACAAACGCAAGGAGCAAAATCACATAGGCCTATACACATTCTCTCCCACACAGCAGACGCAACAACAAAGAAACAATTAGAGGACATCCCTATCAACACATAGGAAGAAGTTGAATCAACAATACGAGTTGAGATGCACCATGCACGCTGATAAACTCACAACTTGGAAGTTTCGTTGACAGCCAACAACCACACGCATCATTCAAGAAGAACGAATGCACACTAATGCAGACTCACTCGCGAAGATACCGTTGTTGCGGACCAGGATATGAAATACCCTAACTCGCTACAAGAAAAAATAATGAAACGAATTGAATGAAGGAAACAAAGAACTCAAATGCTGGAATAAAATAAACATGTCGCTTATTTTCTGTTGAGAAATGAAAGTCTTCGGTGTACACGTGTTCATTCGGCCGTTGACGACGCGCGTGGAAGGAAAGGGGAATGCAATAGAGAAACGCAAAGTGGCAAGCCGGCCTGTAGAAAGAGAGGGTTAAGCTCAGTAGAGAGTCGCGCACATGTCTGTGTTGATGGACCAAAGCCAAAGGGGAGATAGAGTGAGAAATCAATCCAATTCATGGAAAGAGAAAGCGTATAAAGTGTACGTACTGTCTGTTGGCTTTTTGTCCCACATACTAGCAAGTGGTGTGAGGCATGCACGCCTGCCGAAAAGGCACACTGTCGGTCTGTAGACCGCTCAGCTAGGAAGCTGGTCTGAAAAAGGCTGGAAACAGCTTGTCTCTTGCTTTTATACTTGTTTCCGGTGGTCTTTTGCGCATGTGTGGATTTCCTTTGAAAGGGGAAGTGATGTCGTCCATCTGTGCTTACATGTGCGTGTATGTGAGTACATGTGTGTGCGTTAGCATGTGTGTGTGTATACACATGAAATGTGAGTGTATATACGTGAACGTGAATATATGTACGTGTGTGGACGTGCGCGCGTATGTTTGTGTGCGCGTATGTATATGACAAGTAATATAGCTTGAGATGTGAAAGCATGTTTTTGTGTGAGACTAGAAAAGGCTCGTGCACCATCAACTGGACACATCACGTCAACACAACAAAAATTTTCCTTCCAAATGAACAATTCACTTCACTGTCTAAGCAACTTGTTGCACATGTCAGCACACAAAAAACAACCAAACAAATATCACCCTCAAAAAAGAGTAAACGCCTTTTCCACGCGTAAGTAAATACTTTTTTTTACGAACACACTCACTTTGACATTTTTTTCAAACAACCACACCAACAGCAAAAAAAAAACAGGATGAAAAGTCAATTGCCGAAAACATTACTTACAAAAAATATATATATAAATATATATACACTGCATATATTTTTTATTTCCTAGGAAGGGGAGTATTGCGCGAGACTTTTCTAGTCTCACACAAAAACACACGTTCACATCTCAAGCTATATTACTTGTTATATACATACGCGCACACAAACATACGCGCGCACGTCCACACACGCACATATATTCACGTTCGCGTACATATACTCACATTCACGCGTATACACACACACGCTAACATACGCACATGTACACACACATGGACAACGTCACTTCCCTTTCAAAGGAAATCCACACATGCGCAAAAGACCACTGGAAACAACTATAAAAGCAAGAGACAAGCTGTTTCCAGCCTTTTTCGGACCAGATTTCTAGCTTAGAGGTTCGGCGAACCAGCCGCCTCCCTTTTGGGAGGTGCGCGCCCGTGCCTCACGCCACTTGCTACTATGTGGGACAAAAAGCTAACAGACTGTACGTACACTTTATACGCTTTCTCTCTTCATGAACTGAATTGACTTTCTCACTCTCTTTTTCCCCTTTTGCTTTGATTCATCAACCAGATAACTCATCTACAACTCGTGCCTGAGAACAACTCCGTGTAGCTGACTGCTAACATGACGCACAGCTTTTACTGATGTCAACCTTCTATCTTTGTCTTTGTCTACACGCTGGACTATCATTCCCATTTCCACTACATTACTCACTACTCTTCCCACGCGCGAACAAATGATAGTGACTCGAACGTGAGATGAACACACATTTCCTTTTCTTTCTATACTACCAGTCCCGCAACAAACGATGGTTACACCTGCGCGGACATGAACATGTGTTATATCTAAAACATTCATTCTTTCAACAGTAAACAAACGACATGTTTATCTTATCCATCAATTGAGTTTTTGTTTCCTTCATTCCATTCGTTTCATTATTTTCTTTTGTAACGGGATTAGGATTTATATATCCTAGTCCTCTATAGGAAACCTCTACAAACTATCCTGCTTAAAATATCCAAAATGCTTTTAATTGAATTTAATTTCATGATCATAAGAGATCACAAGTAATAAAAAAAAAACGTTATCAATATCCCCCATATATATCATGGTAAGAAACTGATGATCCCCTTAAAAACATAAGTGCTATTGTAAATTCTAGAGCCGTCTGATGCACTGATGCAGTGATTGCAGGTGATTGAATAACTTACTGATAGATGGTTTTCAAACGAATGATACAATAATTTTATTTTTTTTGTATAGTTTCAAAGGTTGTTTTTACCCTTTAAAAATATACAAAAAAAATAAAATTATTGTATCATTCGTTTAGGACAGTTTGAGGATGGCGATCTAAGCTCCTACTCCTCGATTTTAAAATAGAGCTAAGCCTCTTAGCCTGAGTTCGGAAAAATTCGGTGTAATTAGGTTAAAATTCTGTAGAAGCACCGAAAAGAATAATTATAACATTTTATTTAATAATTATTTTATAATAAATATTTATGTATAAGAATCTAAATAGTCCACATAAATTTTATCATTGCCGTATTTATCTAATTTTGAAATTTATTTTTTAAGTCTTCAAAATGGCAACTTAATTCAACAATTTCATCGATAGCAGAGACTACTTTTCCTATCTTTTTTTTTGCATCATTTTACTTTCGAAAAACAATGTTATTATCCAGAGATTTTAATTTTTTGCATCAAAAAGATTTTTACTTTCAAAAAACAATGTTATTATGCAGAACATGAAATTTTTTGCATCAAAAGGATTTTAACTTTCGAAAAACCATGTTATTATCCTGAAATTATAATCTTTTGTATTAAAAAGATTTTTACTTTCGAAAAACAATGTTATCATTTAGAAAAATTGATTTTTTTCATCAAAAAGATTTTAATTTCGAAAAACAATCTGTTATCTATAATTTTTTATTTTTTTGCATCAATAAGGTTTTTACTTTCTAAAAACAATGTTATTATCCAGAAAATTTTATTTTTTTGAATAAAACAGATTTTTATTTCGAACAACAATGTTATTATTCAGAAATTTTAATTTTTGGCATCAAAAAGATTTTTACTTTCGAAAAACAATGTTATTATCCACAAATTTTTATTTTTTGCATAAAGAAGATTTATACTCTCGAAAAACAATGTTATTATCCAGAAATTTTTATTTTTTGGCACCAAAAGATTTTTACTTTTAAGATCAATGTTATTATCCAAAAATTTTTATTTTTTGCATGAAAAAGATTTTTACTTCCGAAAAACAATGTTATTATTCAGAAATTATAATTTGTTTTGTATCAAAAAATTGATTTGTCGAAAAACAATGTTATTATCCAGAAATTATAATTTTGTTGCATCAAAAACATTTTTAATTTCGATCCAAAAATTACAATATTTTTGCATAAAAAAGATTTCTACTTTCGAAAAACAATGTAAGTATCCAGAAAATTTTTGATTTTTTTGCATGAAAAAATATTTACTTTCCAAAAACAATGTTATTATGCAGAAATTTTTAAAAACATTGCATAAGAAAGATTTTTACTTTCGAAAAACAATCTTATTATCCAGAAATTATTATTTTTTTGTATCAAAAGGATTTTACTTTCGATCCAGAAATTATAATTTTTTTGAAAAAAAAAAGATTTTTACTTTCGAAGCACATTCTTTCTTTTATTATCCAGAAATGTTTATTTTTTATATATATATACTTTCGAAAAACAATGTTATTATCCAGAAATTTTAATTTTTTATATCAAACAGACTTTTATTTTCGAAAAACAATATTATCCAGAAATTTTATTTTTTTTGCATCAAAAAGATTTTTATTTTAAAAACAATGTTATTATCCAGAAATTTTAATTTTTTTTTCATCAAACTGATTTTCACTTTCGAAAAGCAATGTTATTATCCAGAAATGTTAATTTTATGGCATAAAAACATTTTTATTTCAAAAAACAATGTTATTAATCAGAAATTTTTATTTATTGTATCAAAAGGATTTTTACTTTCGAAAAACAATGTTATTATACTGAAATTTTTATTTTTTTGAATCAAAAAGATTTTTACTTTCGAAAAACAATGCTACTATCCAGAAATGTTATTTTTTTTGTACCAAAAGATATTTATTTTCAAAACCAATGCTATTATCCAGAAATATTTATTTTTTGCATGAAAAAGATTTTTACTTCCGAAAAACAATGTTATTATTCAGAAATTATAATTTGTTTTGTATCAAAAAGATTTTCACTTTCGAAAAACAGTGTTATTATCCAGAAATAATAATTTTTTTACATCAAAAACATTTTTAATTTCGATCCAAAAATTACAATTTTTTGCATAAAAAAGATTTCTACTTTCGAAAAACAATGTTATTATCCAGAAAATATTTGATTTTTTTGCATGAAAAAATATTTACTTTCCAAAAACAATGTTATGTAGAAATTTAAAAATTTTTGCATAAAAAGAGTTTTACTTTCGAAAAATAATCTTATTATCCAGAAATTATTTTTTTTTTCATCAAAAAGATTTTTACTTTCGAACAACAATGTTATTATCCAGAAATTATCATTTCTTTGCATCAAAAAGATTTTTACTTTCGATCCAGAAATTATAATTTTTTTTAATAAAAAAGATTTTTACTTTCGAAAAACAATGTTATTATCGAGAAATTTTAATTTTTCGTATCAAACAGGTTTTTACTTTCGAAAAACAATATTGTAGAGAAATTTTAATTTTTTGCATCAAAAAGATTTTTATTTCGAAAAACAATGTTGTTATCCAGAAATTTTTATTTTTTGCATCAAACAGATTTTTACTTTCAAAACCAATGTTATTATCCAGAAATTTTTATTTTTTGTATGAAAATTTTTTTTACTTGCTAAAAACAATGTTATTATCCAGAAATTATAATTTTTTTTCATCAAAAAGATTTTTACTTTCGAAAAACAATTTTATTATCAAGAAATTATAATTTTTTGCATAAAAAAGATGTTTAATTTAAAAAAAAAAACAATGTTATCATCCAGAAATTATTATTTTTTTTGCATCAAAAAGATTTTCACTTTCGAAAAAAAGTGTTATTATCCAGAAAATATAATTTTTTGCATCAAAAACATTTTTAATTTCGATCCAGAAATTATAATTTTTTTGGATAAAAAAGATTTCTACTTTCGAAACAATGTTATTATCCAGAAATGTTTATTTTTTGTATGAAAAAGATTTTTACTTTTGAAAAACAATGTTATTATCCAGAAATTTTAATATTTTATATCAAACAGATTTTTACTTTTGAAAAACAATATTATCCAGAAATTTTAATTTTTTTGCATCAAAAAGATTTTTATTTAAAAAACAATGTTATTATCCAGAAGGTTTAATATTTTTGCATCAAACTGATTTTCACTTTCGAAAAGCAATGTTATTATCCTGAAATGTTAATTTTATGACATAAAAACATTTTTATTTCGAAAAACAATGTTTTTAATCAGAAATTTTAATTTATTGTATCAAAAAGATTTTTACTTTCGAAAAACAATATTATTATACTGAAATTTTTATTTTTTGCATGAAAAAGATTTTTACTTTCGAAAAACAATGTTATTATACAGAAATTTAAAAAATTTTGCGTAACAAAGATTTTTACTCTCGAAAAACAATGTTACTATCCAGAAATTTTTATTTTTTTATTCAAAAAGATTCTTACTTTCTAAAAACAATGTTAATATCCCGACATTTAAAAATTTTTGCATAACAAAGATTTTTACTCTCGAAAAACAATGTTATTATCCACAAATTTTTATTTTTTTTTCCATCAAAACGATTTTTACTTCCGATAAACAATGTTATTATCAAGATATGTTAATTTTTTTGCACCAAAAGATTTTTACTTTCAAAACCAATGTTATTATCCAGAAATTGTTATTTTTTGCATGAAAAAGATTTTTACTTCCGAAAAACAATGTTATTATTTAGAAATTATAATTTTTTTTTTTTGTATCAAAAAGATTTTTTTTTCCAAAAACAATGTTATTATCCAGAAATTTCAAATTTTTTGCGTAACAAAGTTTTTACTCTCGAAAAACAATATTATTATCCAGAAATTGTTATTTTTTTCAATTAAAACGATTTTTGCTTCCGAAAAACAATGTTATAATACAGAAATGTTAATTTTTTGCCTCAAAAATATTTTTACTTTCGAAAAACAATGTTATTATCAAGCAATTTCAATTTTTTTTCGTAAAAAACATTTTTACTCTCGAAAAACAATGTTATTATCCAGAATCTTGTTTTTCCATCAAAACGATTTTTACTTTCGAAACACAATGTTATTATCCAGACATGTTTAATTTTTGCATGAAAAAGATTTTTACTTCCGAAAAACAATGTTATTATCCTGAAATTATAATCGTTTTAGCATCAAAAAGATTTTTACTTTCGAAAAACAATTTTATTATCCCGAAATTTCAAATTTTATTTTCTTTGCATGAAAAGATGTTTACTTTCGAAAGACAATGTTATTATCCGACATTATAATTTTTTTTGCATCAGAAAGATTTTTACTTTCCAAAAGCAATGTTATTATCCAGAAATGTTTATTTTTGGCATGAAAAAGATTTTTACTTCCGAAAACAATGTTATTATCCAGAAATGGTAATTTTTTTGCATAAAAAAGATTTTTACTTTCGAAAAACAATGTTATTATATAAACATTATAATTTTTTTGCATCAAAAAGATTTTTACTTTCGATCCAGAAATTATAATTTTTTTGCATAAAAAAGATTTTTACTTTAAATCAAGAAATTATGTTTTTGCATACAAAACATTTTTACTTTCGATCCAGAAATTATAATTTTTTTGCATAAAAAAGGTTTTTACTTTCGAAACACAATGTTATTATCCAGAAATTTTTATTTTTTTAATGAAAAAGATTTTTACTTTCGAAAAATAATGTTATTTTCCAGAAATTTTTGTTTCTGCATAAAAAATTTTTACTTTCGAAAAACAATATTATTATCCAGAAATTATAATTTTTTTGCATCAAAAAGAATTTCATTTCGAAAAACAATGTTATTATCCAGAAATTTTAATTTTATGGCATGAAAACATTTTTTTATTTCGAACAACAATGTTATTATCCAGAAATTTTAATTTATTGCATCAGAAAGATTTTTACTTTTGAAAAACAATGTTATTATCCGTAAATTTTTATTTTTTGTAACAAAAAGATTTGTATCAAAAAGATTTTTACTTTAAAAAAACAATGTTATTCTCCAGAAATTATAATTTTTTTGTATCAAAAAGATTTTTAGCTACGCAAAACAATGTTATTATCCAGAAATTTTAATTTTTTTCATAAAATGATTTTTACCTTTGATCCAGAAATTATATTTTTTGCATCAAAAAAACTTTTACTTTCGGAAAACAATGTTATTATCCAGAAATGTTAATTTTTTGGCATCAAAAAGATTTTTATTTTCGAAAATCAATGTTATTATTCAGAAATTTTTATTTTTTTGCATAAAAAAGATTTTTACTCTCGAAAAACAATGCTATTATCTAGAAATGTTAATTTTTTTGCACCAAAAGATTTTTACTTTCAAAACCAATGTTAATATCCAGAAATTTTTATTTTTACACCAAAAGATTTTTACTTCCGAAAAACAATGTTATGATCCAGAAATTATAATTTTTTTGTATCAAAAAGATTTTCTTTTCGAAAAACGATGTTATTATCCAGAAATTTATATTTTTTTGCATAAAAAAGATTTTTTCTTTCGAAAAACAATGTTATCATCAAGAAATTATTATTTTTTTGTATCAAAAAGATTTTCACTTTCGAAAAACGGTGTTAATATCCAGAAAATATAATTTTTTTTGCATCAAAAAGATTTTTAATTTCGATCGAAAAATAATAATTTTTTTGCATGAAAAGATTTCTACTTTCGAAAGACAATGTTATTATCCAGAAATCTTTATTTTTTTGCATGAACGAATTTTTACTTTCGAAAAACAATGTTATTATTCAGAAATTTTAAATTTTGTGCATAAAAAAGATTTTTACTTTCGAAAAACAATGTTATTATTTAGAAATTATAATGTTTGTGCATCAAAAAGATTTTTACTTCCGAAAAAAAAAATGTTATTTCAAGAAATTATAATGTTTTGCATCATAAAGATTTTTACTTCCGAAAAAAAAATGTTATTTCAAGAAATTATAATGTTTTGCATCATAAAGATTTTTACTTCCGAAAAAAAATGTTATTTCAAGAAATTATAATGTTTGTGCATCAAAAAGATTTTTACTTCCGAAAAAAAAATGTTATTTCAAGAAATTATAATGTTTTGCATCATAAAGATTTTTACTTTCGAAAAACAATGTTATTATCCAGAAAGTTTGATTTTTTTGCATCAAAAAGATTTTTACTTTCGATCCAGACAGTATAATGTTTTTGCATAAAAAGATTTTTACTTTAGAAACACAATGTTATTATCCAGAAATTTTTATTTTTTGCATGAAAAAGATTTTTACTTTTGAAAAACAATGTTATGTTCCAGAAAATTTTGTTGCTGCATAAAAAGATTTTTACTTTTGAAGAACAATATTATCCAGAAATTTTCTTTGTTTGTATCAAAAAGAATTTTACTTTCATAAAACAATGTTATTATCAAGAAATTTAAATTTTATGACATGAAAACATTTTTATTTCGAAAAACCATGTTTAATTTCCAGAAATTTTTATGTATTGCATCAAAAAGATTTTTACTTATCCAAAAATTTTAATTTTTTGAATAAAAAAGATTTTCACTTTCCAGAAACAATGTTATTATCCAAAAATGTTTATTTTTTGCATGGAAAAGATTTTTACTTTCGAAAAACAATGGTATTATCCCAAAAAAAAATTAAGTTTTTGCATAGAAAAGATTTTTACTTTGGAAAAACAATGTTATTATCCAGAAATTTTAATTTTTTGTACCAAAAAAACTTTTACTTTCGAAAAACAATATTGTCCAGAAATTTTTATTTTTGCATGAAAAAGATTTTTATTTTGAAAAACAATGTTATTATACAGAAATGTTTATTTTTTGCATAAAAATATTTTTACTTTCGAAAATAATGTTATTATCCAGAAATGTTTATTTTTTTTGCATAAAAAGATTTTTACTTTCGAAAAACAATGTTATTACCCAGAAACTTTTTTTTGAATGAAAAAGATTTTTACTTTCGAAAAACAATGTTATTATCAAGAACTTTTTATGTTTTTGCATAGAAAAAATTTTTCTTTCGAAAAACAATGTTATCATCCAGAAATTTAAATTTTTTTTCATAAAAACATTTTTACTCTGTATCCAGAAATTATATTTTCTTTACATCAAAAAGAATTTTACTTTCGAAAAACAATGTTATTATCCAGAAATTTTAATGTTTTGCTCAAAAAGAGTTTTACTTTCGAAAAACAATGTTATTATCCAGAATTTTTTTTTTCCAAAAAAAAAAAAGATTTTTATTTCGGGAAACTATGTTATTATTCAGAAATTTTATTTTTTGCTTCAAAAAGATTTTTCCTTTCGAAATACAGTGTTATTATCCAGAAATTTTAATTTTGTTGCCTCAAAAGATTTTTACTTTTTTTGCATAAAAAATATAGTTACTTTGCTAAAACAATGTCATCATCCAGAAATTTTAATTGTTTTGCGTACAAAAGATGTTTACTTTTGATCCATAAATTTTTTTTTGCATCACAAAAAACTTTTAGTTTCGGAAAACAATGTTATTATCCAGAAATTTTTATTTTTTGCATAAAAAGATTTTTACTTTCGAAAAACAATGTTATTATCCAGAAATTTTTATTTTTTTGCATAAAAAGATTTTTACTTTCGAAAAACAATGTTATTATCCAGAAATTTTTATTTTTTTGCATAAAAAGATTTTTACTTTCGAAAAACAATGTTATTATCCAGAAATTTTATTTATTTGCATGAAAAACATCTTTTTTTTTCGAAAACAATGTTATTATCCAGAAATTTCAAATATTTTGCATGAAAAAGGTTTTTACTTTTGAAAGACATTGTTATTATCCAGAAATTTTAATTTGTGTACATCAAAAAGATTTTTACTTTCGAAAAACAATGTTATTATCCAGAAATTTTAATTTCTTTACATAAAATGATTTTTACTTTCGATCCAGAAATTATAATTTCTTTGCATCAAAAAGAATTTTACTTTCGAAAAACAATGTTATTATTCAGACATTTTAATATTTTGGCATCAAAAAGATTTTTACTGTCCCAAAACAATGTTATTGTCTAGAAATTTTAATTTTTTTGCGTCAAAAAGCTTTTTACTTACGAAAACAATGTTATTATCCAGAAATATTAAATTTTTTTCATAAAAAGATGTTTTCTTTCCAACGACAATGTTATTATCCAGAAATATTAATTTTTTTTTTTTTTTTTTTTTTTTTTTACAAAGGCATCACCACATTATCAAGGCCCAGAGGCCACTCAAGGATAAGGGTTAAAGAGTGTACAGTAGAAGTTGGTCAATATAGTAATCATTAGTAATGAAAATTTGGTAAATTTAATAACTTATATGGAACGGCTCATCAAGAACTTATTTACTTTAGACTTGAACAAAACCATATTGTAGTCAGCCGGAAAGCAGGAAAACGGAAGACAATTCCACAGGCGTGCAGTTCTAAGAAAGAAGCTTTGTTCATGGAATCTACGTTTAGGTTTAGGCACAGATAAAGAGTGGGGGAAATTATTGATAGTGTTTACAGCTAGACGAGTGTTTCTTGTGAAAGTTTGGCGAGGGGGGACCATAGATTGAAGCTCAGTTGAACACTTTCCATGAAAATAACGATACATCAGAGACAAACTCGCAACATCTCTTCTGTGAGATAGAGGTTGCAAGGAGGAGAAAAGGACATCTCCTACGAGGCTACGAAGTCTATTTTGAACTCTATCAAGGCAGGACAAGTCCTTTCTAGCAGCTCCTGCCCAGATGTGGCAACAGTATTCCATCCTTGGACGTACCTGGCTCTTATATAGATAGAGAATAGCATCAGCAGTGAGATATCTACTGGATCGATAGAAAGATCCCACCATTTTTCCAGCGGCCTTGGCAACAGATTTGATATACGTGTTCCATTTAAGATTAGGAGTAATGGTCAAGCCCAGAAGCTTGTCAAAACTTGAGGCCTCCTGAAGACGAGAGCCATTCATTTCAATTGATGACAAATGTGGATTAGAATGTTGATGATGTAAAGAGAGAAGCTTGGTTTTAGATGCATTAAAAGTAACCAGCCACTCCTTTCCCCATTGTACTACGTGCTCAAGATCAGAGGAGAGAGAATTGGAGAGAACTTGCTCGTTTACTGTCTTAGATGTGGTACCATAAATGGTAGTGTCGTCAGCATAAATGTCTACAAATGATGTAAGGATATGATTTGGAAGATCATTAATGTAGATCAGGAAAAGAGTTGGGCCCAGGATGGATCCCTGAGGGACACCGGCATTAATACTGTGAGCTTCTGATTTTTGCCCCTCAACTACTACTCTTATGAACCTATCAGAAAGAAATGATTTAATAATTGAGAAGACTTTTCCAGCTATACCATAGCTAGCGATCTTATGAAGTAAACCTTTATGCCATACCCTATCAAAGGCTTTAGATATGTCAAGAGCAATTGCCCTAGAAAGATTGCCACCGTCGAGAGATTTGCTAATCCTATGCGATATAACTGTAAGGACATCTGCTGTAGATCTAGCAGAACGGAAACCATATTGAGTGTCACTAAGAAGGTTATTTTTGTTGAGATGGTTGATTACTTCTGTATTTAATACAGATTCTAGCAACTTACTCATGACGCACAGGAGACTTATTGGCCTGTACTGAGAGGGGGATGAGCGATCACCTGAATTCTTAAATACAGGGCATACTGATGAGATTTTCCAGGGAGATGGGAAACTATTCTCCTTAAGACAACGTTTAAACAGTTTTGTAAGTATGGGCGCTAGTTCAGGTTGAAGTTTTTTGAGTACTATAATTGGAATACCATCAGGGCCAGTTGCTTTACTGGAATCAAGGTTTTTGATTAGCTTGGCAACATCACGTACAGATATACGTATATCACGTAGCGTGTTTTCTGATACAAGAGGAAATATTGGGGGTTGGCGGTCTTGGTCGCAAAGGGTAGAATTAGCTGCAAAGTTCTTGACAAAGAGTTTGGCTTTGTCTGATGCTGACGAGATTACCTCAGGTCCATTGATAATAGTTGGGATGGAGCACACGCTTCTGTTCAGGATTCTGTTTGCTATTTGCCAAAACTGGTGGGAACCAAGCCGCTGCTCAGCTACTTTGGACTTAACAGATTGAGCATATAACTCTCTTGCGTTCCTTATTACTTTCTTACAATGGTTGCTGGCAGTCCTGAAAACGGCTTTAGTTTCCATACATCTATTACGTTTGAAGCAGTGGAAAAAGTGATTTCTGTGCGCAATGGCAGCAGCACATTCTGGAGAGAACCATGGCTGGCTGTTAGGTTTTTGCTGAAACTTTTTAGAGGGTATGAAATGGTCAATACCTACAATTAACCATTCAGTTAGGTCTAATACTATAGAGGACACATCCTTTTTAAACATGGAATGCAGAGGTAGATCAGATATAAATGTACGGAAGCTATCCCAGTCAGCCTTAGTGTATCGATATACTGTACGATGAAGAGGTACGTCTGGGGACTTATTACATTTCATTTTTATCTTAATTGATACAACAGAGTGGTCGGAAGATCCAAGAGGCGACAGAACAGAAACTGAACATAGTTCAGGGCAAGTTGTGAGAAAAAGGTCTAGTAGGCTCGCATACTGGCCGTCATTATCGGGCACACGGGTAGGTTCCTGAACAATCTGAGTGAGGTCATAGGCAATGGAGAAATCATGACAGAACCTCCCCTCATCATCGGTCTTGTTTGAGTGGGTCAACCATTCGACGTTGTGAACATTGAAGTCTCCACATACGTGAATGTTAGCTGAAGGATAAGTAGAAAGGACTTGGTCAATTTTCTCAGATATGCTTTGAAAGATAGTAACTCCGCTGTTGTGGGGGCGATAGAGAGTAAATATAAATGCAGTAGTGTGAGCTAAAGCAACCCGGAAGCACATATAGGGTAAGTTAGGATCTACCCTGGAGATGTCCCTCCCACATGGAAAGCTATCTTTTATATAGGCACATATTCCATGCCCATGGCGATCTTGGGGGTCAGATTTAGAAGTTAAGTTAGAGTATCCTGTAATTGCAAACTCATCAAGGGAAATAGCCTGTCCAATGCCAGTTTCACTTAAAAATAAAAGGTCTGGTTTAGTCTCCTGTAATTGGGTTTCAACCTCTGGAAGGTTAGAACGTAGACCCCTGATGTTGGAGAAGGAGACATGGTAGTAGGGGTCTACATTGGAAGTTGGAGAACCGGGTTTAATCGTGTATTTTTTCTTGAAACTTGTCATGATGAAATTTTGGAATTTGTGGACTAGGTCGACAGATTTACTTAGAGCAGGACAGAGAGGGGAAACTAAGAGAGAAAAAGAAACGAAGAATTTTTTTTTTGTAGCACATGATAAGGTAAAGCCGTAACAATTACCCACTAGTATGGCATCGAGAGGCCCCACCAGAAGCTACTGCATGGTCCAGATTCCATTCACCAAATGGCAATACAGCAGCCCCAGTACTTTGCACCTGCTGATAGGACAGCCTCCTTAGTGGTTAATCCAAGGTTCGGGTCCCTGACTATCAGGCGGATAACGTCAGCCCAGACAAAACGTTTACCTCCAGCACCCTTACTAGTGACATGGCTACAAGGATAGACATAGAAACAGAAAATTTCCACCAACTCTGCCAACTGTTCGCGCAAAAATACTGCCAACCTAGAAAACAGCTTTTTCTTCTCCCTTTGTCAGAAAAATCACTCATTTAAACAATGAGGACTGAGGGACAAATAAGAAGAAGCGAGAGTAACAGGAGCTGCCGATAACGCATCCACAATGCGTTTTCTACTCTCCATTAAAAAAAAAAAAAAAATAATAATAATAAAATAAAATAAAATAAAAATAACTATTAAGTATTGTACTTAATAAAAGTCCAACGGACATGTTTAAGGGAAAGTATGGTGATAGATTCCCCTCCCACGAACTAAAAATGAGTACAATTAGGTAATCTATTTTTGCAATCCACTCGGTAGATAAATAAACATTTATGGACGAGGAAAAAAAAAAAAAAAAAAAAAAAAAAGCTAGCATTTAATACAACAGAAATACATAAATTAAATACTGAAATAAAATGTAGTTATTAATATTTGAATCTTAAAATAAAAAGTGCGAATTAGTAGAGAAAATCACTTATCACAACAACGCATTCCGTCTCCAAACTAGTGAAGAATTTAACTTTTAATAGCGTTCAGAAGATTTTTTTTTTTTTTAAATTAACCGTTAAGAGAAAGCGTGATTTTATTCTGAACTTTAACTAATCACGTTTTAAGCAACTTATGATATAAAACAAAATCGGATGGGGGGGGGGGGTTCTTCCGAAGTTAGTTGGTGACGTTATAAGTAATTGCGAGATAAGATGGGAGCCAGAAATTAGGGGTAGGGGGGACTGAAAATGATAATATAATGGATTGATTATACAATATTTAAGATCAACTTGGTAGATAAACATTTATGGACGAGAAAAAAAAAAAAAAAAATTAAAGCTAGCATTTAATACAACAGAAATACATAAATACTGAAATAAAATGTAGTTATTAATATTTGAATCTTAAAATAAAAAGTGCGAATTAGTAGAGAAAATCACTTATCACAACAACGCATTCCGTCTCCAAACTAGTGAAGAATTTAACTTTTAATAGCGTTCAGAAGATTTTTTTTTTTTTTTAAATTAACCGTTAAGAGAAAGCGTGATTTTATTCTGAACTTTAACTAATCACGTTTTAAGCAACTTATGATATAAAACAAAATCGGATGGGGGGGGGGGTTCTTCCGAAGTTAGTTGGTGACGTTATAAGTAATTGCGAGATAAGATGGGAGCCAGAAATTAGGGTAGGGGGGACTGAAAATGATAATATAATGGATTGATTATACAATATTTAAGATCAACTTGGTAGATAAACATTTATGGACGAGAAAAAAAAAAAAAAAAAAAAAAAATTAAAGCTAGCATTTAATACAACAGAAATACATAAATTAAATACTGAAATAAAATGTAGTTATTAATATTTGAATCTTAAAATAAAAAGTGCGAATTAGTAGAGAAAATCACTTATCACAACAACGCATTCCGTCTCCAAACTAGTGAAGAATTTAACTTTTAATAGCGTTCAGAAGATTTTTTTTTTTTTTAAATTAACCGTTAAGAGAAAGCGTGATTTTATTCTGAACTTTAACTAATCACGTTTTAAGCAACTTATGATATAAAACAAAATCGGATGGGGGGGGGGGTTCTTCCGAAGTTAGTTGGTGACGTTATAAGTAATTGCGAGATAAGATGGGAGCCAGAAATTAGGGGTAGGGGGGACTGAAAATGATAATATAATGGATTGATTATACAATATTTAAGATCAACTTGGTAGATAAACATTTATGGACGAGAAAAAAAAAAAAAAAAAAAATTAAAGCTAGCATTTAATACAACAGAAATACATAAATTAAATACTGAAATAAAATGTAGTTATTAATATTTGAATCTTAAAATAAAAAGTGCGAATTAGTAGAGAAAATCACTTATCACAACAACGCATTCCGTCTCCAAACTAGTGAAGAATTTAACTTTTAATAGCGTTCAGAAGATTTTTTTTTTTTTTAAATTAACCGTTAAGAGAAAGCGTGATTTTATTCTGAACTTTAACTAATCACGTTTTAAGCAACTTATGATATAAAACAAAATCGGATGGAGGGGGGGGGTTCTTCCGAAGTTAGTTGGTGACGTTATAAGTAATTGCGAGATAAGATGGGAGCCAGAAATTAGGGGTAGGGGGGACTGAAAATGATAATATAATGGATTGATTATACAATATTTAAGATCAACTTGGTAGATAAACATTTATGGACGAGAAAAAAAAAAAAAAAAATTAAAGCTAGCATTTAATACAACAGAAATACATAAATTAAATACTGAAATAAAATGTAGTTATTAATATTTGAATCTTAAAATAAAAAGTGCGAATTAGTAGAGAAAATCACTTATCACAACAACGCATTCCGTCTCCAAACTAGTGAAGAATTTAACTTTTAATAGCGTTCAGAAGATTTTTTTTTTTTTTTAAATTAACCGTTAAGAGAAAGCGTGATTTTATTCTGAACTTTAACTAATCACGTTTTAAGCAACTTATGATATAAAACAAAATCGGATGGGGGGGGGGGGTTCTTCCGAAGTTAGTTGGTGACGTTATAAGTAATTGCGAGATAAGATGGGAGCCAGAAATTAGGGTAGGGGGGACTGAAAATGATAATATAATGGATTGATTATACAATATTTAAGATCAACTTGGTAGATAAACATTTATGGACGAGAAAAAAAAAAAAAAAAAAAAAAAATTAAAGCTAGCATTCAATACAACAGAAATACATAAATTAAATACTGAAATAAAATGTAGTTATTAATATTTGAATCTTAAAATAAAAAGTGCGAATTAGTAGAGAAAATCACTTATCACAACAACGCATTCCGTCTCCAAACTAGTGAAGAATTTAACTTTTAATAGCGTTCAGAAGATTTTTTTTTTTTTTAAATTAACCGTTAAGAGAAAGCGTGATTTTATTCTGAACTTTAACTAATCACGTTTTAAGCAACTTATGATATAAAACAAAATCGGATGGGGGGGGGGTTCTTCCGAAGTTAGTTGGTGACGTTATAAGTAATTGCGAGATAAGATGGGAGCCAGAAATTAGGGGTAGGGGGGACTGAAAATGATAATATAATGGATTGATTATACAATATTTAAGATCAACTTGGTAGATAAACATTTATGGACGAGAAAAAAAAAAAAAAAAATTAAAGCAAGCATTTAATACAACAGAAATACATAAATTAAATACTGAAATAAAATGTAGTTATTAATATTTGAATCTTAAAATAAAAAGTGCGAATTAGTAGAGAAAATCACTTATCACAACAACGCATTCCGTCTCCAAACTAGTGAAGAATTTAACTTTTAATAGCGTTCAGAAGATTTTTTTTTTTTTTAAATTAACCGTTAAGAGAAAGCGTGATTTTATTCTGAACTTTAACTAATCACGTTTTAAGCAACTTATGATATAAAACAAAATCGGATGGGGGGGGGGTTCTTCCGAAGTTAGTTGGTGACGTTATAAGTAATTGCGAGATAAGATGGGAGCCAGAAATTAGGGGTAGGGGGGACTGAAAATGATAATATAATGGATTGATTATACAATATTTAAGATCAACTTGGTAGATAAACATTTATGGACGAGAAAAAAAAAAAAAAAAAAATTAAAGCTAGCATTTAATACAACAGAAATACATAAATTAAATACTGAAATAAAATGTAGTTATTAATATTTGAATCTTAAAATAAAAAGTGCGAATTAGTAGAGAAAATCACTTATCACAACAACGCATTCCGTCTCCAAACTAGTGAAGAATTTAACTTTTAATAGCGTTCAGAAGATTTTTTTTTTTTTTAAATTAACCGTTAAGAGAAAGCGTGATTTTATTCTGAACTTTAACTAATCACGTTTTAAGCAACTTATGATATAAAACAAAATCGGATGGGGGGGGGGTCTTCCGAAGTTAGTTGGTGACGTTATAAGTAATTGCGAGATAAGATGGGAGCCAGAAATTAGGGGTAGGGGGGACTGAAAATGATAATATAATGGATTGATTATACAATATTTAAGATCAACTTGGTAGATAAACATTTATGGACGAGAAAAAAAAAAAAAAAAATTAAAGCTAGCATTTAATACAACAGAAATACATAAATTAAATACTGAAATAAAATGTAGTTATTAATATTTGAATCTTAAAATAAAAAGTAAAAGAATTTACTTTCGAAAAACAATGTTATTATACAGAAATATTAATTAGTTTGCATCAAAAAGATGTTTACTTTACAAAAACAATGTTATTATCCAGAGATATTAATTTTTTTACATAAAAACATTTTTACTTTCGATCCAGAAATTATAATTTCTTTGCATCAAAAAGATTTTTACTTTCGAAAAACAATGTTATTATCCAGAAATATTAATTTTATTGCATAAAAAGGATTTTTACTTTCGAAAACCAATGTTATTATCAAGAAATTTTAATTTTTTTTACATCAAAACGATTTTTACTTTGGAAAAACCATGTTATTATCAAGATATATTTATATTTTTGCATCAAAAAAATGTTTACTTTCGAAAAACAATGTTATTATCCAGAAATATTAATTTCTTTGCATAAAAAGGGTTATACTTGCTATGCAGAAATTACAAGTTTTTTTTGCATCCAAAAGATTTTTACTTTCGATCTAGACATTATCATTTCTTCGCATGAAAAAGATTTTTACTTTCGGAAAACAATGTTATTATCAAGAAATTTTGTTTTTTTGCATCAAAAAGATTTTTACTTTCGTAAAACAATGTTATTATCCAGAAATTTCAATTTTTGCATCAAAAAGATTTTTACTTTCGTAAAACAATGTTATTATCCAGAAATTTTGTTTTTTTGCATAAAAAGATTTTTACTTCGATCCAGAAATTATAATTATTTTTTTGTATCAAAAAATTTTTACTTTCGAAAAACAATGTTATTATGCAGAAATTGAAATTTTTGGCATAAAAAAGATTTTTACTTTTGAAAAACAATTTTGTTATCAAAAACTTTTTATTTTTTTCCATGAAAAAGATTTTTAATTTCGAAAAACAATGTAAATATCCAGAAATTTTAATTTTTTTTATAAAAAAGATTTTTACTTTCGATCCAGAAATTATAATTTCTTCGCATCTAAAAGATTTTTGCTTTCGAAAAAAAATGTTAGTATCCAGAAATTTGAATTTTTTGCATCAAAAGTTTTTTACTTCCGAAAAACAATGTTATTATCGAGAAATTTTAATTTTTTTCATCAAAAAGATTTGTACTTTCGATCCAGAAATTTTAATTTTTTGCATCAAAATATTTTTACTTTCGAAAAACAATGTTATTATCCAGAAATTTTTTTGCATCAAAAAGATTTTCACTTTCGAAAAACAATGTTATCGTCCTGAAATTTTTATTTTTTTGCTTCAAAAAGATTTTTATTTTCGAAAAACAGTGTTATTCAGAAATTTTATTTTTTGCTTCAAAAAAATTTTAACTTTCGAAAAACAATGTTATTATTCAGAAATTGTCATTTTTTTCATCAAAAAGATTTTTACTTTCGAAAAACAATGTTATTATCCAGAAATTTTGATTTTATTGCATAAAAAGATTTTTACTTTCGATCCAGAAATTATAATTTTTTTGCATCAAAAAATTTTTACTTTCGAAAAACAATGTTATTCTCCAGAACTTTATTTTTTTTGCATAAAAGGATAGTTACTTTGCTAAAACAATGTTATTATCCAGAAATTGTAATTGTTTTGCATACAAAAGATTTTTACATTTGATCCAGAAATTTTTTTTGCATCAAAAAAACTTTTACTTTCGGAAAACAATGTTATTATGCAGAAATTTTAATTTTTTGTATCAAAAAGATTTTTACTTTAATATTTTTGCAACAAAAAGATGTTTACTTTCGAAAAACAATATTATCATCTAGAAATTTTAATTTTTTTGCATCAAAAATATTTTTACAATGTGATTATCCAGAGATTTTAATTTTTGTATCAAGAAGATTTTTAATTTCGAAAACAATGTTATTGTCTAGAAATTATAATTTTTTGAATCAAAAACATTTTTACTTTCGAAAAACAATGTTATCATCCAGAATTTTTTTTTGCATGAAAAAGATTTTTACTTTCAAAAAACAATGTTATTATCCAGAATTTTTTTTTTTGCATAAGATTTTTACTTTCGAAAAACAATGTTATTATCAAGAAATTTTTATTTTTTTGCATCAAAAAGATTTTTACTTTCGAAAAACAATTTTATTATCCAGAAATTTTTTTTTCCATCAAAAAGATTTTTACTTTCGATCCAGAAATTATCATTTCCTCGCATCGAAAAGTTTTTTTACTTTCGAAAAACAATGTTTTTATTCAGAAATTTCAATATTTTTGCCTCAAAAAGATTGTTACTTTCGAAAAAATGCTATTATCCAGAAACATTAATTTGTTTGTATAAAAAGATTTTTACTTTTAATCCAGAAATTATAATTTTTTGCATAAAAAATTCTTATTCTCGACAAACGATGTTATTATCCAGAATTTTTTAGTTTTTGCATAAAAAGATTTTTCCTTTCGAAAAACAATGTTATTATCCAGAAATTTTAATTTTTTTGCATAAAAAGATTTTTACTCTCGAAAACAATGTTATCGTCCAGAAATTTTGATTTTATTGCATAAAAAAGATTTTTACTTTCGATCCAGAAATTATAATTTTTTTGCATCAAAAAGTGTTTTACTTTCGAAAAACAATGTTATTATCCAGAAATTTATTATTTTTTTGCAGCAAAAAGATTTTTAATTATGAAAAACAATGTTATAATCCAGAAATTTTAATTTTTTTGCATAAAAAGGTTTTTACTTTCGATCCAGAAATTTTAATTTTTTGCATCAAAAAGATTTTTACTTTCGAAAAACAATGTTATTATCCAGAAAATTTTAACTTTATTGCATCTCCGATCGATTGGGAGAGTTCAACATTAAACATTTGGCGATACCCATGTATTCCCCATGGTTTGGCAGTGTCTGGGAGAGATTGATCAAGACTGTTAAACTGTGCCTATACAAGTCTATAGGTCGGGGTAGAGTCGATTACTTCGATTTGTTAACTGAGATGTCTGATATACAAAATGCTTTAAATTCTAGACCTCTCACATATAGATGATCAGGTGATTCTGCGTTGTGTAACAAGAGACGTAGTATTAATTTTGACCTTGAATGGACTGGGTACAGAACCTAGGGTCATTCAGGTTGTCCCCATCCCTAAAAATAGAATTAGGAAAGGTTAGGAAGAAGAAGAAAAGAAAGGAAAGAAAAAGAGGTCTAAGAGATATACACTCCCTTATGAATATAAAAGGCTGGGAGTAACAGCTTAACGGGAGTGAGAAAGAGTGAGCTAGTAGCTTCCACAGGCAGCCTTTCTCCCCGGCGGATTTGTTCAAAGGCGTCGTAAGAACTTTAACCTCAACCCACTATCACCAGAATCCACCTTCTACCCAACTTGGTCATCCCTATTAATACGACGGAGGGTAAAGTATTTTTGTTTATCATTTGACCAAACGTCTTGAATATCATATTATATATTAAGTTCCGAGAATAGATTATTGCTTTGCCTGGTTTTCCCCACTATAATTACCTTCCTCTTGTTACCCTTTTTCCCTCATATTTTAATATTGTGTTCATCCCCTTTTGTCCTGTTTAAATACTACTTTCATAAATATTTCTGTCAGCCTATCTTGTTTTGGTATGTTTTGTGTCTTTAATAAATTCCCTATTTTTATATAAAATACCTGCTTCTTGTATTTTTATCTCTCTCCCTCAAAACCTTTGTCCCTACTCTTCCTTACGATAGCAAATACTGTGTTACGGCGTTGTGATTAGCCACCGCACCCGTAACAGTTGGAAGTCATTACGCCCAATAGTTTCATTCGCCCAAATTATAATGGTGAGGTCTTCCTTAGAACAGACAAAGATGTGTTTATGGATGAAATCCCTGCAAGCACGAGCCTTGTGGAAGCATTGGATTCGCGGGACCTACTATTGAAGGATTTCCGCAGAGTCTGGCACCAAGAATACCTACTCAGTTTGCGCGAACAGAGTAAGGACTTGTACCAGAATAACTTTCATAATATTATTCAGCTTGATGACGTTGTTCTGGTGAAGAATCCTCCTAAATCTCAGCCTTATTGGTACTTGGGTAGGGTATTGAAACTGTTGAAATTTTTAATAGAGAAATAATTTTTATTTATTTTTTTATTTATACCCATTCAACATCTTCGCATTTGGGTCAAGGAACGCACTCCTTGACCGGCAGGTCACTTCTATTATCATCATCATCAGCAGAATAGGTATAGTCCTCTTTCTAGCAGTCGCCTCCTCTCCTACCCTCTGGAGGGGGAGGAGGAGGAGGACGATGGGCCTTTTGCCCTTTTTCGTCACTTCGAATCTAGCCGGCCAAGAAGAAGGATGCTATTCGGCTCTGTCAAAAGGATTCTTGATGTTAAATTGTACGGGTTTTTTTCTCTCCTCCTTTGGAGAAAGACGTTTGTTTAGAACTAAACTATTGACGTTATTTTATTCTCAGTCATTATAAGACAACACGTTCTTACGACTGGAAGATTAATACCGGTTATTAAAAGACAATCGAGTCTTACAACTAGTAAATTATTATTCTCAAAGGACTAACGAAGGAAACTACCGTGTGTTGAGGAGTTCTTTTCTAAGACAAACAAAATTTAATTTTGCTGATGAGACGAACAGAATATCGCCCCTAGAAAAGAAATCCCTGTCGGAATTTATCTTGCTTCCAGATAAATTCGACACTAAAATAACTAAGCTGAAAAAAAAGCATGAAACAAAAGAGGGGGAGGGGGTAAAGAATAAAATATAAATGTCTTGCTTTGAAACGAAGAAGAAGTTTTATTTACAATAAGTTGCAAATTTTTCCCTTTGCGGGCATTAAACTTATGAAACGCCAAGGTAACATGTAATGAACAAAAATAACACAGGTTCTTACAAAGAAGTTGTGTGTATCCATTAACGAATACAATAATAGTATTCGAAATAGTATCTCCTAATCACATTCGCATATGAAATTAATTTTAGGAGCGTACTCACAATTGAAAGCCAGTCAGGCACGTGCCTTTTTCTTTTTTTTTTTGCTTAAAGTCCTTTTAGAATTTTCTCTCCCTCCATGTTTGTGTGCAAACCGTAGACACACAGATGAATTTCAGGATCAAGACCGCGTCGCTTGTCCAGATAGGAGATTCCAAAATTTCTTGTCACGTAAAAAGGTATTTTCTTTACTAAAATACGTGCAAAACTGTAGTCACATAGTTAGTTTGGATAAGTATGTCTCGTCACATATACGGGTATTCTTGCCGGGGTTTTCTTCTTTGAAGAATGCTCGTCAAAATTCCATTCTCAGCATCGGGCAATGAACAACAGGTTCACTCTTCACGTCAGCAGAATTTCAAAAGAGAAAGAATCTTGCGCTGGGCTCGTGACGTCATCACAGAGCTAGCATTTCCCTTTTCTCAAATTAAAGGGAGTTTCGTACAAATCCAAAATATACGAAACTAAAAATTATAAAGGATACGAAATACAGAAAATCATATATAAGAACCAGATAAAAAATAATAGATATAAACAGCGGGATGCACCATTATTGGTACAAAAAAATTCCAACATCCCCTCTTTGAAAGATTTTCCACCAAAGTTTCCTTCAGAAAGGAAATCTTCCATAATTCAAGAATTTACGCCGTATTTGTACACATAAAGCCTACCAAAGCGGCTTTATGGTCTTCTCTCCCCTTTGAATTAAAAGGTACATGAGCCTTCACAAAGGAAATTACTTCTTTCTCCCATTTTAGGTCAAAGAAACTTTTTGTAAAAAAAAAGAACATTTTGTTAAAGACAGAAGATTTTGTTAAAAAGACTGAATTCTAAACAAGGACTGTTTTCCGTTTTTTATATGTTCTTTTCTTTCGGCCTTTCTTGCAAGTAAGGGTTTACGTCTTTTTTTGTATTTTTTATGTATTTTTAAATGTTTCCTTAAGGGTTTTTTTAAACCCCAGCCTTGAGAAATAAAGGCAATCGATAACTTTTTGTTTTAATAAACTTGGATCATTTTAAACTTATTCGGGTCTGCATTTCTTTTGCTCATTTCCACTAGTTACTCTTTTCCGAGAAATTTGCCATAAATGCTTTTTTTCCTTTTTTTTTCTTTCCATGAAAAATGGATTTTGGTGACGCACTCAAAAATTTTGTCGATTTGCCTTTATGTTTCCATGCCTTATGCGTTTACAAACAGCATAAGACATTTTCCTTTAAACCTCTACACTTTGCATTTATGCCTTTAAAGTCTTATGTATTTAAGAGATACTGTAGTAAAAAAAAAAAAAAAAAAAAAAAAAAAATCGTGCAAACCTTTTACCACTGGCAACGCCCGCTTCAGAGAGTGAAAGAAGAAGAAGAGAATGGCCACTGCGTCTATTTATAGACTAGAGATCATGGGAAGAGTATGCAAATAACTTTGGACGGTTTTGTCCTATAAAAAGCCTGTATTTGGGAGAGAGGGTGTCTTTTTTGTTTGGCAGAAGCAATTGCTGTCAGAAGTGCATTGGACTGCAGGATTGAAGAGTGAAGATTGAGTTGTGGAGTCATTGTATTTAACCTCAAGCTATTCCGGCCAAGAACAGATCATGGAATCTGGGATGTTGAGATTGGGAAAATATGTGATACCACCTTTTAGTGGAGAAGGTGATGTAGTCGGATGGATAAAGAAAGTAAAACTGGTGGCTAAGCTTCAACATGTGCCAGACCTTGCCAGTTTTATTCCACTTTTTTTGTAGGGAGATGCACTCGCTCTCTATCTTGAGATGAATAATGCAGAACAAGAAGATGCAGAACTGATAGAGATGAGACTCGTGACCGCCTTCACTGAGGGGCCTTTTGAGGCATACGAAAAACTGCAACGATTCAAGTGGACAGGAGAATCGGTGGATGTTTATGCTAATAAAATCAAAAGATTGGCTGGACTGGCGGGATATCTGGGAAGAGGACTGGAACATACAGCCAAACTGGCATTCATAACTGGATTCCCAGACGATGTATCTGTGGCATTACAGCAGCTACCGAACATAGAGAGAATGGATGTCAGCAAACTGATACCGACTGCACGGCTTTTAGTCAGCAAAAGAGTCGTAGAAACTCGGACATTGGCCGCAAGTGCGCAAACTAATGAGACTAATAAGGGAAAGAAAGAATCAAGCCTTCAGTGCTTTAGATGTCAAGGACCGCACCTAAAAAAAGATTGCACAGAGATCCCTAGGGCCAGGGCAACATGCTACAATTGTGGAAATTTGGCCACATTGCGAGATATTGTCCTCAGATTCAGGGAAACGGGCAAGGGGGAGCTTCTGTGCCGCAAGCTACCCTAGCAATGAAATGAAGGCGCGATACTGGCCTCTTCCTATAATAGAAGTAGAGGTGAATGATTCTGTAATGACTGCACTTGTCGATACTGGGTGCACCACTACTTTAATCAATTCCAAACTTTTGAAGGGATATGGAAGGAGCGGTACAGTGAAAGCAGTTGATGGGAGGAATATAGAATGTAAAGGAGCCAGACAAGTGGGGATAAAAGTCTGTGGAATGCACGTAAAGGTGAGGGCAATCTTGATGAATCACATCGTTGATGGGATCGACGTCATAATTGGAATGGAAGTGATTAATGAGCTGGGAGGTGTAACTATAAAGAAAGCCAAAGTGAAGTTTGGAGATATACAATGTGCCGTGGCTGCCCATCAGCTGAATGTTTGCAAAATCGAGGATAAAGACTTTGAAGCAAACTTCGATGGAGATAAATGGACAGTAAGATGGACATGGAAGGGAGAGCCTCCAGTATTGCAGAACAAAGTCCAATATTATAAAAACTCTCTGGAAGGCGATAAGAAATTAGAATTCGAGAAAGAGGTGGAAAGATGGATATCGGATGATATTCTGTTACCATGGAAAGGAGAAAGAAAAGACGTGTTGCCATTGATGGCAGTATTTCAGGCCACAAAAGGGAAAGTTAGGCCAGTGTTTGACTTTCGTGAGTTGAACCGTTTTGTGGCGTGTCATACAGGGAGCGACATAATAGATGTATGTGATGAAAAGATAAGAAAGTGGAGACAGTTGGTAGGAGGGACCGCAATAGTGGACCTTAAGTCTGCCTACCTGCAACTACATGTGGCAAAGGAACTATGGCAGTACCAGCTGGTCTGTTATAAAGGAAAAACCTATTGCCTAACACGATTAGGATTCGGACTTAATGTCGCACCAAAGATTATGGCAGCTATTTTAAAAACAGTATTAAAGAAAGGAAGTAGGACGAAAGAGGCCACTGATTCATACATTGATGATATAATGGTAGACGTAACGAAAATATCAACACAGGAAGTTGTGGAACATTTGAAGGGGTTTGGGTTAGCAGCAAAATCTCCGGAATCCCTGGACGGAGGAGCGGCACTGGGCCTTAAGCTTATGAAAAATAAGATGGGTGCACTAATGTTCAGGAGAGGCAACGAGATCCCAGAGATGGGAGGAGAAATTAGTAGGCGGGAGCTATTTTCGATCTGTGGTAAATTATTGGGGCACTATCCAATTGCTGGATGGCTGCGATTAGAATGCAGTTATGTGAAAAGAAGAGCAAATGGAGTGGATTGGGAAGAAAAAGTTGATTGCAGAACCATGAAAGTGATGCAGGAGGTTCTAGCTGAGGTGAAAAAAGAAGACCCTATTAATGGCGCTTGGCACATACCTGAAGTGAGCACAGGAGTCGTGTGGTGTGATGCAAGCAATGTTGCAACTGGCGTGGTTGTCGAGATTGGCGGTGTGGTGGTGGAAGATGCAACTTGGCTGAGGAAAAGTGATGACTTTAATCACATTAACATAGCTGAATTAGATGCTGTTCTAAAGGGTGTCAATTTGGCTATCAAATGGAGACTGACAAATATTGAAATAAGAACTGATTCAGCCACTGTACTCAGTTGGGTGAACTCTACTGTGGAGGAGAGTGGCAGAATACGAACAAAGGGTGCTGGAGAAGTGATAATAAAGCGGAGATTAGGGATGCTTAGAGAGTTGATGTCTGAATTGAAACTGCAGATAAAAGCAGTGTTTGTGCCTTCTGAAAGAAACAAGGCAGATGCGCTAACACGGATAAAAAAACAGTGGTTAATTGAGAAAGAGGAGTCTTGGAATTGGAGAAATTAAAGAGTTGCATGACATGCATCACATGGGAGTGGAGAGAACATTATATTTGGTGAGGCAAGTGGATCCGAATGTAAAACGGGAAGAAATTCAGATGATAGTAAAGAACTGTGTTCGGTGTCAATCGATCGATCCTGCCCCAAATATACATAATCCTGGGGAAATTGGAGTTTTAACGAACTGGACGAGACTAGCTATTGACATAGCACACTACCGAGGGGGAGCGTACTTATCAATAATTGATTGTGGGCCAAGTAGACTGGCGATATGGAAGGAACTGCGAGTGGAAGCCGCATCTGCAGTTGCAACTGAATTAGAAAAGGTGATGCTTGAACGAGGTCTAGTAAGGGAGGTGATAATGGACAACGGCACTGTTTTTCGCTCAGAAATCTTTCAGACGATGCTAAAAAAATGGAAGATTAAAAGTTATTACAGGGCAGCCTACAGACCTGGAGGAAGTGGCATTGTGGAGCGACATCATCGGACCGTGAAAGCAATAGCTGAGAGAGGAAGAATATCGCCTGAAGAGGCCACATTTTGGTACAACATGTCCCCTAAGGTCGGGCAAAGAGATGACACAGTGCCACATAGAGCAATCTTTAATTACGAATGGAGACATCCTAGAGACATGTCACCGGAAATTAATGATCAAGGACCAGCCAGAATCCAAATAGGAGAAGAAGTTTGGGTGAAACCGCCTAATGCCCGATGCACAACGCAGTGGGGAAGAGGAGTGATAACAGGAGTGCAATCTCCAAACAACTTAAGTGTCAATGGAATGCCACGACATGTTTTAGATTTAAGGCGTGTGGTCCATTTAGGTGATGAGGATGGTGGTACTGAGCCAGGGAGTGATGACGATGAACCGGTGCCGATGCAGAGACCGCAAAGAGAACGCAATGCGTCGATCTGGACACGGGATTATGAGATGTGAATGATCTTTAATGATCATGGGGGCGTGTAGTAAAAAAAAAAATAAAAAAAAAAATCGTGCAAACCTTTTACCACTGGCAACGCCCGCTTCAGAGAGTGAAAGAAGAAGAAGAGAATGGCCACTGCGTCTATTTATAGACTAGAGATCATGGGAAGAGTATGCAAATAACTTCGGACGGTTTTGTCCTATAAAAAGCCTGTATTTGGGAGAGAGGGTGTCTTTTTTGTTTGGCAGAAGCAATTGCTGTCAGAAGTGCATTGGACTGCAGGATTGAAGAGTGAAGATTGAGTTGTGGAGTCATTGTATTTAACCACAGATACATAAGACATTTCTCTAAATTTTCTGAATTTTGCTTTTAACCTCTCCTAGTCTGATATGTTTCCAACCACGTGGGAGCTTTTAAATTCTCCTGCTATTTCAACTTGTGTGCGTGACGTCAGCACATACGTTGAGACCTCCTTCAATTAAGCCTTTACAATAGTCCGGGGTTTTTTTCTTACTATTTTATACTCTCTTAAAATTTAACATTTGGAGCAAGACCCATTTTAATTTGATCTGGTTGTTGATTGCCTTATTTCCATTTTGTGTATTTTTGTATGTAATTTTGTAAGCTGTTTCCCACCATTTTTGCCTGGCTCTACACCACCTCCCACCTTTATGTGCCTTCTATGTCGCCATTTTGAATTTTTGGGGAATTGAAATTTAAACATTTTTGCTTGGGAGTTTTTTCCCCTATAAATGTGCCTTTTCCTTTTATTCGTTACTTTAGTGGAACACACATAACATTTATTGATACAAATTTGAAAATTTATTGATAATTTGAGAATTGAATGTATTATTTAATTTTCTTTAATTGTGGTATGTAGAAATTACCTTTTACCTCGTGAGTTAAGCGAGTATTTAATAAGATGTTTACCTCCTGATAATTAAGTCATAAATAGCAGGTTAAGAGAGATATTTGTTCTCCTATAATTTTTTAATTTACGATAAATTTATTTATCAACAATTAAATTATTTTCCCATAGTCATAGTGGGTTTATTATTAAAAGGAAATAGGTTTCCTGGAAGATATTTTTATTCCAGTAAATTGTATACGTTTATTTCAACAAAGAATTTGTTTCGTCTTTGTTAATTCATTTATCCCTAAACATTAGCGCCTCAGGTTTTAAGAAGAAAGTTGTAGAAGAAATATTTCCTTTCTTTGTTTTCGCCAATAGTTGGCAGTTCGGTGCATTTAATTATTGTAAGTTTACAACGTGGGAATTTTCCCCTGGACTTAGCGTTAATAGTTAAATTTAAGTTGTAGTTTTCTTCTGACTTTAGTTTTACCTAACGTTGGTTCTGTCCGTAGTTAAAAAAACATTGGTTCTGTCCGTAGTTAAAAAAACATTGGTTCTGTCCGTAGTTAAAAAAACATTGGTTTTGTCCGTAGTTAAAAAAACATTGGTTCTGTCCGTAGTTAAAAAAACATTGGTTCTGTCCGTAGTTAAAAAAACATTGGTTCTGTCCGTAGTTAAAAAAACATTGGTTCTGTCCGTAGTTAAAAAAACATTGGTTTTGTCCGTAGTTAAAAAAACATTGGTTTTGTCCGTAGTTAAAAAAACATTGGTTTTGTCCGTAGTTAAAAAAACATTGGTTCTGTCCGTAGTTAAAAAAACATTGGTTCTGTCCGTAGTTAAAAAAACATTGGTTTTGTCCGTAGTTAAAAAAACATTGGTTTTGTCCGTAGTTAAAAAAAACATTGGTTTTGTCCGTAGTTAAAAAAACATTGGTTTTGTCCGTAGTTAAAAAAACATTGGTTTTGTCCGTAGTTAAAAAAACATTGGTTTTGTCCGTAGTTAAAAAAACATTGGTTCTGTCCGTAGTTAAAAAAACATTGGTTCTGTCCGTAGTTAAAAAAACATTGGTTTTGTCCGTAGTTAAAAAAACATTGGTTCTGTCCGTAGTTAAAAAAACATTGGTTCTGTCCGTAGTTAAAAAAACATTGGTTCTGTCCGTAGTTAAAAAAACATTGGTTCTGTCCGTAGTTAAAAAAACATTGGTTCTGTCCGTAGTTAAAAAAACATTGGTTCTGTCCGTAGTTAAAAAAACATTGGTTCTGTCCGTAGTTAAAAAAACATTGGTTCTGTCCGTAGTTAAAAAAATATTGGTTCTGTCCGTAGTTAAAAAAATATTGGTTCTGTCCGTAGTTAAAAAAACATTGGTTCTGTCCGTAGTTAAAAAAAACATTGGTTCTGTCCGTAGTTAAAAAAACATTGGTTCTGTCCGTAGTTAAAAAAACATTGGTTCTGTCCGTAGTTAAAAAAACATTGGTTCTGTCCGTAGTTAAAAAAATATTGGTTCTGTCCGTAGTTAAAAAATATTGGTTCTGTCCGTAGTTAAAAAAACATTGGTTCTGTCCGTAGTTAAAAAAACATTGGTTCTGTCCGTAGTTAAAAAAGCATTGGTTCTGTCCGTAGTTAAAAAATATTGGTTCTGTCCGTAGTTAAAAAAAAAAAAAAAAAAGGAAAAAATATTTATGCTGCATTTTTTCTTGTGTAAAAAACAAAATCCTTCTGTCCTCAGTCAGAGAAGGAAAAATTGATTTGTTTCAGTGCTGAATACAAGAAGATTGGATCTCTCTTACGGAGTCTTACATCTCCAGCTACCTAGGTGTCTCTGACACCTATACTCAACTTTGTTTGGCTATATGTATATGGCTATGCAAACGTTTAAAACTGTAATTACTTTGCATAATTTGTGCAGGATGGGGGATTCAGTTTTATTTCATTCCACCAAGTTGAAGAACTTATCCAAACATAGGGTTGATTGGATTCGTCCCTCTTGTAGCACTGGTGTTGATCTCACTGGGCTCTTGTGGTTATGAGGGAGCTGAGATATTTTGGTGTTCGCCAGAGATAATAGAAGGATGAGGAGGTTGGATGGTAAGTGAACTTCTCAAGCCTTTATACTCTTTTATATGTATATAGTTAATTATCTGGCGAAATATTCTCAGTTCAAACGTCTGTTGCAACCTTGCATCTGATCATTAGTTTTAAATTTATGAATCTGGTTAGGTACTTCTCTGTTCAAACCTAAAACATGAAGGTTTTCATGTGAATTTTTATAGAATAAGCCTATTTGAATTTTTCTGTCTTTTTGTTCTGATATGTGTTTCCTGGAGTTCTTCTGACCATACATTGTGTGGTATATGTATATATAAAGAAAAATTTTGTATTGTAAATTTTACAGGTGTCATCCAATTGTAAGTTGACTGCCATTTCCTGTTGGGGGAGAATGTTGGAATTTTTTTGTACCAATAATGGTGCATCCCCCCCCCCCCCCGTTTACATTTATTTTTTGTTTTTATCTGGTTCTTATATATGATTTTCTGTATTTTGTATCCTTTATGATATTTAGTTTTGTATATTTTGGATTTGTACGAAACTCCCTTTAATTTGAGAAAAAGGGAAATGGTAGCTCCGTGATGACATCATGAGCCCAGCGCGTATTTGACCCTCTTTTGAAATTTGGCGGATGTGGAGATTGGACATTTGGTTGATTGCAAGGCGCTGAAGATGGAATTTTGACGAGCATCCTTCAAAGAAGAAAACCCCGGCAAAAATACCCAGATATGTGATGAGACATACTTATGAAAACTATCTACGTGACTACGGTTTTGCACGTATTTTAGAAGGAGTGAAATTATTTTAAAGAAGATACCTTACTTTATGTGACAAGGAATTTTGGAATCTCCTACAAAGAAGAAAACTCGGTAAAAATAAAACCTGGACAAGCGACGCGGTCTTGCTTCTGAAATCCATCTGTGTGTCTACGGTTTGCACGCAAACATGGAGGGAGAGAAAATTCTAAAAGGACTTTAAACAAAAAAAAGAAAAAGGCACATGCCTGACTGGCTTTCAATTTGTGAGTACACTCCTAAAATTTATTTCATATGCGAGTGTGATTCGGAGATACTATTTTTGAATCTTATTATTGTATTCGTTAATGGATACATCTTCTTTATAAGAACCAGTGTTATTTTTTTATTACATGTTACCTTGGTGTTTCATAAGTTTAATGCCCGCAAAGGGAAAAATTTGCAACTTATTATCGTAAATAAAATCTCTTCTTCATTTCAAAGCCAGACCATTATATTTTATTCTTTACCCCCTCCCCTTTTTATTCCATGCTGTCATTTTTTTTTCAGGTTAGTTACTTTAGCATCAAATTTATCTGGAAGCAAGATAAAATTCTGACAAAACAGATGCTGTCAAGAATTGTAAAAGTAAACTGAATTAAAGGAATGAATTATAAGATGGTCAACATCATGAATTGTGGAATATAGTTTTTTGTCATTTATTCTCTCTCTCTCTCAATCTCTCTCTCATATATATATATATATTTAAATAAGGGAGTAGTCACCAACACACACACACACATATATATACCAACATATATATATATATATATATATATATATATATACCAACATATATATATATATAAATAAGGGAGTAGTCAATAACAATGTGTATTTTTTAACATTATTTTATTATTCTGTGTCTCGGTTTTTCATTGAGAATTATGTTTGGATCATTGTAATAATGTTTTTAAGTCATTAAAATCGTTTTTACGCGCGTTTCAGACGTTCTGTGAAGCATCCTTGTCCGAAATTATTTTCAAATGTGTTGGAGATGTAAAAATGGTGATTTTCCTAGTTTATTTGAAGTGTTTCCAAGGGGTGGAGGCTTGTAAGTGTTTATTATTCATTGGCATGTTCAATTTTTATTACTCTTTTATTGGGCTTGTCCAGGCTGCTGACCTGGCTGTAGTCACTCTCTCTTTCTACTAATGTTTTTTTCTTTTCCTTTAGGGTGGGGTAGGGTGTGTGTGTGTGTGTGTGTGTGTGTGTGTGTGTGTGTGTGTGTGTGTTTGCTTTTATTGTTTTGAGAATGTGTATCCTGTTTGTATTATGAGGTTATTTTCTTCCTTAGGAAGGTGACTGTGATCCGAGGTCGAGGTCGTTACTAATGTATATGTGTGAGGAGGGGGGGACCAGCTCTTCTGAAATAAGGGTAGGGGTGCTTTCATTCTATTTTGATATTTAGTTTTTGGATTCTTGGATTTTAGTATTGTGATTTATCGTTTTAGTCTTTTCGGGTATTCCTTATATTATGTTTGTTTAGAAAGAGGGGTGTATTTAAAATAGGGGATTTTTTAATGTTTCTATTTATTTGTCTCCCCATGTGGGTATGGCCAGACTTAGGATCGGTTCCTAGTGTGGGGGAGAGTTTGTTCCCCAGAGGGTGGGGGGGCAATTGGAGGGGGTATAGGTATGGGAGGGGGTGATAGAAGGGATGATAGTTGTTTCAGTCATGAGGGTGTTCTCCTCCACTGACTGAGGAGGGGGCGAGGTGTTGGAACAGATATTATGCTATGGTTCTAGGTGTTTCCTAGTGTTGTTGGTTTCGAGGTTCAGTGTGTTGTATTAGAGATAGGGGTGTTATGTCTGTGTGTGGTTGTATGTGCGCACGTATGTGTGTTTTAATGTGTCGGTTCTGATTTATGTGTGGGTGTGTATATGTGTATGTGTATGGATGTGCATGCGAGTATAATTTTTGGTGGCGCCTATGTACAGGCACAATATAAAAACACTCTTCATAAAATCTTGGAAAAGATACCTAGACGACTGCTTTATCCTCTGGAGAACCTCATGGGAGGATATCAAAGAACTCCACACTTTGCTACAAAATCTACACCCAAAAATAAACTTCACACTAGAACAAAGCCCCACAGAACTACCTTTCCTAGACATCCTAGTAACAATAAAAAACAACAACATAATCACAGGCATCTACCACAAATCCCCAGACACTCAACAATACCTCCACTTCAAAAGCCACCATCCTAAAAACTGTCTAAAATCAATACCCTAACCCCTAGCACGTAGAGTCTGCACCATAGTAACAGACAGACACCTCCATTCAACTAGACTGAATGAACTACAAATAACACTGCGGAAAAGAGGATATCCACTACCACAAATACAGAAAGGTATTGAACTGGCTGAAAAAATTCCAATAGACTAACTAAGAACCCCAAAAGAATACAACAAAGAACAAATTTTAGCATAGGTCTCTGCACACAACACAAACAACCCAGAACTATTCACACAGATAACAAAAAACCTTATCCTCCTCAATCAGAACGACAAACTAAACAACATACTTAAAACAACAAAAATAATAAAAAGCAAACGCCAACCCAAAAATTTAAAACACATCCTAACTTCCTCAAAACTCATCCCACATACTACAAAAGGGTTTACAAAATGCAACAAACCGCGATGTGGAGTATGTAACATAATAATAGAAGGTAACACATACACATTCAAAAACCCAGCACAAACATTCAAAATAAAAAAGGATCTAAATTGCACCTCCAGAAATGTAGTATATGCACTAAGATGCACAACATGCAACAAATCCTACATAGGCGCCACCAAAAATTTCAGCAATAGAGTGGCCTTACATAAGAGCAACATCAAAATTGCAGATAACAGACACCTCTATGTTTCAAAACACGTACACACATGGAGTGGAAACAGCTTCAAAATAATGCCAATCTTCCAAACAGACAATTATTTTTATTTACTTCCACAGGAAAAAAACTTCATCACCAGATTCACTCCTGAACTGAACAGAACCTAATACCATCACACAAAAACATGAAATGCAAGGTACACTCGCATGCACATCCATACAAATACACATATACACACCCACACATAAATCAGAACCGACACATTAAAACACACACGTGCACGCATACAACCACACACAGACATAACACCCCTATCTCTAATGCAACACACTGAACAATACCAACTCTACTTAACCTCGAAACCAACAACACTAGGAAACACCTAGAACCATAGCATAATATCTGTTCCAACACCTCGCCCCCTCCTCAGTCAGTGGAGGAGAACACCCTCATGACTGAAACAACTATCATCCCTTCTATCACCCCCTCCCATACTTATACCCCCTCCAATTGCCCCCCACCCTCTGGGGAACAAACTCTCCCCCATACTAGGAACCGATCCTAAGTCTGGCCATACCCACATGGGGAGACAAATAAATAGAAACATTAAAAAATCCCCTATTTTAAATACACCCCTCTTTCTAAACAAACATAACATAAGGAATACCCGAAAAGACTAAAACGATAAATCACAATACTAAAATCCAAGAATCCAAAAACTAAATATCAAAATAGAATGAAAGCACCCCTACCCTTATTTCAGAAGAGCTGGTCCCCCCCTCCTCACACATATACATTAGTAACGACCTCGACCTCGGATCACAGTCACCTTCCTAAGGAAGAAAATAACCTCATAATACAAACAGGATACACATTCTCAAACCAATAAAAGCAAACACACACACACACACACACACACACACACACACACACACACACACACACCCTACCCCACCTTAAAGGAAAAGAAAAAAACATTAGTAGAAAGAGAGAGTGACTACAGCCAGGTCAGCAGCCTGGACAAGCCCAATAAAAGAGTAATAAAAATTGAGCATGCCAATGAATAATAAACACTTACAAGCCTCCACCCCTTGGAAACACTTCAAATAAACTAGGAACATCACCATTTTTACATCTCCAACACATTTGAAAATAATTTCGGACAAGGACACTTCACAGAACGTCTGAAACGCGCGTAAAAACGATTTCAATGACTTAAAAACATTATTACAATGATCCAAACATAATTCTCAATGAAAAACCAAGACACGAAATAATAAAATAATGTTAAAAAATACACATTGTTGGTGACTACTCCCTTATTTAAATATACATCTTTCTTTCATTGGAATTTCTTAACCCATTTTATTTATATATATATATATATATATATATATATATATATATATATATACTGTATTAAAAAACAAAGACTTCAACAAAAGTATTCATAGCAACAAAATGTGTATTTTATTGTTAGTTACAATTGTTTCAAGACTAATTGGACAAATTCAAACATTATGGCGTTTGAAAATTTTCACATAACCAGCCTCTTTTCAGACTTATTGAATAAAAAACACTTAACAATAGAACAATATGTAAAGACATTTCCCTTAAAGGAAATAAAGCATGAGAAAACATTTATCCCGGACGCATCTTTGTCAGGGGCTTGTTTAAATATTTATATATCACCTAATTTTCGTATCACTATTTAAAACCTGTCATAAGAAGTTACCACAAAAACCTGTAGCCATTTAATATCTTTTAATAATACTATTCGTTGAGTTCTTAAATTAGATTTCTATATTTCTTTATTTCACATAATTTATTCTTAAAAATTTTTTTAGAATTTTATTTTTATATTTATAATATGGCCAGATCAACTAAGCTAAGACGTTACAGTTATGTTAGTTTCGTATTCAATCTATCCTCGCTACTTTATTTACAAAAATATCGGCTATCTTATTTCTTAGATTTAAGACCAGTTTTAGGTTAATATTTTATTTAATAGGGAAATAAAGCCCAAACATTACTTTATACTTATTTAATCCTCATTCATCATTCAAGGTTATGGATCCCATTCTATTTTTTTTTTATTACATTATTCTCTTTCGTTCTCATCTATAGGGATTGACAAATATCGAGTATTCTTAGCTACGAATGGAGATAATCCCGCTCGTTATTAATTTTTTAAAATTAGTTGAAATTATGGGAACCCAACATTGCCGTAGGTACTTATAACAGTTAAAGGGAGACAATCAGGGCCGTTTGATGTTTCTAGCTTGGTAAACCCTAAAATGCGTCTGATTTATTAATTAATTAAACAGATACAGAAAAGGCTAAGCTAGCAATGTGGAAAGAACCAGGGCCACAAGAGAAAAGAAAGGAAACAAACAAACAAATAGACTAATATAATATTTATTGGCTATATTTTATAATTTTTAATCTTGTAGCTGTATATGTTTGATTGTGTTGGGGATAATGTTTTTGTGGCATCTTTTTAGGAAATCGATCTGGCAGTTGGTTCTGGCATGTTTCTCCGAGATACGGAGTAAGTGCAAACTCTGTCTGGTTAAGACCAAAGGATGAAAGTAAATGGTAGTTTGGTTGAAGCATTGCTGGTAAAGGAATATATGGAAGTTTTAAAAAGCCGAGAGCAATGGGGAAAGGACCAGGTATGTTCGTAAATATTAATAACAAAAAAATTATCCCCAGTCACCTAAAGATTTAAGTAGTCACATCTTACTGTGGTTCTAACCACTATCTGCGGTCCTAGTCTCTTTTGTGATCATGTTGTTTTCTTTTTGAAAAGGGGAGGTACTTTCTCCCGAAATTAATGAAAGTTCCATACCACCAACGGACTTTATATACTCCGGACATACCAATAACTTGGTTGCAAATAATTATGTAATGAAGGGAGGAGTGATAAATAATAAATAGACATTTCTCTACTCGAACATACCCGTCTATTTGTTTGTTTTTCTTTCTTTCCTCTTGTGGCCCCAGTCCTTTCCGCATTGCTTTTGGCTTTTTAAAACTTCCATATATTCCTTTACCAGCAATGCTTCAAGCAAACTACCATTTAATTATTTTTAAATTTAAACTTTCGTACATTAATTTACCCTAAAATGATGAATAATCATCATTTCCAGGCTACTCTAACATTGTTCACTAACCCGAAGTCTGACTGGCAAGGTTGTAAAACTATGTGTAATCGCTTAGACCCCCCCCCCAAAAAAAAAAAGATTACAGAATTTATTTCCATGAGGAAAATAATTTTTGGTTAGTGTTCTAAAATGCTACTATGTCTCTGAAATGAAAAATCATTTTACGTCCAATTAATATTGCTCAAGCATTTCTCAACTGGAAGGATCTAGAGATCCGACTTGCTGAAGAAAAGGTAGTTGATAAAGTAGAGCAACATCTTATTGAGAAGGAAACTAAGAAGTGGCGAGAAATTCTAGCTAGATTGCTGGACATCATCAGGTTTCTCACCAAGCAGAATCTGGCATTACAGTGTCACCGGGAAGACATCCATAATGATGAAAGAGATCAAGAAAAAAAAGGAGATTTTTTTAGAATTGGTAAATTTATTGGCCAAGTATGACCCTGTGCTCCGTGAACATTTGGTGAAAGTTAACCTGGGAAATAAAATCGCTACTTCTTATCTGTCACCAGAAATTCCAAATGAATTTGTGAGCATTTTGGCAAAGCAGGTGAGAAATAAAATCATCGATCAGATCAAGAAAAGCAAATATTTTTGCATAATTTTTTATAGCACTCCTGATGTATCTCACAAGGACCAGATGAGTGGGGTCTTGCACTACGTAAAAATTGACAAGAATAAAGTGACAGTGGAGAAGTCGTTTCACCGCTTCATCGAGACAAAAGGTAAAAGTGCGAAAGACATTTCTTAACTGATTTTGAGAGAACTGGAGAACGATGAGATTCAGATTGGTGACTGTATTGGCCAGGCATTTGACAATGCTGCTATTATGGCAGGCCACCGATCGGGTGTGTAGAAACGAATCTTCAAAATCAACCCAAAAGCTGTATTTGTGCTTGTGTACATGCCGCTTCTGTAGTGGTTCACTCTGTTATATTTTTTCTGCATCTACACATCGCTGGTACGTCTTGATTCAGTTGACCGGTATAAGTATCAAGCAGACTGTTGAAACTAGATGGAGCAGATGCTGTAAATGATATGGTAAAAAAATTATTGGAAGTCTTCATTGCCCTGGAACAGCTCACAGAAGGAGAAAATGCAACCACAAAATCAGATGCATCTTTAATTATAAACTCGGTTTTGTCATTTCCGTTTATTTTATTTCTGAGCTTTTGGAAAACTATTCTCCCAGAAATCAATGATGCCCAAAAGTATCTTCAAGAAAAGGGGCTGGATCTGCAACAAAGTTCTGTCAGGCTGGCGGCGTTGAGAGATTGTCTTCTTCAGAATAGAGAAAAGATGATGGACACTGCAATAGACGAGTCAAAAAACTCTGCTCTGAAATGGGGATAAGCATGGAGCATTGTATCCGCCAAAAAGAAACAAATGACTGATGCATACTGAGTTGAAATGGGAAAATGCTGTTTGTCATAAACAGGTTGACTGAAGAAATATCTTGCAGATTTCAACAAGTTCACAATCTTACAAGTAAATACGCATTTTTTACACTGTCAAATCTGCTTAATGATAATCATGATTGTCAGCTTGGTGAATTTGACGAAGATATAGAAAAAGATAAATTCTTTGCCGAAAGGAAGAGATTATAGTATTTTGTGAAAGCTTCAGGAAAAGACAAAATCAATGGACCTCTTGAACTTTTGAACTTTATACAGAAATACCACCTTGGGGATTCCGTCCCTAATATTGTGATCTTGTGCATTTTCTTTACTCGAGAATTGCCAGCTGTGAGCGCTCTTTCTCGAAACTGAAGCTCATAAAAAACTACCTTCGATCAAAAATGAGCTTACAGACTTGACAATCCTCTCCATAGAGAGGGAACTTGTCGATAGAGTGAATTTTGATAGAGTTATTGATAACTTTGCCAAAAAAAAAGCACAAAACTTTTCAACCGACTTGATGCCTTGTGATAGTTCACTCACAAAAATAAATTATAGCCTTATTTTCAATTCATAAATCTATTTATTTAAAAATAAAATTTTTTAACTATTTTTAAAAGGATTGAAACAGCAACAAATTTCTAAAAGACGTTTTTTTTTCTCTTCAGGAGACTTGATCTATTAATAACATTATGAAGAAAAAGAAAAGAAAACTGCCTCGAACTATCCTTTCCTTGATACAGCCATGTTTTTTGTGAAAATTCAGAAATAACAACATAAACAAGTAAATAAAAATGAGTTTATCATTTCTTAACCCTTTCATGTTTTCAAATGTTCTCATTTAAATTTATAAAAACAAATTTCAAATGTTCTCATTTAAATTCATAAAAACAAATTTCAAATGTTCTCATGAAATAATCTCATTTAAATTTATAAAAACAAATTTCAAATAATCTCATTTAAATTTATAAAAAAATGTTTTCTAAAATGCTTTCCATTTCTTAAATTTTGCGCTTAAACCAAGCGATTACATGCAAGGATTTCAAAAAGCGCTGATACAAGACGTTTTTTTCTCTTTGACATTATGAAGAAAAAGAAAAGAAACTACATCGGACTATCCTCTCTTTGATACAGCCATGTGTAGCAGTTATCTGCTCCTGTCCAGCGATAACTGCACCAACCAGCTGGTAGGTGTCGCGAAAAGCGACCTGGTTATCTGCCCTTGGGAAAGATATAAAAGGGGACGCCCGGATAATTCTCTCTTCTCTCTCACTCCTTCTGGGAATCAGCCTCGCAACGAAACGGTGACCGCCGGTCAACATCAACTCGGTAAGAGTTTTAGCAAATGAACACTTTTCCAGCCTTTTCCTTCAAGAGACATTAGCTCTACCGTACGCGGACTGAATTCCACTCCACACACATACACAATAACATTTTTATTCTCACAGGCGCACGCGAGAAATAAAACATCTCTTTAAACTTATCTCTGTTTGTTAGTTTTAGTTATTCGGTCTCACTGCATGCGACAAGTTTGTCGTTTATGAACACGTATTTAATGGGGAGCACAACATCCAACTGCAACCCCCTCCTCCACATTTGGTGACCCGACGACGCAAGCTTTGTCGTATGGAACAGAGTAATTAATTTCGTACAAACAAACACGAATATTTCTCGTTTCCTTTCGATTTACGCGTCTTTTCTTTTATCTACCGACGTGGTAGCTTTATACAAACCAAAAAGAAGTCGCCATTTTTCTTTTTTCCTGCCCGCATGGTAATTAACACGAAAACAAAAGAACAAACGAACATATCTCGGGTTTTCTCTGCGTGTGCGTAACAAACGTATAATCCTTTTTTTTCTCCTCTCTATCTACCCACGAGTCGGAAAAATACAAAAAAAAAAAAAAACAGACACAAAAACAAACCAAAACGAACAATTTGTCCATTTCTTTTTCTCAACAAACTTTAAACCCCGTGAAACATACACAAAAAAAAAGAAAGCAAATTTCTCTACCCTTTTTTTTTTCTTCGAAACGCTTTTCATGTAAGACCATGTGAATTACAAAAACAAAACAAAACAAAAAAAAATGCACGCGTATTTCTCCATACACTGACCAAAAAAAAAAAAAAAAAAAGTTTTGAACAAGTAAATAGTCTCTACGTTTTGTGAACTGCATTTTCCAAACACAAAACACGTGTTACACCTAAAAAAAAAAAAATTCTTTCATCCTTCACCCTCAGCTTTCACTATGACCAGCGCGGATATAAACGATGTTCCTGAAGTTTCTGCGAATTACTGTCTGCCTCCCTTCAACTCAAGTACATCCCATCTTCACTGCGGCGACGCATATTCGATCATTTTCACTCACTCTCTCACCCTAGCAAAAGAGCCACACTGAAAATGATCAGCGACAGATTTGTATGGCATGGAATGAACAAAGATGTCAGACTTTGGGCTGGCATGAACTGCCAGCGTTGCAAGGTCTACCGACACACCAAGTCCCCAATTGGAACTTTCACTAATCCCGATGCCAGGTTCTCTCACCTGCATATAGACATCGTTGGACCCCTACCACTTTGCCAAAATTATTCCTACTTGCTGACAATCATCGATCGATTTTCCCGCTGGTCTACAGCAATCCCACTAAAGGACATCTCAGTGGACACAATAGCAAAGACGATCCTGAAGGAATGGATAGCCACATACGGTGTACCCGCAGTTATCACGACTGACAGAAGAACACAGTTCCAGTCTAAGCTTTTTGCAGAATTCAACCTACTCCTGGACACCAAACACATGCGGACGACAGCATATCACCCCTGTTCCAACGGCCTGGTCGAGCGATTCCACAGACACTTGAAGCATCTCTCGCAATGAGACCAAGCACAACCAACTGGGTTGATAATTTATTTTTGGTCCTATTGTCGATGAAGAACATCGTAAAGCAGGATTTGGGTTGCATGCCGGCTGAAATAGTTTTAGGCACCACATTAACTTTGCCTGGACAATATTTTCATAACGAAGTTGATGCACATCCTACAACTACATTTGTACAGGACCTAAAGGCAAGGATGTCGAAAATACATTTCATGCCTACACGACAGGTATCGAGACAAGTACACATACCCAAGACACTATTTGACAGCGAGTACATATTTGTCTTCGACGATGCTGTCAGGAAACCATTATCACCACGCTACCAAGGACCTTACAAAGTAGTTAGTCGGGCAGAAAAACATTTCACAATCACAAAAAACGGCAAAACGGACACTGTTTCCATTGACAGACTGAAACCAGCTCTAGAAGACCCACAGTCAAGCTGACAGACACACAACTCACATACAGACTCTGACACCACAGAGGAATCACATACTTCATGTGACTCTGCTCCACCAGAACAAGAAAAGACAAGATCTGGTCGGAAAGTAACATTTCCACGAAATTTCAAAACATACATATATTACTAAAAACACACAAATTAAAAACTCTCCCCTTCAACTATACATATTGAATAATATTTTCAATATTTTTCAATCTGGGGGGAGTCTTTGTAGCAGTTATCTGCTCCTGTCCAGCGATAACTGCACCAACCAGCTGGTAGGTGTCGCGAAAAGCGACCTGGTTATCTGCCCTTGGGAGAGATATAAAAGGGGACGCCCGGATAATTCTCTCTTCTCTCTCGCTCCTTCTGGGAATCAGCCTCGCAACGAAACGGTGACTGCCGGTCAACATCAACCCGGTAAGAGTTTTAGCAAATTAACACTTTTCCAGCCTTTTCCTTCAAGAGACATTAGCTCTACCATCAGACACGCATACGTACGCGGACTGAATTCCACTCCACACACATACACAATAACATTTTTATTCTCACAGGCGCACGCAAGAAATAAAACATCTCTTTAAACTTATCTCTGTTTGTTAGTTTTAGTTATTCGGTCTCACTGCATGCGACAAGTTTGTCGTTTATGAACACGTATTTAATGGGGAGCACAACATCCAACTGCAACCCCCCCCTCCACACATGTTATTTGGCGAAAATTCGGACTTTAACAACAACAAAAAAGTAAATAATAATGATTTTATCATTTCATAACATTTTCAGGTGTCCAAATGATCTCATTTAAATTCATTATTATATTTGTTTGTGTAGCCAATTAATTTAATTTTTTTTTTTATAATTTGAATTATACGTTTTTGTTTTGAAAAAATATTTGCTTTCTTTTGTTTCATATTAACGTTTACATAATTCCCTTCAGATTAATGTTTACATATTTGTTATTATTCAAAATATTGAAAAGAAATTGTTAAATTAAATTTAAATTTAAAAAAAGGGGAAATTGTGTAAACATTAGTTCAATGAAAATAAATATTTTGGGGGCTTTTTGAAATTTTGAAGGTTTTAACAGGTTGTCACATGCCAGCACTGGGGGGGGGGGGGCAGGTAATCATATGCCAGCGGTGGGTGGGGGCAAAACAGGTAATCATATGCCAGTGTGTGTGTGGGGGGGGGGTGCAAAACATGTCATTCTATGCCAGCAAGGGGGTGGTAAAATAGGTAATTATATTCTAGCAGGGGGGAAACAGACAATTATATGCCAGCAGGCGGGCGGGGAGCAGCAAATTTTACGACTACCCCGGGTGGCAAAATCTGATGCTATGCCACTGCCTCCATAAGTAATTCACTGCTTAACTCTGTCGAGGTTCGATGTAAACCCATTAACTTTGCGTGTATCGTACACCTAAATTCTCAACATGGAAGTACCATATCAAACGAAAATCAACTCTTTTCTTCCACATGGCACAAACACAAAAGGAAAAATGTTTTTTTTGCAGCTAATATTAATGCTCAAATCTCACTGGATTTATTCCCAAATAGAGCAAAATTATCACATTACTGAACCAACAAATATAACAAATTTTATTTCCTTTGGTTAACAGGTGCAACTTAAAGTAGGTCCCACAGATGAGCCTTGTTCTGAAATTCGGAAAATTTAGGTGAAAAAACCAGTAAAGTTACCGAAAAATAACCCTTCTGAATGAAGATGGATACAAACAATATTTTTAAAATTAATTTCTTAATTTTACTTCAAAACAAAATGTAGACGTATATAAACAATATATTTTAGAAAATAATTTCTTAATTTTAAATAAAAATTAATTGCAAACATAAAGAAATTTTTTTATATATAATTATTGAAAAACTATTGCCAAGTGTTTAGATACCTGGTTCTTTGGGATAATAGGGGCGCCTCAACCCCCCTCTTCCAAAAAGACAACAAATTGAAAAAAACTTAAGTGTTTTTACTATTTTAAAGGTCTTTTTTTCAAGTTTGAAACACAAGTAGTGCCTAGTTGTTAACCTAGTGTAGCGACTCACTACAAACATTAAAAGTGTCTGGACAAGGAGCGTTCCAGTTGTACATACATCTGTTCTTTACACCCATGAAAATTCTGTGGGTATAAAAACTAAATTCTGTCTTTTTGCACCAATGTAGTTGGAAGCACCCCACGTGACAGAGGCCTTGACTTTATATCCAATCGGCATTCAAAGAAAGTGAATTTTAAAAAGAGTTTTCTAATAGTTTTCGCTAGAGCCAGTCTGCACCTATAAAAAAAGGCACTACACATGAAACCCAGTCAGTCAAGTTAGATTTCCCTTAAAGTTTTAACAAGCCCACGACTCTCACTCCATCTCCCAACGTTAAAACAGTTAATATGATTTTGTGCGCCTTGCACCTGGAACTTGTAAATCTCCCTGGATTAATTAATATAACTTTCTATTGCATCAGATATAAAAGGAAGCTGTCCAATGACTAAAAAATTTGGTCACGCAGAGTTCAACATTAAAATACTTTGAATCAGCACTTCCAATCAGAGTCTCTTCAGATGAATCATCATTAGGACTTGAGGCTATGTTGGAACGAAACAATAATAATAATAATAATAATAATATATATATATGGGCTCCATATCCGCTCTCTTGCATCTGCTGAAAAAAATGCTTCCTATTACGCTTACAGAAGTATGAATTTAAAATCGAATACACTATGGGAAAACTAATGCACATTGTTGACAAACTCAGTTGTGCAGCACAAACATGCAATACTCCAGAAATCCCGGACAAAGAAATTAACTTTTTGTTCACTCTATAATTTCCTCAATACCCATCAGCGACAAACATTGACAACAGCTGACAACTGAGACAACCAATGATGAAATATTGCAACAATCACAACAGCAAATCATGGAAGTGTGGCCAGATCATTGACATAACCATAACACCTTCCTCCACCCATATCTTAACTACAGAAATGATCTTACATACCAGGAAGGGCTTCTATCAAAAGGCCAACAAATTGTCCTAATATGCGAGCAGAAATGGGCAAGATTTTACATCAGGCACACCTGGGAATGAAAAAAACTAAATCCAATGCAAGACATGCTCTTTTTTGGACAAACATGAACAAGGAAATAGAAGATATGATAAAAAAACTGTGATTCATGTCAACGGTATAGCAACCGACAGAGTTCAGAGCCTGAAATGCCACATGATATTCCTGATCAACCCTGGAAAAAGGTTGCCACAGACCTCTACAGACTGCGGGGGAAAGATTATATCATGGTAGTGGATTACTACTCCAAATTTTTTCAATTCAGCCATCTCACTGATACAAGTGCCTCAACAGTGATAACTCAAACAAAACACATCTCCAAGCATGGAATATCCAAACTAGTAATCTCCGATAATGGCCCTCAATTTAAATCTCATGAATACAAGAAATTTGCAATTAAATGGGACTTCTCTCATGTAACAAGCAGCCCAGAATACCTACAATCTAATGGAGAGAACCATTCAAACAGTGAAGAAAACATTGCTAAAATGTTTCCAGACTGGAGACGATCCATACCTGGTTCTACTAACTTTACGCACAACATCTGGCAAAAACAACTCTTCTTCACCAGCAGCTAAACTGATGAATCGACAACTAAGAACACTCCTACCTGTATGAGAAACTATGGTCATGATCTTTGCACATCATCCTCAAATGACAGACAGGGGGCAAAACAGGACAACAGCAATCAGCGCGAACTCACCCCACTAAAGATAGGGAATCATGTCCGAGTATATGACTTGGTCCAGTAAGTAAAGTGATAAAATGTTGCTCCCAACCAAGGTCATACTTCGATGGGAAATGGCGGAAGTATACACTGAAACCGCCGACATTTACTGTTAATACCTTGGTCAAAGATATCAGCAGCACAATATTTAGCTCATCCAAGCAGGTTCATCGACTAGGGTCAGGAACACCAAACCTAGCAACTCCAGAGCAGGTTCTCGATCAAGATCAGGGCAACTAATACGTCAACCAAAATGGATGCAAGACTACACAAGTTAGGAGAGCTTGTTTTACCTCATCAAAGGAATTGGGGAGGGCGGATGTTATATATATGAAGGACAGTTACTGTAGACTTTTTTCAGCGGTGGGAGGGGGGAGGGTCTTCCGGAAATGGCGTTCTTGGAATAAAACTTATGTAAACATTCTCCGATGTCATGATCTCTTCTTTCTTTCAAGAACAAGTAATCTCATCTTCCATGGTAAGATCTCCACATTACTCATAAAGCGATAAACCTTATTTATTACAACGGCATCACATTACCATGTGTTGAATGACATATACTACACTGACTTACTGTTGATTTCTTTACCAACGTGTCACATGACCAGTGAGATTTACTTAATTTCCCTTACACCATGGTGGTAATTGTGGCCTGGTAAACCAACATAAAAAGTACTTTAAAAACCTTGTTTTCTAGGGACATTCGGGTGTGCTGAATATGACACTATCATTTCCCGGGGAGTGTTACTTGGTTGAGAAACGTCCTGGGAATGCAACCAGCTTCCTGGGGGAATAAACGATATTCAAAAGAAGGCACATCATTGCAACGGGTCGATATGTTGTCGGCTATAACCGGCTGGCATAGGTCGCTTTTTGTGTCTTCATTGCGTTGTGCAGGCATCTTCCCATCGTTGGCATTAATGGAATGCTGGAATTTAACGCTTGTACATTTTTATAAAAATATAATTTATTTAAGATTTTACAATGAGGAGCATATTTTTATAAAGGCCAGTTGAAACCAGACGCATGCTATGTTTTTTAATCGATAGTGTAAGGGAGCTGGTCCCAGAATGCAAGCTTGTGTTGAAGGTCCAATAACTCTTGTATCCCTATTACCTCCCTTTTCCCTGTACATATCCCATAGTCCCTTTTGTTCTTCCCCTTTTTACAATAAAGAGTTCTCCTCATCAGTCAACACGTGTATCTATTTTCCTCCTTTGAATTCCTGTCCATTTTTGTCTCTGTTTCACTTAAAATGCACCACTCAACAGGTTATGGGCCCAGAAGTGATAATGGAAACAGATGGAGCAGATTATCTTTCGACGGAGATGAAGCCAAATACGAAATTTGGGAAGTAAAATTCTTAGGCCATTTACGTACGCTCGGTCTAAAAGACGCCATCTTAGGCGTAAACTCATCAAATGAACACAACGATGAAAGAAATGAGGAAGCGTATGCCGAACTGGTACAGTTTCTAGATGATAAAAGCTTATCCCTGATAATGAGAGAAGCTGCAGACAACGGAAGAAAAGCTCTAAAAATATTACGCAAACATTACGCAGGAAAAGGGAAGCCTAGAGTCATTTCTTTATACACCCAACTAACGTCTCTCAAAAAGAATAGCGATGAAAGTGTCACGGACTACGTTATAAGAACGGAAACCGTTCTAACAGCCCTCAGAAATGCCGGACAGACAGTGGACGATGCTTTAATCGATAGCCAGTTCGACCCATTCTCTATATATGTGACTCACAGCAACAAAGAACTAACGTTCCCGGTATTTAAAACCGAGCTTCACAGCTTTGAAGAAACTCTGAAGCAGCGACGACGTGATGAAACTAACTTCCTCCTTTTCGAGAACTGCTATAAGCAACAACGACCGCGACGAGCGAGACACTACATGCTACATGTGCGGCGGAAAAGGGCATATATCTACAGACTGTGCCAACAACAAACGAAAAATGTGGTGCAACTATTGCAAAGCCACCACTCATAAAAGAGAGTCTTGCCGCTACAAACGTAGAGACACTATGAAAAAGGCAGCGGACATTGAAGAAGAACACACATTCACATTTAAAATGGAGGACTACCACGTGCGGAAGACGACGTCACCCACGGGTTTGCTTGTCGACGCTGGTGCCACTTCTCACATCATTCGAGATGAGAAGAAATTCAAAAATTTCGACCAAACATTCCAGCCAGAAAATCACTACATGGAGTTAGCGGACGGAACAAAAACCAGCGGCGTCGCATTAAAAAGAGGAGACGCAGAAATACACTTAGTAGACGAAAATGGAAACCGCGTCACAGTTACTTTAAAAATGGCGTTATTGATACCTTCCTACCCACAAGACATTTTCTCCGTAAAAACTGCTAAAAACGGAGCAACAGTCATTTTTAAAGAAAATAAAAATGAACTCATACATAAAAACGGCAAAAGGTTCAAAATATATGTACATAAAAGACTGTACTATTTAACGACCACACAGAATGAAAGCACCGAAGACAGCTGCCATCAATGCTATGACGTCGACACGTGGCATAAAATACTCGGCCACTGTAACTACGACGACGTAACGAAACTACCCGCTGTAGTTCGTGGAATGCAAATAAAACCAAAAAACGCAAACAATAGAAATTGCAATATTTGCATTCAAGGAAAATTCCCTCAAAGCAGAAACAAACACCCAGACGAACGAGCAACCAGCATACTACATCTAGTTCACTCAGACTTAGCCGGTCCAATAAACCCGGCAGACCTAAACGGAAACCGATACGCTGTCTCGTTCACCGATGATTTCTCCGGTGCTGTATTTGTATATTTTATTAAAAATAAAAGTGACACCACACTCGCCGCCGAAAAATTCATTGCGGATATCTCACCCTACGGCGAAATAAAAATACTGAGGACAGATAACGGCTCAGAATTTAAGTCGAACGATTTCCAGAAATTAGTCCGCAAAAACAAAATTAAACATGAGACCTCAGCACCGTACTCACCTCACCAGAATGGAACAGCCGAAAGAAATTGGCGGACACTGTTCGAAATGGCGAGATGCATGATCATAGAGAGTGGATTACCCAAAACCCTGTGGACCTATGCTGTCATGACATCCGCAGTTATACGAAACAGGTGTTTCAACAACCGCCTGAAACAGACTCCATATTACGAAATAACCAGGAGGAAACCCGACCTCTCGAAAATGCACATCTTCGGTTCGGTGTGCTACACCTACTCCAACACAAGAGGGAAACTGGACCCAAAATGCCAGAGAGGAATATTTATCGGATACGACAGAAACAGCCCAGCATACCTAATCTACCCCCCCCCGAAAGTGAGAAAGTGTACAAACACAGACAAGTAAAATTCATCAACAACTCTGACGTACAACAAAACCAAACTTCTCCACTAAGCAATAATGATGAGGACTTCCTCCAAAGAGATTTGACAAAAAATCTAAAACCGAAAGAAGACAGAGAACAGCCTAGTGTTAATGAACCACTCCATATCATAGAAGAAAGCAGTTATACACGCAGATACCCAGAGCGGGAACACAAGATGCCCAGCTACTTAGAGGACTATGTAACGACAGTTCAAGACGAGAGTGGTCACACACTTGTCAATCTCGACTACTGCTACAAAGTCGCACATGGTGTACCACACACATATAAAGCAGCTACGACCTCCCCAGTAGCACACCATTGGATCAAAGCAATGCAGGAGGAAATCAATTCCTTGAAAGAAAACGACGTGTACAAGCTGACACTTCTACCCAAAGGCAAAACAACAATCAGCGGTAGATGGGTATACAAAATTAAAGAAAACCCTGACGGATCCCCGAAATACAAAGCAAGATTTGTTGCAAAGGGTTACAACCAAACCAAGGGGGAAGATTATACAGAAACTTTCTCCCCAACAGCTGACATCACATCAATCCGCATACTAATGCAAGTAGCTATCCAATACGATCTCATCGTACACCAAATGGACGTCAAAACGGCGTACCTCCATGCCCCAATTGACCATGAGATTTACATGGAGCAACCAGAGGGATTTGAAGTGAGATGGAAAACGGGCGAGAAACCAGTCTGCCTGTTAAACAAATCTCTATATGGACTGAAACAATCGGGCAGAAATTGGAATCAAACCCTGCACGACCACCTCACCAAAAATGGTTTCATTCAGAATAGAGTGGATCATTGTGTCTACATGCGACACAACAGTGAGGAACGAATCACCATCATCTCATGGGTCGACGATTTAATTATCGCAGCCAATAATAATGATTCGCTCAACACCACCAAGCAGATGTTGATGTCCGAATTTCAGATGAAAGACCTTGGAAAACTCCGGCACTTCTTAGGGATAGACTTCGACATAACTCAAAGTCGTATACTGATGAGCCAGGAACGGTACGTCACAAAAATACTGGAAAGATTTGATATGACCAATTGCAAACCCAGGACAACTCCATGTGAACTAAAGTGTGATCTAACCGAAAATGACTCTGACCTCATCGACCCCAGAAAGTACCGTGAAGTCGTCGGCAGCCTAATCTATCTGATGATCTGTACCAGACCAGATATAAGCTATATCGTTGGCAAGTTGTCCCAACACTTATCAAAACCGCATGAGCAGCACTGGACGGCAGCCAAACATGTACTTAGGTACATAAAAGGTACTATGCAACACCAACTATGCTATACAAGATCAAACGATCAGCTCCAGTTATTCGCGTACAGCGATGCCGATTGGGCATCAAACCAATACGACAGACACAGTATATCTGGATACTGTTTCAGCCTAACAAAAGGCGGTCCACCCATTTCCTGGAAGTCAAAAAGACAACCCACGGTAGCGTTATCCACATGCGAAGCCGAATATGTGGCATTAGCAAAAACAACCCAAGAAGGTATGTACCTCACACAATTATTAAAAGAAATGGACTGGTATAAGGAATACACATCTATCAAAATATTCGAGGACAGTCAAAGCGCTATAGCACTTTCTAGAGACCCAGTGCATCGACAAAGATGCAAACACAATACCATTTCATCAGGGACGCTTTGAACAACGGCAACATAAAAATTATATATTGCCCCACAACAGACATGCTCGCAGACATCATGACCAAACCCCCAACCCGAGCAAAACTAGAAAAATTCAAACCACTTTTATTCGGGCTTTAAATTCGTTTTTTTGCCGATGCTCTTACATATCCGCGTATTCTTTCTTTGTAAACACAAAAAAAAAAAAATAATAAAATAATAATAATAATAATAATAATAATAATAATAATAATAATAAACAAATAAGTAAATAAACAAATAAGTAAATAAATAAAAAAAAAAAAAAAAATACGCTCACACTCTAAGAGCAAGCGGGGGGGGGGGGTGTTGAAGGTCCAATAACTCTTGTATCCCTATTACCTCCCTTTTCCCTGTACATATCCCATAGTCCCTTTTGTTCTTCCCCTTTTTACAATAAAGAGTTCTCCTCATCAGTCAACACGTGTATCTATTTTCCTCCTTTGAATTCCTGTCCATTTTTGTCTCTGTTTCACTTAAAATGCACCACTCAACAGCTTGAACTGTTTTAAAATAATAGAATTATATTTAATTCTCTCTTTCAATGAAGAAAGAGAGAGAAGGGGAGTGAAAAAGAAAAATAGAGAGAGGGAGAGAGAGAGAGGGTGGGGGAGAACATTCATACATAACGCTTAAACATTGTTTTGTTTTTGTATCCCTGAGTTCTTTCGGGTTTTACCTTTCAAATTCTAAGGTCTTATATCGTTTTGCTTTGGTTTAATATTATACAAACTGTTATTCTTGGCTTGAATGTTACGGATTTGTTCCTACTCTAGGGGTAATGGAACAGTAACACCACAAACATATCAATGAAAAATAAAAGAGCAAAAAAAGGAAAACAAATTTTTATTAACGAAGAAAAAGAAAAACAATCAAAAATAGTTGAGGAAAACGAAATGTCTAATAAGCTAATAATCGATAAAGGGAGATAACTCTGTTTTCTAGTTATTTCCTTTTTATTAGGAGTAAATGTTTTTATAGTAATGTTTGTTTTTATCATTTAAACATAAATGCTTTTGGTCAAATATAATTCAGAAAAATCTATATTTGCCAGTTATTGATGAAAGATCTTTCTCTGTATCTTGTTTGGTTCATCTGTTATTTTAAGTACAGTGTTTACCGATGTATTGGAAAATTAAAAATGGCGCCCGGCCCGACTCTCTTTGACACGGTAAGTTTGAGAAAAGGAGTTAAAAATTTAAAAAAAAAAAACTATACAAAATACTGTTAAAAACTCACCAAATATATGTCAGTCTATGTCACGGTAACATATATTGAGCGAGTTTCTAGCAGTATTTTGTCTACTTTTTTATTTTTAACTCTTTTCCCCAAACTTACCGTTTCAAGAGAGTCGGGCGCCATTTAAAATTTTCCAAAACATCGGTAAACACTGTTTTCAAGCTGAATAAACATGTTACATTAAATAAAAACACTAAAAAATTATCCAGTTAGGTAGAAAAGTAACTTGCTTTTGATAACATTTATTTGTTATATATTTGTTTTTTTGACAACTTTTTCGAATCTATGTGTATAGTAATACAAACCCTCAAAATCTATATCAATATTCTTGAAATTTTAAAAGCTGTTAGAAAACACATCAAACTACAATTAGGAAGCTTTTTATTTCGTTAATCTTTTTTTCTACTTATTAAGCGAAAGATATTTTTACAACCTGCTCCAGCGTAGTATAAACGGCCTATGGAATTAACACCTTCGACCTCGAAAATAGAAATCAACAAATTTATGGAATTTTCTTTGAAATTTCACAACGCAGTTTCTTATTAAATTAAAACTAAATATATAATATAAAGCCAATAATTATGAACCGCTAACAGTAAATATGAGTGATGAACGCTCTCTTTGAAAAAAAGCTCTCTTAACTTCACCTCTAATCCAAATTATGTGTGGCAAGTCTCCTCCTAAAACACTCTTTAACCCTAACAATAACACTAAGTTCGAGTGGCAATCCCCCCCCAACAAAATACCTCTGTAAGCCACATACAAGCATCTAAAACAAACAAACAAAAAATAGATCCTTCCTTAAAGAAAAATACACATAAAAATAAATTGGTTAACTGTCCTAAAATGCTAGAATGGCCAGGAAATGGTGAATTATTTTACATTAAATTTTTGTGAAACTAACCGCTCCCCCCTCTAATATAGTTTTTGTTAGCTTTGTCTCTGTCAAGTTTTCAGTATGTTCACACATAATTTTCCTTAGCCCCTACAATTAATTCAAAGTCCGAATGGCAACCCTCCTCATATTCTCATTGCATAGAAACCCTCTTAAAACTACACATAATCATCTTAAAAAAAAAAAAAAAAGCATGCATATTTTCTCATAGAAAAAAAACAGTTAACTGCCCTAAAATGCTAGAATGATCTGTAATAGGAAATTATTTTACATTCAATTCTAAAATAATTTGTTTATCTTTCATTAAAGTTTTTCATGGCATTTTATACATAATTTCCTAAAAAGGTAGAATCACATTTTGGAGGGGTGGTCAGAAGGAGTTGAGTGGGGTTAAACAGAAGGTGTTAATCTACAATAATACCAAAGAAATATTGCAATATATTTATTTTTAAATGGTCTTATGTTTAGATTTAAGTTTTTTGTACATAAAGCACATTACAATTCAACTTTGAGTTCTCCAACTTCTTTTCTGTTTATGGCTACATGGCATTTTTAAGGAATTGCTGCATATTTATGCACATTTACTGCAGATTATTTGGAAACCATAAACTTTGGGAGATTTTCAGTTGCATATTCTGATTCCTTGTACAAAAATACACTTATACAGTAAATTTCATTTCTTAGTCTTGTGTTTTAACAAAGATATGACATTTTTACTGAAAAAGTAGTGTAAAAAATGTGACGAAACGCATATGGTCTTAAAGAGGGGAAAATATCCAAACGTGTGAGGCACAAAAATAGCCATAACTTCCTTAATTTTTATCAGATTTTAAAAATTTAAAAAGATTCTTTCTTAGCTCATCAAGCTCTTTCTATGCATACCAATATTGAAATATTTCAAGCTATTTCAATTTTTTCATGTGTATTGCTACTGCTATTAACAGCACAGTCTCATAATAAAGGGTATGTAGCCCTAATCAGGGTTCTCAAAGGACCCGCTTTTTTATTAAGCTCATCTTTCTCACCTTACACAGTTGTAGTTGAACCTTCACCTTTTATTTCACAGTTCAAGTCTTCTTTATAAGCATCTTGTAAGATTTTCTTTCACTGAAGACTTCTTCTCACCTCAATAGACGGTCATTCAAGGTATCGTTGGGATTTTCTTTCGACGGTTCTCAGCTCAGCGCCTTGCAAGTATTTTAGGTAAACAGAGAGAAAAGAAGATCTTCAAGTCGTTTTCACTTCCTTTGGATTTAAGCATCAGGGAGGTCTTCAGGTTGCGTTTCGTTTTCGTCAGCACCAGCAGCTGCCTTTTCCAGAATCACAGGAGGTTTCAAGCCAGTCTCTCTCTCCCCTGCCACCTATGCAATCGACCCCGAGATGCTCATTGCCTCGCTCCTTCTTACATTCATGCACCATACAACCATTAGCAGCAACATACCTTACTAAGCGTTGTATACATATCTTTATAGTACACTTATTTCTCCCTCCCATTCTCGTTCACAATATGAATGACTACAGGGCTTATGTAGGGTGGAGGCATTGCCATTGGTATCAGTTCACTCCCGGCTGGATCCAAAACCGAGGGCCACCCGACGATCATTATAATGGCACATGCCCCCCTCCCCGCCATCAGCCCCTATTTATTATTTTTTTAAATGCGTAATGTTTTTTAGCGGCCCTCGCAATGCCGAGTAAAAAAAATTAAGTCGCTTTTTGCATTAAGTTGAATGTACCACACTTGACTCAGTGATGCCAATAATTATTTCCAATTATTCTTCATTCAGAACGGGGCCTCCTAGCCCTTATTTCGCAATTTAGAAATCCTACCTGACTGAGGCAAAATCTTAATTCTTCCCAGAAGTCAATTTAATCGCCGGAATGAATGCTTTTAATTATTCCCAACTGGACTCAACTAAAATTTGTTCAGTTTAATAAGTGAAATCCTTCCAAACTGAGGTAACAAAAAAAAAAATTCCCCCCCCCCTCAAAAAAATCATTTCAACTCTCAAAATTTCCAAAAGTCTAATTCTCGACCATCCATTTCATACGAAAAAAAAAATATCTTTCCGCTTGAGGAAGAAGAGAAGAGAGAAGAAAAAGAACAATTAGTTAAATTTTCAAGAAAACCCCATTCAATTCTTAAATTAATATCTCTACAACCTCTGTTAAGGAATTACTCTCAATTTCCCCAATCTAGGTACAATTATTAATCCCCTTTTTTATATATATATTAGATCAACTTATATAAACTTGATATTGTAATTTCCCACTAGGAGGACTGCTCCCCATTCCAAAATAAAACGAAGTTGATCTGACTCAATTTAAAAATAGGATGTCAACAGTTCTCCCCCCTTCTAGCCATCGCTCCCCTTAATCTGTCTTTCAAAGGCGTTTCCTGGGTCCCTCTCGGTCGCAGTGTCAACCGTTCTTTCAATATAGATAGAGGAATTTGGTCTTCTTCCTCCCAGGTTCCACTCGAACCATTCAACAGAATTTCACTGCCTGCATTCTCTCTAGGATCGTCTCCAATGCCAACGCCCTCCGTGGTCTCAGTTTGGAAATCTGTCCAGATTGGCGCTGATTTCCGACCTCTTGCAATCCCCGGGGGTCTGAGATCGCCGTTTTAATACTCCGATTTCTCAGCGTTCTCATAACATCTACATAAAGTTGAACGGACTCTTCCTCCTCATCGGAGGTTTCCATTTCCTGGGTGCAACCAAGGTGGCCTTATGTGGGCGTCTCCCCGACCTGCATAGAACGAGTTTGACATCATATTCCAATTCCGCCAACTTCAAATCATTGGCATGTACCCTTTTTATTTTCCCAGCAACCTGGTCCCAGATTATAAATGAAAGAGGGCCAGTCTGCTCCACTATTCGATAATAAGGAGTCCAATGCTTATCCAGCTTCTCCTCTCGAGTTTGTACCTTATAATACACAGGGTCTCCTATTTTAAATTCCACTTCCCTTCTATCCTTGTTCACTCGAGTGTTTCGTTTCTTCTCTGCTCGCTTAATACGGTTCCTTGCCTGGACAAATTTCTGATGTTGCTGTTCCAACAATATTTGGTGGTGCTCCTCCTCCAAATACTTCCTACGCGGCCTTAAAAGACAATCAATCGGGAGCACCACATCCCTTCCAAACACTAATTCGAACGGTGAGAATTCCGATGTTTCACTCATCGTGAACCTCACTGCTGCTAAGGCTTCTGTGAGGAACCGATCCCATTCTGCCGGATTATCAGTCACAAGTTTACCCAGGATATCCACCAGCGTCTTGTGGAATCGCTCGACCTACGAGTTACTCTGGAGGTGATAAGGGGAGGTCAACACATGCTGGACACCAAGCTCGTCAAGTACCTCCTTCATAATCCTATTCACATTTTCTGCGCCATTGTCGGTAGTTCTGGGGACCAATACCTCAGATAAATCTCACCTAGGATTACACCAGCCACCGATTGGGAAGTCATTTAACACTGCATAAGCCTCTGGCCAGTTAGTAAGCCAGTCCACTATGCTCACGATATATTGATTACCACGCTCTGTCAAGGGGTAGGGTCCAGAGATGTCCAAACTCACTTTCTTGAAGGGATACTGCGGAACATCTGTTTCCACCAGTGGAGCAAGCGGGTGGTATCTACTGAGTCTGACATGTTATATATCTATTTACCCATTCTACAACATCCTTGACCAGTCCGAGCCAATAATAATTTCTAAATATCAACTGATACGTCTTCTCGATTCCTAAGTGCCCCGCCTTCTCATGGGCTTGATCCAGGACTTCTCTCCGTAGGTGGGCTGGTACCACCATCTTTAATCCCATTTCTCCATCTCAACCAGCAATATAATACAGCCTATCGTGGTGGAGGGTTCGACCCTCCTTCACACGAGCTCTCAACCCTGCTAATTCCTTATCTTCTTGATCGGCTTCAATTATTTCGACCAAATGTGGGTCGACTATAGGTTCAGCTTCAGCTACATTTGTCTCACTCCAGTCCGGTCTTTCCTTTATGGTGTGGGAATTAATCACTCCCACTTGAAAAGCCCTATCATCCACTTCCGGTTCTTATCGGATGTGTAACAGTTGGATAACTCTGTAAATTATAAGAGTTACCTCCCTTGTATTGAGTCGTAGAGGTGGTGGTGGTGGTTCCTCCAAGATGGCCTAATTTACTTGTAACCTCGTCTCTTAAGTGTATTCATTACAATTATATACGTAACGTCGTATTTCATGGTGGCAGCGGGTACAAAACAACCCAAAAAAATAAAAAATAAAAATAACGACGTCCAAAAGAAGAAGAAAAAAAAGGACTATCACAAAAAGTGAGTACACTATTTTCTACAAAAAAAAAAGGAGCATTCAACATGGCGTCTTCTAACATTGCACTGCCCGTCCTGGACGAACGAAAATAAACACGAGGCATATAACGGATGGGTCGACTTTATGTCCTCATACTTCATTATCAACAAAGTTGAAGAAAAATTGAAATACAATTACATCCTGCTGAGCAATGGACCAAAGGGTTGCGAACTATTAAAAAATGCCCAACTCACAAGCGAGCAAAAAGAAATATCCAAAAATATATTCATGATGTTTGATTCAAAAACCAAACAAATGTGTCGAGCGCTTGGAATTTTCGTCAATGCGGCAGAACGAAGACACGGTGGACGACTACCTAGTTAGACTGAAAACTAAAGCCGACAGATGCGCCTTCGGTAACTACAAAGACGAGCACATCCTGGAACAAATAATAAAAGGACTTAGGAGTACTGATGAAAGAAGAAACCTGATAGCTAAACCAGAATTGACTCTCAAATCAGCCATAGAAAGCATCAGGGTGTACGAAGCCACCACAAAAAATAATTCGTAAAAGATGCAAATGAAGGGACACACGAAGAATACCACGAAGTATCTAAAAAAAAAAAAACCCAGCTGCACGAGATGTGAAAAGAAAGAAGAAAACATGCAGATGTAACACCACTTTGAACAGTACTGTTTAACGAGGTGCCCGGAAAACTCGTCCCGAGAAAACTCGTCTCCGGAAAACCCGTACACGGAAAACTCGTACCCAAAAACTCCCCCCTTTTTACTAGGTAGGAAAACTGGTCCCTTATTGAATAAATATCGATTAAAAACACATTTTATTACCGTTCTTGAAGGAGATATTGTTTTTAAATGAGACTAGCACTCCCATAATATTTTTTAAAATTATTTTTAACTCTTGCTTAAAAAAAATAAACTTGGTCACGGAGGCAAGATACGAAAAACGAAACTAAATATTTATTTAAAAAATACTCTAGTTTTAACACTTTTTGTGTCATTACGAAACAAAAATAAAGAAAGAAAACATGTATTATCAAAGAAAGCAATTATTTTATTTAGAAGAATTAATTCAGTTTAAATAATTCTTGTGTTATTACAAAACAACAAAGAAAACACGGTCTTATGTAATTTTGGTACCACGCTGAAATAATAACGTTATTATTTCGAAAGCCATTCTTAACATGGGGAGGGGAGGGTATCGTTTAAAAGTCATTTCGGGGGTACTTGTGCAGTACTTAAAAATATACAAATTTATTTTCTTTTGGGTGTGGTGGAGGCTCGTTTTAAAACTATATCTATCTCAGTATTTTCTTTAATTTTTGGACATTTTTTGTTAAAAATTATTTACTAAGTAATGTCGAGTCAAAAATAAAATAAGTTTAAACACCAAAAACTTACAAACCTAGGTAGAAAACGAAAAATTAGAAAAATCAATTTGATATTTTGAACAATAAACATGTAAAAATATTTTTTAAAATATTATGGGATGTGCATTATTACCTAAAAATATACAAATTTATTTTCTTTTTTTGCGGAGGGGGGGAAGGGGGCTCGTTTTAAAACTATATCTACCTTAATATTTTCTTTAATTTTCTATTTTTGAGCAATTATCCCCCAAAGACGTGACGTGATCCTCTTATGTCGGACGTTTGTTCATAAGTAACACGCGACATTACTTTTTTTTTTTTAAAAAAAAGATCAAAAACTTTCAAAGCTAGGTAGAAAACTAAAACTTGACAGACTTCTGGGCTTGACCTTTACTCCTGATCTTAAATGGAATTTTATTGCCAAGGCCGCTGGAAAAATGGTCGGATCCTTCTATCGATCCAGTAGATATCTCACTGCTGATGCAATTCTCTATCTATATGAGAGCCAGATACGTCCAAGGATGGAGTACTGTTGCCACATATGGGCAGGAGCTGCTAGAAAAGACTTGTTCTGCCTTGATAGGGTTCAAAATAGACTTCGTGGTCTGGTGGGAGATGTCCTTTTCTCTTCGCTGCAACCTCTGTCTCACAGAAGAGATGTTGCGAGTTTGTCTCTGCTTTATCGTTATTTTCATGGAAAGTGTTCAACTAGGTGTATCAGAATTTTGGGGGAATTTTTGACACCCCTAACAGAAAACTGCGAATCAAATATAGAAAACTCGTAATTTCTTTTTCTAAAGTGGGTTATTTTCTTTATAGAATATACTTCCAAAATAAACTATTTAAGTTGTTTAAAAAATAATAGAAATATTATTTTTCATTTTTTAAAAAACAGTGTTTACAAAGTGCGTGCGTGCGCTCAGGCAGCCATTTTGTTACGTAGTGAAATCAATTGATTTTTATGAGATGAATATTTTTCAATTTTTAAACTTTAAAAATGTATCAAAATTTTCCTATTCGTTCAATTGTTACGTTTTTTTCAGGGTGAATGTAAAATTTTATGCTCTTTCTGATAAACTGAATATAATATTTTAGACAAACGTTGTTTTATAAATTCACCCCCCCCATTTTGAAATGTCTATGAGAATTTTAATAATTAATTTTGGTTTACACATTTTATATATCACAAATTGAAGATAAAACATCAATAAATAAAATACTCAAATTTAAAACAAAAAAATATCACTTATCTGTAAATTTACCGGTAAAGTCCAAAATGTAAATCCTTCTTTTTTCGATAACCACATGTTTTTTTTTTTGTGTTTTTTTTTTAAGTGGAAGCTTAATTTTTGTTTAGAATTTTCCAGTCAATATTTTTCGGTCAGTGTATATTTTTATATTTAATTCCTGGTTACCTTTTTTTCGATATAAAAAAAAAAAAACGATACCCTATAATGCAGATTTATAGTATAATAAATAAAAAATTCAGGTATTTCTTTAAGATATTAAAAAAAATAAAATTACATTTCATATGCTCGTCATTCCGTAATCCGTGTAAATCCAAAAATAAAAGATCCCAGTTTTCATGTACGATAGCGTAAACGCGCCAACATTAAAAAAAAAGGACGATAAGTTATCTCCCTTTGGTATTTATTAGTCGGACAGAACCATAAGCATTCTTTTAAGCAGACTTATTTACTTGTCTTTAAAGAATTTTATTGGAATAATGGTGAGTTTTTTTTTTTACTACACATATTTTTTTACTTTCTGTAACTGATGAGAAAGTTGTATTTAAAATTACGGCCAAATCTGTTCATTGCAATGTGGCCATAAAGTGGGTTCCCATTTGATGTCACATCATTATAGAAAAGTGACCCCCCACTTTGTGACCATTTGTAAAATTTCTTATCTTGGAAACTACTAGTTTCGTTTGCCGTATATATAAATGGTTATTTCCGTTTTCAGCGCCCTCGAAAACCTTTAAAAGTGGAAAATTTGAAGGAATATAATCCCATATCGAGATTACTAACGTTTCTGAATTAGTGTTTTTTTTACACTTATAGGCTTCCGTAGATAACAAAGTGAGAATCTTAACATCCGGTTTATGTTAACTTTCTTGAAAGACACGCGTTGTCGCGATATGTGTTGGAAAAATCCTTCCATTTAAAAAATACATGGATTATAATACATAAATATGAATAAATTCTCATACAGGAAGATTAAAAGAAAGCATATCTTACTCATGGACCAGGTAAGTGATATATTTTGCCAGTTAAAATATATATCGTAAGATTCAACTAGTGTTATTGTTCGACATTCCGTGAAATGTTAAGTGAAGAAATCCAAGGAAAAATAAATAAAATTGTTTATTTCTCTATTAAAGCTTTTATGATATTAAAATTTGGTCTTTGCTCGTTTTATTGAAATAAAATTTACGGGTTTAAATTACGTTTTCATATTGTTATAATCTGATAGACAGATAGGTGTCTATTCAAACAACTGTTTCTTATGGCGACTCGGCTGAAAATTCTGATACTGCTAGTGTTCAACTGAGCTTCAATCTATGGTCCCCTCTCGCCAAACTTTCACAAGAAACACTAGACTAGCTGAAAACATTATCAATAATTTTCCCCACTCTTTATCTGTACCTAAACCTAAACATAGATTCCATGATCAAAGCTTCTTTCTTAGAACTCTGCACGCCTGTGGAATTGTCTTCCATTTTCCTGCTTTCCAGCTTTCTATAATATGGTTGTCTTCAAGTCCAACGTGAACAAATTTCTGATGAGCCGTTCCACTTAAGTTAACAAATTTACTGAATTTCCATTACTATCGATTACTATATTGTCCTTTTGACTACTCTACACTCTTTAACCCTTATCCTTGAGTGGCCTATCAGCCTTGATAAGTGGTGACGTTTATGTAAAAAAAAAAAAAAAAAAAAACCCTAAGAAGGCGACGAATCTGACCAAGACGACGATGATATATACTTATACACAGTAAATGCGGACAATGACAAACGCGAAGAAATTTTTGCCAATATAGACTGCGAAGATGCAGAAAATAAAAGACATAAAATACGAATGAAAGTCGACACAGGGACAAACGGAAATATCCTACTCGTCAGAATATATAATAAAATATGCCACAAAATGGCTACCGGAAACCGCCCAAATAAAAAAATGGACTAAGGGAAATAACCCTACCTGCCCAAAACAAGAGTTAACTACCCTGTGGGCCGCTAATAAGACAAAAATAACCCATTGTTTCTATAATACTAAAAATAAGACACAAGGATTCAGCAACCATCAAAGCTAAATTTTTTATATGTGACAGTGACACCACAATACTGGGTCTAAGACCATGCATACGACTTGGCCTAGTAACTGTCAACTGCAGTATTACTAAAGTGCACACTCTAAAACAAATATAGAACATCAAAGACCTAGCAAAAGAATACCCGGATAGATTGATAGGGAAATTCGCAGGCCTTCAAAAGATATATCTTGATGAAGATGCAATGCCAGTGGTCCAACCACCCAGAAAATTCCCAGTTCACCTCAGGGAAGAACTTAAACAAGAACTAGAAAAAATGGAAGACGTAGGGGTAATTGAAAAAGTAAAGAAACCAACAGACTGGGTGAATGCAATTCCATGCAGCCGAAAAAACAATGTAGCTCTACGTATATGCCTAGATCCAAAACCACTAAACAAATACATCAAAAGAACGCACCACAAAACCCCAACCCTGTTAAACACGGATACTCCAAAAGATAATGAGATCAGGGGACGATTGTGGGCCAAAAGCAATAAACAACAACATCTACAGCAGATGTCCTTACAGTTATATCGCATAGGATTAGCAAATCTCTCGACGGTGGCAATCTTTCTAGGGCAATTGCTCTTGACATATCTAAAGCCTTTGATAGGGTATGGCATAAAGGTTTACTTCATAAGATCGCTAGCTATGGTATAGCTGGAAAAGTCTTCTCAATTATTAAATCATTTCTTTCTGATAGGTTCATAAGAGTAGTGGTTGAGGGGCAAAAATCAGAAGCTCACAGTATTAATGCCGGTGTCCCTCAGGGATCCATCCTGGGCCCAACTCTTTTCCTGATCTACATTAATGATCTTCCAAATCATATCCTTACATCATTTGTAGACATTTATGCTGACGACACTACCATTTATGGTAGCACATCTAAGACAGTAAACGACCAAGTTCTCTCCAATTCTCTCTCCTCTGATCTTGAGCACGTAGTACAATGGGGAAAGGAGTGGCTGGTTACTTTTAATGCATCTAAAACCAAGCTTCTCTCTTTACATCATCAACATTCTAATCCACATTTGTCATCAACTGAAATGAATGGCTCTCGTCTTCAGGAGGCCTCAAGTTTTGACAAGCTTCTGGGCTTGACCATTACTCCTGATCTTAAATGGAACACGTATATCAAATCTGTTGCCAAGGCCGCTGGAAAAATGGTGGGATCTTTCTATCGATCCAGTAGATATCTCACTGCTGATGCTATTCTCTATCTATATAAGAGCCAGGTACGTCCAAGGATGGAATACTGTTGCCACATCTGGGCAGGAGCTGCTAGAAAGGACTTGTCCTGCCTTGATAGAGTTCAAAATAGACTTCGTAGCCTCGTAGGAGATGTCCTTTTCTCCTCCTTGCAACCTCTATCTCACAGAAGAGATGTTGCGAGTTTGTCTCTGATGTATCGTTATTTTCATGGAAAGTGTTCAACTGAGCTTCAATCTATGGTCCCCCCTCGCCAAACTTTCACAAGAAACACTCGTTTAGCTGTAAACACTATCAATAATTTCCCCCACTCTTTATCTGTGCCTAAACCTAAACGTAGATTCCATGAACAAAGCTTCTTTCTTAGAACTGCACGCCTGTGGAATTGTCTTCCGTTTTGCTGCTTTCCGGCTGACTACAATATGGTTATGTTCAAGTCTAAAGTAAATAAGTTCTTGATGAGCCGTTCCATATAAGTTATTAAATTTACCAAATTTTCATTACTAATGATTACTATATTGACCAATTTCTACTGTACACTCTTTAACCCTTATCCTTGAGTGGCCTCTGGGCCTTGATAATGTGGTGATACCTTTGTAAGAAAAAAAAAAAAAAAAAAAAAAAAAACACTACAACAAAAGTGCAAAAGACCTACCGGAATTAATTGTTGGTAGTAAAGTGTCTGTCATACAGGAAAACGACACCTGGCAACCGGCGACAGTGGTCGAGAAATGCACCAAACCACGCAGCTACATCGTCAAAATCTTCCGTCACTTGCAGTGACGGAGGATTGCTGGGACGCAACAGACGACACCTACAAGAGCTACATAATCCCCGGAGACAAACCATGTGTAACACACCCACGCAACAGAACAGTTGGATAATATAACACCACCGTCCCAACAGCACCCTGACACATTGGAGGCCAAAGTTCCATCTAACATCAACGATGGATACATCCGATCAAACAACCCAAGTCAACCAATTGAATCGAACCAACAGCAAAAGAACACGGCGAGCCCCCTCAGAAATATAAGGACTTTATACTATTCAACTAGACAATAAATGATATATATGTGTGTGTACATATATATATATATATATGTATATGTGGTAGTAAACACCTTTTTTCAACGAAGAGGATGTAACAGTAGGATAACTCTGTAAATTATAAGAGTAACCTCCCTTGTATTGAGTCGTAGAGGTGGTGGTGGTTCCTCCAAGATGGCCGAATAAAGCAGTTACTCGTAACCTCGTCTCTTAAGTGTATTCATTACAATTATATACGTAACGTCGTATTTCAGGATGGCTTCGGATTCCAGCTGCTCTGGAATCAGGGACAGGAGGTCCGCACTCTTTACCTTGCAAGTATTCAATTCCGCACTGATAGCCAGACAGTTTGAGTGGCCACTGTTGAATCTTCTTGTTCGTCCAATCTGCTTCAAATAAATATTTCAACGGTTTGTGGTCAGTTTTTACCACAAATTCAGCCCCACTCAAATAATAATTTAGCTTTTGTACCACATATACAATCGCGAATGTTTCTTTCTCAATCACCGGCCACCTCTGTTAGGTTTCGGATAACTTATATGACAGGAAATATATCAGAATTTCCTCTGGTATGCCAGGTACGGAGCCTTCCTTCTCAGGACACGGTTGGGTCTGCACCGCCCCTATACCCGTATCACTCGCATCTGTATACAGATCAATCGGCTTACTTAGATCCGGATACGCTAACAACGGTATAGCAGTCAACTGCTCCTTCAGGGCATCAAAAGCCTTCTGACTTTCTGGGGTCCACTTATAACGGGCATGCTTTTTTGTTAACGCTATTATGGGAGCGGCCAGTCAGCTAAATGCAGGTATAAATCAGCCCTGAACCCTCGCCCTTGGCGCACAGTTTTTGGCTGATAACCTCCATCTTGTCTATGTCCGGTCTTATTCCAGCCTCATCGATCACAAACCCCAAATACTTGGTCTCCTTCTTAAGAAACTGACATTTGGGTAACTTTATTTACAGTTGGTGTATGTGCAACCTCTCAAATACCTCCGTCAAATGTGCAAAGTGCTCCTCAGGCGTTCGTGAGAAGATTAAAATATCATCCAAGTATGCCACCGCAAACCCCTCCAACCCTGTAAAACTATCAACATAAATAGTGAGAAGATCCCTGGCGCATTACAGAGGCCAAACGGCATGATGACTCTAAAATTAAACAGTCCTGCATGACATGCAAATGCCGCTTTCTCTTGATCCTCTCTATCGAGGGCTACCTGCCAGTAACCTGATCTCAAGTCCTGGGTGGTAAAGCATCTCGCTTTACCCAACAAAACCAGTACGTCATCTATTAGGGGCAAAGGCATCGCTAAGGGTTTGGTAATGGCATTCAGCTTCCAGAAATCCACACAAAATCTGTGTCTCCCGTCTTTCTTTTCCACGATCACCACGGGGAAACTCCATGGTGAGGTGGAGTGTTCAATTATTCCCACCTCCAACATCTCAGACGCTTCCTCTACAATTTTTATTTTATGAATCAAGGTTCGGTAGGATTTTAACCTCACAGGTGGATGATCTCCTGTATCAATCTTCATCGTCACTGTGTCTGTGCATTCCAATTCCTGATCGATAATATCCTGATTGCGCTCTAACAGTCTTATTACCTCCCTTTGCAGTGCTATCATTTCCTGTTTTTATTCTGGATGATTCACGCAAATTCCTTGTCTCCTCTCCATCCCAGGTCCCTATCCTTTGAATTCTCTTAACAGGGCAGGCTGTCCCCATCTGGGTTCCACGTTTAACCCATACCGTTTTACAGGAATTATTTGTTAACAGCACCGGGAAGCTCCCAGGTTCACTCACTATAGCATCTCTAATCGCCACTTCAACATTTCTGTCACCCTCTTCTTCTAGGGAGGTCACCTAGTATCCATCAGGACTTCCCTTGCTTCGTCCCTGGATCTCTCCTGTTGTGGACACTATTGTTTAGGGAGGAATTTCCATATCCTCTGAGATCACCACCGGAAGGTCCTTCAGCTGCCTTCAGCTGCTCAGGGGGATATCTCCCCCCTCCCAACCACGGGGTCGGTGGAGCAAAGGTGACCGCTGCTCCCATTTTTTCTAACCAATCATATCCCAATATTAATTCCTCACGAATCGGGCACCACGTAAGCCTGTAATTGCCCCCTTATTCCCTCTACCTCATAGGGGAGCAGTGATCAGTCCTCCTAGGCATAGTTGGCCCTGGTCAGCCTGTGTCAATTCCAGGTCTACCATACATAAATGTCCTCTGCTGGCCATCTTCCGATAAGTACTGGACCTAATCAGTGTTACCGAGGCGCCCGTATCAATCAGAGCTGCCACCTTCACCCCCCCCCACCATCTGGCATCTAAGCTCTCGACACTCCTTCAAGATACAGTGAACTTCCACCCACCTTAACTGTTTTTTTTCTCCTGAGTTAACCTTAGGCAGCGGCTTTTCGCTCCGCTTCTGCATCAAAGAGTCTCCCCTTTTTTTTCGGGAGAACTCTCTCTGCGTATGGCCTGGCTCCCGACAATGCCAACATTTTCTCTTCGGGCAGCCTCGCGCCATATGACCGAACTGACCACAGGTCCAGCATCTCAGGCGCCCCCTCGCCCCTCAGCTGGCCTGGCTTCCTGGTCTGTAAGGGTCATCAGGTCGTAACCCTGTTGGTCTCTTTCCTAAGCCGCTCCTGGGCAGGCGGGAGGCAATCTCCACTCTGACCGCCTGACCTGCCATTCTTTTGTCAGGTGAGACAGGGGGTGGTCTACCTTTATCTTTTCTTCTTCCCAACCTACGGTCTGCCACGTCCATACATCGACCAGCCATATGGCTATAACGACCCTGTCTCTCACACATCGGGTCACTCTCTACCCTCTTTCCTTCCCATCTATAGGTAAAACGGGCCAATCCTCTCCCTCTCTGAGGAGGCATAGGGGCTCCCTGGCATTCTCTCCTTCTCTGATACCCGTTGGGAATCTTCTTGGCCCACCTCAGTCGATACTCTCGATTAGGACTACATCTCCTCGCATCATTTTCCTGTAACTGGGGGCAACGAATTTGTGCCCATACCTGCTCCCTACTCCGGGCCAATTCAACAGCTTCTTGCAGTCCTGCTGGACCATATTTAATGACATCGGCTCGGACATCTCTATCCCCTAAAGCCTCTTCCAATATAGCAGCCAATTACGCCTGCACTGTTTCGGTTTCTCTCAGCTTCTCATCTGGAAAAGCCCTTCCAGCCAAACCAGATATCTGATCGCCAAGGTCAGTTATGCTTTCTCCGAATTGTTGTCGGATCTGAATCATTTTTCTCATTGCATCAAGGGGACTCCACTCTCCGGAATACTCCCCTTCTAAAGCTGCTCGTAGTTGCTCCTATTTCAACTGAGGATTATCAGTTATCTGTTGGCAAATAAATCTCGAGGCTGATCCCGACGTGTGTTCACATGCCAGCGAGATCACCTCCCTGTTCGCAGGATTATAAACTTTTTTTCTTCAAAATAGAATTATCCAATTATCTAGTTCACCCGGATCTCCTCTAAATTCGGGAGATTCCAATCTCCCCAACAGAGCTAGAGAAATTTCCGCTGCGTCCCGCCATCCCCTGATAAAATTTTCTGATTGTCCACGGCCCATAACTAACTCAATCAGGGCTTCCACCTCCTGTATATTCTGTCAACCTCTCCCTTTCGCAGGAACTATTCACTCTTGACGGCATCAGTCAACATTCTCACAATTAAGCTATCTCTCATCAATACTGATTACTTCTTTATGCTCAAATGATCATTTAAACAACAAAAAACAATAAGAACTTCCTCTTTAGAATTTAACTCAATAAAAACAACAAAAGAATAATAATAAAAACAATTAGGCAATAACCAAAAAAAAAACCTCAAGCAAAAGCAATAAAAACTTTTTCGCCTTCTCTTTCCCTTCCTTCAAGCTTTTAATTCAATAAAGAGAAAAAAATATATAAGATTCATTTAAGCGTCAATTGGATTACAATCGATTGTTTTAGCATTACAAAAAAAAAAAACAATAAAACTTTCTCTTTCTTCTCTCTCAAACCTTTTAATTCAACATAAAAATATATATATATATAACTCAATCCCAGAAAGAAAACGTCCAGGCAACTGATTGGTTCGTTTTTAATAACAACTTCCGCTTGTATCTGCAACAATCACCCCCTCTCTTCCATTAACTCGCTTATATCACTGCTATGGATTGGAAGCACGCACAACTAATTGTTAATTTCACAGCGACAGCAAAACCACGCTCTCTCTCTCTCTCTCTTTATCTCAATATAATCCTTCTTACTCTCTCTCTCGGCTGATTGCACAGACAAGAAATAAAGGCTTGCTTACCTCGACTGTGTTGTCCTTCTTTTTCTCTCTCTCTCTTCTTTCTCGTCTTTCAGTGCGCATTTGTTGAATCTGTTAAAAAAGTGTCTCTTTTTCTCTCCCTACGTTTTCCCTCATTTCTCAAAATGTTCAAACGTTTTTTTTTTTAGTTTTTTTTTCTTTTTCAAACGGGCGTTTCCTCTGTTTAAAGTTTTTTTTTTAAATGTCCTTTTTACGCTTGCAAATTCTTTTTCTGATTTAAAGTCTTTTTCTGATTTAAAGTCTTTTTCCAGGCGTTTTTTTTTCTTCTTCGGGCGTCTCTTTTCTCCTTCCTTTTGTTTTCAAATGTCCCCGTCTGTCTGCCTCTTTCTTAGTACGTCTTTTCTCCTGCCACCGATAATGTAAGATAATAACGCAATCCCAACTCCGTTTTTCTATATTCTTCTGTGGTAAGAAAAAATAATGAGAAATATCAGGTCTAACCCTTTTTTTCGGGTCGATATCCTTGTCGCGGCCACCAATCTGTAAGATTATAACGCAATCCCAACTCCGTATTTTTCTTTTCATCCGTAGTAACCCAAGGTCAATCCTGGTCACAGCACCAATCTGTAGCCCCTCCTAATGAAGCTGGCTAGGACCCTTTTTTATCTGGAAATCTCGGCTCATGTCGTCTAGTCTTCTCTGAGGGTTGTTACATTGAATCCTGTATGCTGACAGCGAATATCGAAGCCGCAGGCAGGAAGAAAAACAAACTTGTGTACTCTAGTCTACAGAGTTAATTTTCACAAACTTATGTACAAAAGTTTTTACAAATATCATTCAGTTCTTAGTAAGCTTTTCAAAATCTCAAATCTCATCACAGACAGCGTCAGACGGGTGGATGAGGAAGTAGAGAGGTCACCTCTCCAGGGAACAGCGGTTTCTATACAATCTGTTCTTCCTGAAATCAACACGCAATCTGACTAATTTTAAAGCGTATCGACCCGATGTGGGTGGGGTGGAAGTCTCCCCTGCCAATCAAATCATGCTAAACACCAACGATCTGAGACACAATTCAAGATTAAAATCCCATAACCATGCGGTCATCACCCATCACTCAGCCAATACAATATGTTCTTCTAACATCCTCACATTTCCTGTTGAGTTTTTCCCAAATAACAAAATATCTTAGGTTTTTCCAACCAACAAGCAAATATATCTATTTTGACAATGAATTAAAATATATCTGTATTTATCTACCCTAAATTCCCGAGGCACGTGCCGTTACCCGGGATTGGTCAAAAGCTATCTTAACATAGCTATTCGGCCATCCCCGGGCCTCTGGGGGGATCTAAAGCTCCTCAATGAGGGATTATGTCACAGCAGGAATCAGTCCATTTGTATTTTTCATCCTGTTTTAGGAGATTGGTGGGAGGATCTAAGGTTTACAATCAGGATTCGGTTCTGAGGTTCGGGAAGGAGTGAGTCACTCACTCGACAACAGCTCATTTCTGCCCTCTTCTTTTCCAATCGACCACACCTGGCCTCTCGCCATCAATGTCAGACCGCATGATCTGAACGTCAGCAACACAAAATCCTTTTCAAGAGAAGATGTTCACGACTCTTCTTTTTGTGTCTTGCAAGGAATTTTTCCCAGCTTTTATATCCTCCTATCAAAAAAAAAAGGAAGAGACAAGAAAAAAAAATAGCTTTTCCCATCATGCCCTGCCTTCTCAAGATGCCCTTTGGGTATATAAATGAGCTAGCCATCCTTTCCTTCTTTCCCAAAGAGCGATGCAGATATGCCTGGTACGTCGTATATTACTTATTTTTTTTGTTTTTGTTTCTAACCATAACTTAGCCTTTAACGGTACCTTTTTTCTCCCCTTTCACATATACTCCACGCGCCCTCCTGATCTTCGAGATCAATAAGACACTTCATAATCCTTCATCCAAGTAGACTTCCTCCTCTCACGTTGAGGCCTCTGGAGGACAACTTCTTGGGGGTTTACGTTTTCAGGTTCACTACGTCCATTCTCGCAATGTGGGGCTAAGTTGAATCGGAGTGCATCGTTAACTTTTCGGTGGATCTCGACTTCCTTCTCTTCACTACCATCACTGCACACCGACAGGGTTACACAACGCGGGTCTAAGATATGCTGGGGAACACCATTATCCATCACGTTGTCCTTCGATTGCGTTTCTGTTACAACCCCCTCCCCCAACAAGTGGTACATTTTGCATTGGGGGGCTTCGCCCACACCTCCTCACCCACTTTAATGGTAGCTTCTTCACCCTTAATTCCTACTGTTTTGTTGCACGAATGCTGCCACTTATATGCGAAGATGGCTCTATGAGGCACAGTTGTCTCATCTTGTCTGGTTTTTGGTGAGATGTTGTACCAAAAAACCGCCTCCATGGGTGAAATGTTTTTTTCCGCAGCAGCCTTGATGGTGCGATGATTCCTCTCCACTATCCCATTGCCACTCGGCCGATACGCTACCCTAAAAAATTGCCTTACTACCCACTTATCACACACCTCTTTAAAGGCTTCTGATCTGAAAGCAGCGCCATTGTCCATTAACAGTTCCTCAACCGGCCCTCTTTCCAAAAATATTTCTTCGATGACCCCTCCGATCACCCATGCAGCTTCTGCCCTGATCTCTCTCCAGATGGCAAACTTCCCCGGTCCACGGTCGACCATCAACAGATACAGCTTATAGTGATAATGGGTCACATCAATGGCCAATCGCTTCCAGTCCTCCGCAATGTGTAACTCTCCTTCTTCATGTCTGGATGGTCCGGGGTCTATCGATTGGCACTCCTGACAGTGCTCCACTACCTCCCTGACCTCCTCCTCGGTGGTTTCCAGGTAAACCTCTCATGCCAGGAATAACGTCCATTCACAACCAAAGTGGTGCATTTCATGTAACTCTTTAACTTCCTCCCCTGCACAGCATACCGAGGAAACCGCCTTTCCCTCTTGCAGCCAGGCCTTCTTTACCCATGTCATTGAATCTGCCTTGTTCTTTTCCAATCGAACCAGCACTACAGATACCCTCAACTGGAATTCTGCTATCAAATCTGCAAGTGCTCCAAGCCTGCGCTTGATCAGCATTTCTGCAGCACTTCTGGTCCTAACTCTCTTATTGCCAGTCACTGCTGACCTGATCCATGAAACTAGCGTTGCTGAATCGGATTTGATTTCAATTGTTTTTAATCCCCACTTCAGGGCCAGATTGATTCCTTTCATAGTTTGGCTACATTGATATAATAGTCATTTTTCTTTCTTAGCCATGCCGCATCTTCCACAGTTACATCTCCCATCTCTAATACGACGCCCAATCCCAGGCTGCTGGCATTGCAACAAATCACCCTCACGTCTCTGCCGCTGACGTACCATTCCCCTGGGTCTTCTTTCATCACTCTCGCGATGATTTCTTGTAGCATGTTCATGACCTCCTTCATCATACGGCCCTCCCAGACATCAGTGCCTGTTTGTTGTTTAATAAAGCTGCACGCTATTCTGAGCCAGCCGGCAATTGGATACTGTCCCACCAGTCTCCAGCAGACCAAGAAGAGTTCTCGTTTTGTCAGGTCAGTTCTAACTTCGGGTATCACATTCCCTCATAAGATAAGGCTTCCTTTGCCATCTCGGCATAGTTTTAACCCAATGCTGCTCCTCCATCCAGGGACTCTGCTGGTTTTGCAGTCAACCCATACCTCTCAACATGGCCTCTCACTTTCTCCGCTGTCACCTCTGCTTCTTCCACAAGAATGTCGTCAATGTACGAACTAGTGGCTTTGTCCACTGTACAGTCTTTACTCAGCACTGTCTTCAGCACGGCAGTCATAATTTCTTGTACCGTACCAATTGAAGTTGCCAGAGTAATCAATTCGGTAAATTTGTTAACTTATATGGAACGGCTCATCAAGAACTTGTTTACATGACACTTGAAGACAACCATATTGTAGTCAGCTAGAAAGCAGGAAAACAGAAGACAATTCCACAGGCGTGCAGTTCTAAGAAACAAGCTTTGTTTATGGAATCTATGTTTAGGTTTAGGCACAGATAAAGAGTGGGGGAAATTATTGATAGTGTTTTCAGCTAGACGAGTGTTTCTTGTGAATGTTTGCTGAGGGGGGGGACCATAGACTGAAGCTCAGAAAATAACGATACATCAGAGACAAACTCGCAACATCTCTTCTGTGAGATAGAGGTTGCAGGGAAGAGAAAAGGACATCTCCTACGAGGCTACGAAGTCTATTTTGAACTCTATCAAGGCAGGACAAGTCCTTTCTAGCAGCTCCTGCCTAGATATGGTAACAGTATTCCATCCTTGGACGTACCTGGCTCTTATATAGATAGAGAATTGCATCAGCAGTGAGATATCTACTGGATCGATAGAAAGATCCCACCATTTTTCCAGCGGCCTTGGCAACAGATTTGATGTACGTGTTCCATTTAAGATCAGGAGTAACGGTCAAGCCCAGAAGCCTGTCAAAACTTGAGGCCTCCTGAAGACGAGAGCCATTCATTTCAATTGATGACAAATGTGGATTAGAATGTTGATGATGTAAAGAGAGAAGCTTGGTTTTAGATGCATTAAAAGTAATCAGCCACTCCTTTCCCCATTGTACCACATGCTAAAGATCAGAGGAGAGAGGATCGGAGAGAACTTGGTCGTTTACTGTCTTAGAAGTGCTACCATAAATGGTAGTGTCATCAGCATAAATGTCTACAAATGATGTAAGGATGTGATTTGGAAGATCATTAATGTAGATCAGGAATAGAGTTGGGCCCAGGATGGACCCCTGTAGGACTCAAGAATTAATACTGTGAGCTTCTGATTTTTTCCCTCAACTACTACTCTTATGAATCTATCAGAAAGAAATTATTTAATAATTGAGAAGACATTTCCAGCTATACCATAGCTAGAGATCTTGTGAAGTAAACCTTTATGCCATACCCTATCAAAGGCCTTTGATATGTCAAGAGCAATTGCCCTAGAAAGGTTGCCTCCATCGAGAAATTTGCTAATCCTATGAGATATAACTGTAAGCACATCTGCTGTAGATCTAGCAGAACGGAAACCATATTGAGCGTCACTGAGAAGGTTATTTTTGTTGAGATGGTTGATTACTTCTGTATTTAACAGATTCCAGCAACTTACTCATGACGCACAAGAGACTTATTGGCCTGTACTGAGAGGGGGATGAGCGATCACCTGAATTCTTAAAATACAGCGCATACTGATGAGATTTCCAGAGTGATGGGAAGCAATTCTCCTTAAGACAACGTTTAAACAGTTTTGTAAGTATGGGCGCTAATTATGGTTGAAATTTTTTGAGTACTATAATTGGAATACCGTCAGGGTCAATTGCTTTACTGGAATCAAGGTTTTTGATTAGCTTGGCAACATCACATACAGATATTTGTATATCACATAACGTGTTTTCTGATACAGGAGGAAATATTGGGGGTTGGCGGCCTTGGTCGCAAAGGGTAGAATTAGCTGCAAAGTTCTTGGCAAAGAGTTTGGCTTTGTCTGATGCTGACGAGATTACCTCAGGTCCATTGATGATAGTTGGGATAGAGCACACGCTTCTGTTCAGGATTCTGTTTGCTATTTGTCAAAACTGGTGGGAACCAAGCCGCTGCTCAACTACTTTGGACTTGACGGACTGAGCATACAACTCTCTTGCATTCTTTATTACTTGATTCTATTACAGTATTTTGCTTTATTTTACTTCAGTCGAAGTTCTCATTAATCAAGGAGCCCGCAACTTGGGGCTAACACTTGAAGTCTATATGAGTTACATAGATATTTGAATGTTCCATTTAAGTTCTTTATTTCTCAAACACTGAGTTAGTAAAGAAATTGAGAACATAATTTTCCTCTCCCTAATTAACCATTTTCATATATTGTATTATATCTTTTATTTTTGTCTCTTGGTCTAACTGAATTCCAGGACAAGAATTTATCTAGTCTGGTGGAGAATCCAGTTTCGTGCTGGTACTTGATGTAACATCATTTGGAGAAGATGCACCATTCCTCGTAAAAGCTAATATGGGTTAGCCATAGCGAGGAGATCTTACTTGGGCAGAATATTATGTGATTTTGAATATTTGGTCAGGGTTTACTTCTATGGAAAAAGTATCCTCATGCCAGATTTTTCTGACAAACCCCTGTACAGAGAGATCTTAGACACTCGAGGACAGTGTCTAGTAGGCATTCAAGTTGATTCTATTACAGTTTAAATTTATATCCGAGGGTTCTTTTAAGAATAGACACCGTTCCCTTTATGGCTGCTATCTGTATTTCCTTACAGCTTTGTTTTCCAGGGATTGCTTCTAAGTATTTTTGGTAGATTCTTTTTTATTAGGCCAGTTACTCCTGTCACAACTGGTATAATGTTTATTTCTTTCAGAGACCATGTTGTTTTTAGATAATTTTTTAGGTCCTGATATTTTGTTATCTTTTTTCCGTTCTGCTCTATTAAGACCAAAGTCATTTGGAACTGTGACATTGATAATGAGTGCAGTCCTTTCGGGTTTGTTCCATATTACTATATCTGACTTGATGGCCTTGTCTTTTATGTATCTGCCTGCCTGTATGTCTTTGTCGTAGAACACTGTCACTTTTCCATTTGATGTTATCGGTGGTGGATCATGTTCCCAGATGTTCGACGGCCTATCTAGTTGCATCTCTCTACAGATCTTCCAACGTAAGTATCTACATACTTTGTTGTGGCGAGCAGTGTAATGACAATTACCTAGAAGGATTTTGCATCCAGACCTTAGATGGCTTGGGTTTCAACAGCTGAGTGAAAGAATCTGCATTGGTCGGTTTTTTGTAGACCAGCAATTTTCTTAAATCCATTTGTGAGTAAGCCTTGATCTTGTGCAGCTATAATTAATCGTTCTTCATCAAATGGAAATTTGTCGCTTTTAAGCCATTGTAGTGAGGCCTCCTTGTCAATGTAGCTCTGGTTCAGTTCTTCCATGAACCTGCCTGCTTTCTTATGTTGTTGCCATCCTTCTATTCTTGTCTTTTTGTATACTCCTTTCTCTTCTTTAGGGCGATTAGGGTTGCTGGGTTGTCATATTCTTCTATTGTGTTGTCCAGTGTGTTTATGACCCCGAGGTTTTTTTTTCTTTCTTTTTTGAAGGTTGGGAACCGGTTTTATTTATTAATGACAGTTTTAATCAGTTTTAATTAATGTGTTCATAGGATGTTTGTAGGTGTGTATGCATTGGTAAGGAATGAACTTTTGTAGTCTTGTATAATTCAACAAAGAATAAATGTTTGTAAGCATACTTATCTTTTCGGACGATGGGGGTGGTAAGTGGGTGGCCGGTCGTGCTACTGTCGGTGATATGTGTCCTGGCTTTTAACTTGAGAGCGGCAACTTCTTTCATCAACAGCTAGTAGCACGGCGTCTTCGCCTCCTAAGTTTTTCTCCTTTTTTTCCTTGGTTTGTGTGAATTCGGCATTGTTTAGAATTGAAGGCGTTTTAGCCCATAACATGAGAGCGTAGTCGGCTTCAGTTCACTGGTGCCTTATTTCTTTTTCTTCTTCATCTCTTTAGGTCGGGTGGGAGAATCCGTCCGTGGATTCACTGACGCAGCTGGGCGAATCTCCTCTCCCCTCCTTTTTGGTCCCCTCATTTTATAGTGGCAAACCGGCTCCCAGTGACTGTGATATTTTATGCCTTTATTTTAGGTGCAGAGCTCTGCCATTGGTTGATAATTCTTTTGTCGTTATCTTATTTTTCTTTTTCCAAACGGAAACGATGCGTGGAGCCATGTGCAAAAGACGACTTTTCATTTTGTCTCTTATGCTGGAGACGTCAGTATCCGGTTGCCAATTCTCATCATCTTCCCACATGTTACCACTGAAATTTTCACTGAGCTTTTTTGTAGTTAATGTCTGCTGGGGCAAACATTTGGTGTGATGTTCATTCACCATTTTTAGTTTGGGGTCAGAAGAACATTTGATATATTGGCCTATACTTACCACTGAAGCTCGGTATGCGTGGTTTATTTCAGTGAGGCCTAGGCAACCTTCTCTCCGTGGTAAGTACAGCCTGTCCATGCACTGATGTTTGTAAATGACTTTATGAAGGGCCAGCATTTTCCGAGTTTTTACATCAAGGCTATTGATGCAGTTTTGTGGCCAATTGATTATGCCAAATCCATAAGAGACAACAGGTATTGCCAATTGATTGATGGCAGTAATTTTGTTTTTTGGTGATAGTTCTGATGAGAGACGTTTTTAAAGTCGCTTGAAGTATTCTCCCTGCACTTTTTCTCTCATCTTTCCATGTTCAAGTGTCTCATTCTCCTCTACTCCCAGGTATTTATAGACAGCATCCTCTTCAAGGTCTTCAATAGAGCCATTGTCAAGATTAAGATTTTCTGATGCTGTCTTCTTTCCTTCCTTATGGTGCACTTAGCGCATTTGTCGAATTCAAACTCCATGCAGATGTCCTCTGTATAATTTTTAACAATGCCTATCAGAGAGACAAGTTGTTTCTCAGATTCAGCATAGAGTTTCAAGTCGTCCATAAAGAGTAGATGGTTTACTCTTTTATTTTCTTCCTTCTTTCTGCCCATGCTGAGATTGCATCCAGCATTGGATCGCTTAAGTGGCTTACTTAGTGGATCCATTGTGAGGCAGAAAAGGAGCAGTGAGAGGCTGCCTCCTTGGAATATTCCTCGCTTGATCTTTATGTTTGGGGTCTGCATCCTTCCTTCCGTGTGCCATAATGTAATTGATGTGCACCATCTAGCCATTTGTTTTTGAAGGAATGATGTAATATCAGTGTGCACATTGTACAACTCCAAACAGTGAAGTATCCAGGAATGAGGTATACTGTCAAAGGCCTTTTTGTAATCAATCCAGGCCATTGACAGATTTCTTTGTCGCCTTCTGCAGTCTTCTAATATAGTTCTGTTTACAAGGAGTTGGTCTTCTTTGCCTAGCTTTTTCCTCGTACACCCCCTCTGCTCACTTTCCAGGTAATCACCAGCAATCAGATGGTTGTATGTTGCATCAGCGATTATCCCTGTTAAGAGCTTGTAGGTTGTTGTGAGGCAGCAGATTGGTCTATATTTGCTAGCCATGTGGATGTCCTCATTTTTGGGAATAAGTGATGTACTGCCTACAGTAAGCCACTTCATCTCCACTAATGATGTTATTGAATGCGTTGCCATAGTAATGATGAAGTGCGCTCAGTTTTTTCAGCCAGAAATTTGGTATTTGGTCTATTCCTGGGGTCTTGAAATTACTGCATTGAGCTACCTTCTTGCAGACAGCTTCCTTGGTAATTTTTAGAGCTGGCATCTTTTCTTTCTCCTTGTTATCTTCTTTGATGGTATCTATCCAATTGTTTTCTTTATGTACTTTAGTGTCCTCATAGAGTGGTCTCCAGAAGTTTTCAACCTCTTCTTGTGTTGGTGGGGAGCTCACCTCTATTTCGTCTTTAACAAGGCTCCTGTACACAATTCTTGGTTTGTTGCAAAAAGTTTATCCTTTTTGCTTCAAAGTTTTTTGTTTTATTTTTTATTTGTGCAGCTAAGGCTTTTATCTCAGCCTGATGTTCTGTCAACTTAGCTCTTAGCTGTGCTTAGTCTTGGAGAGAATAGTAAGTTTTCAACTTCTTCTGTTTTAGTTTTTTGCCTGGGATCTCACAGGATAGGAATGCATATATCTGGGCAGTTTCCTTTCGGAGTCTATTTTCTGCTGGAGTTTTCGTTTTCAGGCTGGGTTATATGATATAGCCTCCATGTTCCCTCTTTTACTCTCTTGGTGTTTGGGTAAGAGTTCTAATTGAATAAACCATGCTGCTCCGTATGTTGTACGATTTATTTCACTTAATGGTGCGTTAATTCGAGTGATTCTTTCGAGGGCATCATTGACTTTTGAAACAAACACCTTGAAGGCTTTATTCATACTAATTTTTACCAGTCTGGGCCGATCCTCAACAGCCAGACCTCGTGCTATTTCTATCCTGGCCTATCTTTTTCGCTTTTTTGTTTTATTTTACTTCTCATATGTGACACTAAATTTGATTTTAATGAACAAGAATATTCACACACTTCACAAGAATGTGATTTTTTTTTTTTCTTCCTTTGAAGATTGTAATGTTGAGTATGGGGCAGCCAAACCAGCTGCCAACATTGCCCCGCTTTTTTATTGAAACCAACCGAGAGCTCTTTTTTTTTTTTTTTCAGTGTGCGTCCTAATATGTGACACTAATTTGGATTTTTCAAAACAAGAATATCCACACACTTCACAAGAATATGGCTTTTCACCAGAGTGAGTTCTCATATGTATCCCTAAGGTTTCCCTTTTTTGTTTTATTTTACTTCAGTTGAAGTTCTCAGAAATCAAGGGGCCCACAACCTGGGGCTAACACTTTAAATCTATATGAGATACATAGATATTCGAATGTTCCATTTCAGTTCTTTATCTCTCAAACACTGAATTAGTAAAGAAATTGAGAACATAATTTTCCTCTCCTCAATTAATCATTTTAATATGTTGTAGTATATCTTTCGTTTTGGTCTCTTGGTCTTACTGGATTTGAATATTTGGTCAGGGTTTACTTCTATGGAAAAAGTATCCTCATGCCAGGTTGTTCTGACAAACCCCTGTACAGAGAGACCATAGACATAGTTCTCTCTTTTTTTTATTTATTTTACTTCAGTAAGTATTAAGAGATCAAGGGGCTCCCTCCTGGAGCTAACACTTGATTCTGTTATGATTTAAATTTATATCCGAGGGCTCTTTTAGGAATAGATGCTGTTCCCTTTATGGCTGCTATATGTATTTCATTACAGCTTGGTCTTCCAGGGATTGCTTCTAAGTATTTATGAAGATTCTTTTTTTATTAACCCAGTTGCTCCTATCACAACCGGTATAATGTTTATTTCTTTCAGAGACCATGTCGTTTTTAGATCATTTTTTAGGTCCTGATATTTTGTTATTTTTTTCCGTTCAGCTCTGTTAAGGTCAAAATCATTTGGGACTGTAACATCGATAATGAGCGCAGTTCTTTCAGGCTTGTTCCATATTACAATATCTGGCTTGATGGCCTTGTCTTTTATGTATTTCCCCGCCTGTATGTCTTTGTCATAGAACACGGTCACTTTTCCATTTGATGTTATTGGTGGTGGTTCATGTTCCCAGATGTTCGTCGCTCTGTCAAGCTGCATCTCTCCACAGATTTTCCAATGAAGGTACTTACATACTTTGTTGTGGCGGGCAGTGTAGAGGCCATCTGCCAATAAGACTGGGCATGCAGACATTAGGTGGCTTGGGCTCTCAATTGCTGAGTGGCAAAACCGGCATTGGCCATTTGCTTGTAGGCCAGCCATTTTTTTTAATCCATTTGTGAGTAAGCCTTGGTCTTGACTGGCTACAATGAGTCTTTCCTCATCAAATGGAAGTCTCCCGCTCTTGAGCCATTGGAGTGAAGCATCTTTGTCTATATATTCCTGTTTAAACTCTTCCAGAAACTTTCCTGCTCTTTTATGTTGTTCCCATCCTTGCTTTCTTGTGTCTATTTCGATTTCGGTGTATTTCTTTCTCTTTTTTCTTGCAATCTGTGTTGCTGGATTATCATATACCTCGGCAGTATTTTCCAGTATGACACCCCCAAAGTTTTCGGCAAGCTTCGTGAATGAGGTTTGTTGAGGTAGACGTTCATGGTGGTCCCTCACTATTTCTATTGTCATATCTGTTGAGCTTTTAATATACTGCCCCATGCTTACTATGGTGGCTCGATATGCATGGTTTATTTCAGTGAGACCGAGGCCACCCTCTCTTCGTGGAAGGTATATCCTGTCCATACATTGATTTCGGTATATTATTTTATGCAAGGTTAGGAGTTTCCTGGTCTTTGTATCTAGCCTATTGATACTGTATTGGGGGCAGTCAATAATACCAAACCCATATGTGATGACAGGGATTGCAAGTTGATTTATGGCAGTTATTTTGTTTTTGGGGCTTAATTCGGATTGTTCCACCTTATGTCTAATTTTTTCATGCTCCACAGTTACATTTTCCTCTATACCGAGGTACTTATATGTGGCATCCTCTCCTAGGTCTTCAATCAAGCCATCATTGAACCGAATATTTTCGGATGTCGTCTTTTTTCCTTTTTTTATTGTGCATTTGGCACATTTGTTAAATCCAAACTCCATGCAGACATCCTCTGTAAAAGTCTTTACATTTTCAATCAGAGAGACAAGCTGTTTTTCTGTCTCTGCATAGAGTTTGAGATCGTCCATAAAAAGTAGATGATTTACTCTTTTACTTTTTTCTTTTTTCCTTCCCCTACTAAGACTGTACCCAGCATCACATTTTTTGAGGAGCTTGCTGAGTGGGTCAATAGTAAGGCAGAAAAGCAATGGTGACAGGCTATCACCTTGAAATATACCTCGCTGGACACTGAGATTTGAAGTTTGTATTGTCCCTTCCATGTGGTGTAGAGCCATTGATGTTTGCCACATGGTCATTTGTTTTTTAAGGAATGTCCTTATGCTCTCATCAACATTATATATTTCCAAACATCGCAGTATCCAGGAGTGAGGCACACTATCAAATGCCTTCTTATAGTCTATCCAAGCCATTGATAAGTTTCTTTGACACTTTTTGCAGTCCTCCAGGATGGTTTTGTTGAGGAGCAGTTGGTCCTTTGTACCAAGTTTATTCCTGGTGCATCCCTTTTGTTCATTTTCAAGGTACTCACCCTCGGTCAGGTGTTGATAGATTGCATCTGCAATCATTCCTGTAAGCCACTTGTATGTGGTTGAGAGGCAGCAGATAGGCCTGTATTTATTGGGCAAGTGAGTCTCTTGGCTCTTGGGTACCAGAGTCGTTTTACCAAGAGTTAACCATTCTGGTGGATCTTCCTCACCGCTGACAACATGAGTAAATGCCTGTGCATAATGTTCATGAAGTGCTGTGAGTTTTTTAAGCCAGAAATTTGGGATCTTGTCAATTCCTGGGCTTTTAAAGTTGCCAAAATGGGTGATTTTTTTCCTTAGAGCATCTTTCGTGATTTTTAGTGGTGGCATATTTTGTTTGCCCTTGACAGCCTCTTTAATTGTATATATCCACTCCCTCTCTTGGTGTTGTTTGGGATCCTCATACAGTGGCTTCCAGAATGACTCCACTTCTTCCTGTGACGGTGGCGAATTTACCTTGATTTCCTCTTTAATTAAATTTCTGTACACCATCCTTGGGTTCTTGTCAAACAACTCATTCAATGACTTGGACTCCATTTTCTGTTGTTTGTTTTTAATTTGTGCAGCTAAAGCTTTTATTTCAGCTTGGTTTTCTGCTATTTTAGCTCTTAGCTGCACTTGGTTATGAAGAGAATAGTCAGTTTTAAGTTTATTCATCTTCTTTTTTAATTTTTTCCCTGGGCTGTCACATAACAGAAAGGCAGATATCCGGGATGTTTCCTTTCGGAGTTTTAATATTCTGTTGAAGCCTACTTTTCCAGACTGATTCTTTTGTTTTGGCCTCAAATTTTCCCTTTTTTTTCTCTTTATGCTGAGGTAAAAGTTTCCTCTGCATAAACCATGCTGCCCCAAAAGTTGCATGGTTAATGACGCATTAGTTGGGACAATTTTTGTGAGAGCATCATTCACTTTCGTAACAAGGATCTTGAAGGCTTTGGTACAATTTATTTTCACCAGTCTGGGTCGATCTCCAACAGCCAGGCATCGTGCCATTTCTATTTTATTCGCCAGTTCTTCCTCCAGCTCCATCTGGTCGGCATCCAGTGTCATGTTTACAGGTGGGGCATTGCGGTGTTGTTTTTGCCCATGTTTTAGTTGAGATATTTTCGGGGGTGAGTCTTGAGGAGAGTTACTGTCGTTTATTGGGCATTGCCCTTGATAATGCGTCTCCTCTGTCAATGTTAGGTCTGAGATCATGTCGGGTAGTTGAGATGAAATGGGTTCTGGTGTAATATCACTGGGAAGAGGGATGGGGTTGCTTATTTGGCAGATATCATCCTCAATCATCAAGTGAATGTCTCTAATCATGCTGGAAATCTGCTCCGTAAAGAAAGCATTGTTCTTCATGAAGTTAAACTTCCGGCATGTGAGTTTTTCTCTTGCGATGCCTTTTTTATTTGGACAATGATGCTTAAAGATTTTTTGCCATTCTTGGCATCTTTCTTTGAGTTTTGAATGCTTAATTTTTGCATATTCCATCGCCCATATAAGCATCCATTTATCCTCCCTGCTCCATTGAGTTTGCGTAAACTCAGTTGTGTCCCTTTGGCTAAAGTCCTCCTCTGCCTCAGCAAGAGCCTTTAGCTCTCTTACATCTCTTATATCTTTGCTAAGATATTTGCTAATCTGTGACACGATCGACAGTAAGTTTTTAGTTGTTGTCTCTAATACCTTTTCCTTTGGTAAGAAAGACGATTTTATTTAGGCCTCGAATACAGAATTTTTTTTTTCTTCCCCCTTTTTCATATCTTGAGTATGCAAAACAGCGAAGAATTATTTTCTTCTCCTCAACAGACCACTTGATAAGATTATAGTTCCTTTTTTTGGTGGTCCTTGTTTGGTTTTGTCGAATTCCAGGACTAGAGTTGGTCTGGTCTGATGGAGTATCCAGCTTAGAGTTGTTACTTGTGGTAACATCACTAGGAGAAGGTGCACCGTTGTTTTCCTCGTATGACCCAGTGCATAGCCATGCTGAGGGGATCTTTTTATTCTGGGCGACATCCTGCCAGTTTGTAGATTTAGAAGTTTTCATTTTCATTTTTGTTTGAATGTTTGGTCAGGGTTTACTTCAAACTTGAAGCATCCTCATGTCAGATTTTCTGACAACCCCCTGTACAGAGAGACGAAGATACCCGAGGTTGGTATCTAGTAGGCATTCAAGTCCTCCCTTTTTTTTTATTTATTTTACTTCAGTAAGTATTAAGAGATCATGGGATCCCTCCTGGAGCTAACACTTGATTCTGTTATGATTTAAATTTATATCCGAGGGCTCTTTTAAGAATAGATGCTGTTCCCTTTATGGCTGCTATTTGTATTTCGTTACAGCTTGGTCTTCCAGGGATTGCTTCTAAGTATTTCTGTGTGGCAGACTATGTGTCTGTTTAATTCTCTGAAATCCAGTACCAGTCTAACTTTGTTCTTTGTGAGTTGAACAACCACCAGTAATGGTAGCACTCCTTTTTCTTCCCCTGTCCACGGTTTCATAATTCCCTCTTCTATCCACCTCTCCACTTCTTTCTCTAATCCTTTTCTTATTTCTCCTCGCAGTATTTTCTCGTAGCAGCTTACTTTGTTTCGTAGTTCCGGAGGCCCGGAGATTCATTTCCATTCCCCCGTCCACCTCTCACCATCGAACCTCGCCAGGAAATCCTCATCCTTTATGCAGCAAGCCTCTGATTTTTGCGTTCTGATGTTTCTATCGCCTTCCACTCCTGCCATTCCTACTGCGCTGAGGTGTCCGAAAGTTACTTGACCCCCCCTCTCAACATAGCGCCCCCCCCCAGTTGGTTGATCGCACTTACACCTAAAACCACATCAACATCCCCGACCAGACGATCCAACACCAGGGCTCGCAGTCCAATGGGCACACCTTGCACCAGTACTTCCACTGTTGTCTCTTCTTGGCATTTCACCTCCCTGCCATCCACGGTCTTAATACTCCTGGCTCTGCTGCATGACCTAGCAACATTCTTCGCTATCAACGTTGTGGTGCAGCCTGTGTCAACAAGGGCCATGGCTCTCTTCTCATTGACTATTACCGGTAACTAAGGCAACATTTTGTTGTGCGCCATTTCCACATAGAAGGGGGAACCACTGGTGCAATAGCTCCCCTTCACTCGTTTCCCTGGTCCCACGAAGTGACGCAATAGTGACTAATGTGCTCCACTCATCCATATCGGTAACAGGTGAGCCCCGGTCTTGGCTCTTTGCAGTCCTTGAGCAGGTGAGGACCCTGGCACCGGAAGCACTTGATGGCAGGTCTTCCCTCCTGTCGCCTCGCTACCTGTCTCTTGTCATTCAAGTGGGGCCTCGTCCACATATTTCCACTCACAGCTGCAGCCACGATTGAGCCCTTAACATTCTTGACTAGGACTCTGACGTGGACCAAGATATCGTGCACTTCCATCGTATTGATCTCAGTGATTCTCTGCATGTTCACAGAGATTTCTTCTGGGAAGCCGTTCACTAGGTATAGCTTTACCGTCACCTCCAGGCTCCTCTCCACATAACCAGCCAATCCTGCCAATCTCCTGATCTTCACAGCAAAGATGTCAACAGACTCGCCAGTCCACCTCAAACTTGCAAGCTTGCCGAGTGCTTTAAATGGACTCTCAGCAAAAGTCAATTTCAGTCTTTGCTCCACTTATCTTTATCGCGCCTCTGCTGGTAAATTGTGAGGGCTCTAAGTATAGCTGCAGCAGGGTGATCACATCTTCGATTTTTTGCAACCTTGCCACCATCTTTAATTTTTCCAGCCATTTAATTAGGTCACCCTCCCCACTGAAGGGTCTCAACATCTGAGTGTTCAGTCTCCAGTCAGCCATGTTAATCTGCTTGACATGCCGAAATAGCTTCTAATGTTACAATCAGGGTTCAATTCTGGGGTTCGGGAAGGAATAAGTCACTCGCTCGACAACAGCTCGTTTCTGCCCTCTTCTTTTCCAATCGACCACACCTGGCCTCTCGCCATCAATGTCGAACCGCACAATCTGAACGTCCGCAACACAAAATCCTTTTCACGACTCTTTTCTTTTTCTGTCTTGCAGGGAATTTTTTCCAGCTTTTATATCCTCCTATCAAAAAAAAAAGGAAGAGACAAGAAAAAAAAATCGCTTCTCCCATCATGCCCTGCCTTCCCAAAATGCCCTTCGGGTATATAAATGAGCTAGCCATCCTTTCCTTCTTCTTTTTCAAAGAGTGATGCAGATACGCCCAGTACGTCGTGTATTACTTTTTTTTGTTTGTTTCTAACCATAACCTAGCCTTTAACGGTACCTCCCCCCCCCACCTCTCACATATACCCCAGAGAGGACTTGCTAATGTTGAAAAGTTTTTACAGAATCTTCTATATAATCCAGCCATACTGAGAAATCTCATTAGTTGTTTTTGTTTTTTTATTTGTTGGGACAGGATATTTTGTTATAGCATCAACTTTTGCGGAGATAAGTGTTACTCGACACTGACCGATAGTCGATAGTATGACCCAAATAGTCAACTTTTGCTTGAACAGAAATTACTTTTGTTGAGATTGATACACAGGTTGGCATTTTGTAATTTAAATTTTTTTTTTTATAATATCTAAATGTTCTTTCCGAGTGTCATTGTACACGATCACATTGTCGATGTAAACTTCACATCCATGAATATCCTGTAGTAAGGAATGCATCATTCTTTGAAATATTGTTGGAGCATTTTTCATTAATTTTTCGACAGTCTGTCACAAATCTGTAAGTTCCATCTGGATTAAGCACGAGAATGCATGGTGAATTAACATCTGGAAAAAGAGATCTCTGAACTGATAGACCAAAAGCATATATATCTTTTTTCTTTTCATAGGATAAATGTTGAAGTTTGTTATTTAGATTTAATAGGATTTCTGAGTTTTTTAATTAATTGCTGTGACATGTCTTTCTCTTTAGTAACTAAGCTTGTTTCATTGTCATACTGAGTGTTCCGTTTCATAATATCTATAATAGTTTTTAAAGTAAAAACTAGCCTTGTTTTTTTTTTTTCTATATCATTCCTAATTATAAGGTTTTAACATGTTGGTAAAACTCCTTCTAGCAATAATGTTTGAGAAGCTCCTGTGTTTCGTAAGATTTTTACAGGTGTGATTTTATTAGGGTATCTTATGGAAACACAACCATCGGATATGAATGGTTGGTATGTATGTAGGAATAGTTTGGAAATTTTTTTATTTGTGTCTGAACTTGAGAGAGATGAGTGAGGGAGAGGATGAATTTTTATTTATTTCGTGAATTGCGTGGAATTTGCAGGTTGTACTTGCTTCATTATCTCTTTTTCGTATCCTGCATTCTAATATCACGTGATTCTGTCTACCACAGTATGTGCATTTAGTTTTTGATTCTTTTGGGAATGGACTTATTTGGTTATGGACATCATTTTTATTAGAATACTTATGAGGATGAGAAGTAAGTAATGGTTTTCTATGCGAGTCAAAATCTAAAACATTACTAGTCATTTTAGTCTTTTTATAACTTTTCCTTAATATTACATTATGAGTGTTTGCAATTATTTAGCAGCAAGATGTCTGTTTACATTACACTTGAACTTCTGCATGTCAGTATAGTCGAGGAAGCAGGAAACTGAGAGAGAATTGCAAAGTTCTGGGGAAGAAGCTATTAGAGTAAAAGGCTTTCTTACATCTAGAGATCTCAACTGTGTAGGGGTGGGACTTCGCTGCTTGTCGGGTTTGTCGGGGGTATTTTCATCGAGGGGGTACAAGGGCTTGTAGTTCATCAAAGCATCTACCATTAAAATACTTGTAAAACAGGCAGAGGGATTCAACATTACATCGGTGGGTCTCTCTTTTGGACCCTGTCCAGGGGCGAGAGACTAGTAGCAGATGCACCAGCCCAAATGTGACAACAATACTCCATACATGGGCGAATGGTAGCTTTGTAGAGGTACAGGATACTTTCAAGCGTAAGTAACTTTCTAGCACGATAGAGTGAGCCCACCTTTTTTGCAGCAGCCTTAGCAATGATCTCAATGTATCTATTCCAACTCATGTTTCCTGTTAAGCCAAGGAACTTGAACGAAGTGCTCTCAGGTAAAGTATCGCTAGCCATAGCTATTGGTGATTGGTAAGGTTTCTTGTCGTTTTTTGAGCAACGGCTCTTCAACTTAGTGTCGGGAGTTTAGAGTAATGTCTATCATTATCACAGCATGATCAGCATTCCCGAGTGGGCAATGAGTATTTGTTACACAATCCTCAGGAACTGTTGTCAGAAATAGATCCAAAAGCGAGGCTTGCTGGTCCTGGCGATCTGGGAGACGGGTCGGGAATATTAGGTGTCAAGGAATGGGATATAGCAAAGTTATAGATGATGCTACCAGCTGTGTCAGTGTAGTTAGAGAAGCCAAGCCAATTTCTGTGGTAGGCGTTAAAGTCACCAAATACATGTATTTGGGCTTTACTGTCAAGGGAGAGTGCTACAACTATGCTGTCAGAGACATGATTGATTATAGTATAGTCCTGAGTTGATGAAGAGCCATAAAGAAAATACAGGTAGCTAACACTATGTTGTAAAGTTAGTTTAAAACACATGAAGGGCTGGTCACCTGATTCTAGTTTAGATTCCCTAGACATGCATGGTTGCCACAGCCATAGGTGTTTGAAATTCCCTGACTAATGTAAAATTTCCCTGACCAACCGAATAAATAATTTTACGAATTAGTCCTGATAATGGCCTCCAAACTCCCCTTACAACCATCCTCTCCACCCATTTATTAATGCTTTCAGCAAGACACACACATGGAAAAAGGATTGATTTTCTTGGAAACCTAACATCAGCTTGTTGTTCAATTAAATGAAACAATATCCTACTAATCCAACATGTGTCATGTCGTTGAGATGCAGCAAAGAATTTGAAATGTTCGAAAACAATGAGAACAAAGGAAAAAGAAAGTGTGTGACTTCATTCACAAGTCAACTTTCTTGCATTACAAGGGGAAACGATATGCTTACCAGGACTTTATCAACTGTTCTAAACACTAAACATGAGTAACGGCAACATCACAGAAAGTTAAATGTTTGCATCTTTCATCACGAAAAGGCCGAGACAAGATGAAGGAGTTCCTATTTACCCAACTTCAGTTTTTTTTGTCATCACTTCAGCCTCATTCTTAGCCTCATCTGCTTCCTTTTTTTTCTCTTTTCCTTTAGCTCTTAATGCATTTGCTTCTATAATCAGATTCCACTTGTGGCTTTTTTCAGCTTCTGAACAGAGATTGTCTGCCTTGTCTAAAAATGCTGATGCCTCTGACTGTAGCCTCTTTTCCTTCTTCTGACATTCCTTTAATTCAGAAAGCAATTTTTGCATATTACTTTCAGCCTCACTATTTTTTTTTAGTTTTTTTCTGGTCCTCCGAAAAGGCAGAATACCTTTGTCATGATTTGAGCAATTCTTTGCTGACTCGGATCTTATGAAATTCACACTTCATGTACTTCACCACATCATAGACAGTTCTAAATGTCTTCACAGTATCCTCTCCTATGTTACAGGAAAGGATATCTTTGTTCTCTGAGAAACCACGTTCAATGCCAGCTTAGCCATGCGACAACACTAAAACCAATTTCACTACCTTTCACAGGGCATTGTAGTGTGGCTTTTCAGCAAAGAACTTGAAGAATTTGTCCAACTTCTGACAAGTGGTGTATGCCTCAAATTCTTCTTTGTGATTATTCTGAACTTCAGTCAGAAGAACATCAAACTGTCATTTGGCTACATCACACTCATCTGCTTTGAATTGGCGACACACTAGCAGTTTGGCTAACAGTCTCTCAAATTTTCGAATTGCATCATCAGGCTGAAGGGTCATGTGTCTTGAATGAAGGGCAGACAAACTTCTCACTAGTTGGTACTTCAACGGACATCTTTCCAAAATCTTTGCTGTTGCTGCTATTAAGAAAGTTTGGCATTCAGAGAAAAAGGAGAGTATCTGCAATTGAGAAACTTTCCAGTCTTTTTGCAGCTTTTCTGTGATGGCCTTAATAGCAAATCCAACATCAACATCCTTTGGCGGTAGCAAGTTGTCCTCTTTTTCAAGTTCTATATTGACCAACTTTGCCAAAGAGGATACAGTGTCAATGACATCCTTTTTAACGAACTTTGACATGGCACTTTGTACGATGTAAGCTAAGTCTTGTGCCATGAACACTGCCATTGGATCATCTGTTTGATGCTTTTGTAGGTAAGGTTGGAGCATATTTGCTTGGCTGACAAAGAATTGAAGTTTAGCAGTTATGAAAGGATCTTCTGTACCTGCTTGCACAGTGTTGAAGCTATGAATCTTTGGTACCTTACCTTTGGGACCTTTTAATGTCTCATTGACATACTTGACAATATTTGGCCATATCATTATAGCTCTTTCTGCCACAGGGGCATCCTTCAGCCATCTTGTTGAACAAAACTTGCGAGGAAATTGTGTGCTGCCAGTTAATATTAACAAAATCTTCAACTCGAGCTGGAGCATCATGAAACAGATTATAAAGAGATCTGAGAAGACTTCCAACCTGTTTTTTGTGCTCTTGTTTTGAAAGCTCCATGTACGACATATAGGCTGCAGGAAGCCAAGTTTAGTAGCAAGGGAATGTCTGGATCCTGTTTATTACGCAACTTCACAAGCTCTTCATAGAACTTCCAATTTGTGGAGGGCCCATCCATGAAAACCTGAACCATGTTAGCCTGATTAAGAGGTGACAATCCTTTCAAAAACTTGTCACATAGATCTGCAGCACGGGTATGACCTAAGAACTCTGAGCCAAAATACCGAGTAACTACCTCTTTCACCTCATCATCCCAATACCTTACAAGGAGATCCATCTGCTCTTCTTGGATGACTTTGTTAAAGGCTTCATCAGAAGACACAGAAAACAATGTTTCTAGTTTAGAAAGGACACTGAGCATTTTCTTATAGAAATAGGGAGCTAATGCATACTTCACCAAGTATGCACATTTTGTTTTCCCACAGGAGAACTTTTTACCAATTTCAGAGTCTGGGAACATCCGTTGAAACAGTTTGTTTGTGTTGCAAGATAAGCAAGAGTAATGCTCCATGACTGTCGTGACTGCCAAACAATTTCTGCTTCTAGAACATTATCTTTTAACATGAAGGAAGTCAGGTTGTTTTGCCAGTTTTTGGCCTCTGAGCGCTGCCCCAGTGGTTTTCCTTGTGGTGGTTCAGGTATTGTTAACTGATCTGCAAGGTGCGCCACCTTTTTCTCTGCATCTGTGGATGAAGCAGGTACACAAGCTGGCCCAAAGCATTTTAAGTGACTTGTTCTTGTTTGCCTTTCAGCAAAGATTTCAATCGGGCCTTATGCTTATCTCCAGCTGTATCGGAAGACAGAGCCTTTCTGCCCATATTTCCCAGTTCAAATCAAAGTGTCTTCACAATAATATGTTTATGGTTGTTACAGATTGACGAACGCTCACATTAATATGTTACAGATGTGTTCCTAGTCTAGAGATAATGGAACAACACAAACATATCAATGAAAAATAAAAGAGTAAAAAAAGAAAATTTGAAAAGGAAAACAATTTTTATTAGCGAAGAAAAAAAAAAAACAAAAATAGTTAAAGAAAGCGAAATGTCTAATAAACTGTTTATAATCGATAGTGTAAGGGAGATAATTCTGTTTTCTAGTTATTTCCCTTCTATTAGGAGTAAATGTTTTTATAGTAATGTTTGTTTTTATCATTTAAACATAAATGCTTTTGGTCAAATATAATTCAGAAAAATCTATATTTGCCAGTTATTGATGAAAGATCTTTCTCTGTATCTTGTTTGGTTCATCTGTTATTTTAACGACTCGAGTTTTCTTGTGTTTTTTCTTTGGTCAGAGTTATAATAGTTGTTCGCCTCTCATTGCGTCCCAACAAGTTACAATTGATTATAATTTGCGATCGTCCGCTATTTATAGTTATCGCTAGAGACGGTTCCAGAAAGAACAAAAAAAAATAATACTTTTTTGTTCCATCTTTTGAAAGTCTCCAGAGACGCTAAAAAAACGTTTTACATTCAAATTCTTAATACTTTTTATATTATTTTATATAATCTTTTATTTTTATTTCCTTTTAATTAAATAATTTATTATTATTATTATTATTATTATTATTATTATTATTATTATTATATAATATGTTAAGTGTTTTTATTTTCTTATAATTAATAATAATATTAATAATTATTTTTATTATATTTTATATTTATTATATGTTATTATTTGGATAATTAATATTATCATTACAATTATTAATTATATTAATAATTATTTTATTATATTTTATTTTTATTATGTTATTATTTGCATCGTTAATTTTAGCTTTTGTGTAATAAATCATTATTTCTTCATATCGAAAGAGGAAATATATCATCCCATGACATTGAGTCATACCAGAACATTTTCAAAATCACAAGCACCTGGTTAATACATCTGCACCTCACAAGTACAGACAAGTTAGGCATAAAGTTCATTAATGTTGAACCCCCCAGCTCTCCCAAAAGGGACACCTTCCATTGTGCCACATGAAAATGAATATCACATTTAAAATTAGGGGCCAGCAACTAGTTTTCATGAGACAGAAAAGATATTTTTCTGCTGGTTTCATGTGACCATACTTTTCGATATTTATAGAATTTTACTTTCCACCTTAACATTATTCTTTCAAAATGACGACTTTGATAGGTTTTCGGCTGAAAACAAATATCGCATTTAAATTTTCCGCAAATTTTCCAGATATTAAGCAATAAAAGAATTACATTGCTTAATATCCGGAAAATTACTTATTTGTGAAAAATTTAAATGCAATATTTTATAAGTCGTGGCAATTGTTGTATGCATCTATATTTTTTAACAAAAGAAAAAAGATTAACTCTTATCTTGAAAATTCTTTACGTCATTTGTGTTTGGAACAAATATAATCGTCGGAAAAAAGTTTAAAAAAAAAGGTGGGAAACACTTATTTTTAGGAGGTGGGCACTCTCGTACAGGTCTGCCAATAATCTTTGTATATTTATTTTTTTTAATAATTACCAATAATAATGGCATTTCATTTTTAAACATTTTCTCGTACTTTATAAATACTAAACGATGAATATTTAATCCAATTAAAAGAGTACCCAACAATAAATATACCGTTATTATTTAGAAAGCAATCCTTAACATGAAGAGGGGGTGTGGTCTTTGTTAACTATTCTGTACTTTGACCTAACAATTTAATCAATAAAGTTAGAAAGTTATATTACTGATGAAGTTTAATATCAGGGACAGAATCTGATCAAACACTGTTTGCTGCTAAATTTGAATGGATAATCTGGTTTGTAAATTTGGTGCTTTTGTTTTGTCTTTGTTTGTTTTGCTCCAATTCACAATTATAACTTTTTGGTTGTGAAAGAAAATTGGTTATTAATGGTGTTATTATTTTAAAAATCATTCACTATTGAACCCCCCGCCCCCATAATTGAACTATATAGTTTTTGATTCAATATTGATGAGAGACCTCTTAGTAGCTGGTAAAAATTACAAGTTTTCTGGACAAAAACAAAGAACATAAAAAACAAGCATAATAAATATCAATAGGTGGTGACTCTGGACTTATAAATTACAATGAAGGAAAGAGAGTAAATATGCAAGCAGCTAAATGTTATATTTCTTATCTCTAACCCACAAATACTTTTCACACTGATTTGCTAAAAGGATCACTCAAACTAGCAGAAAGCATTATTGACTTTGATTAGCCCTTATTTAAAAAAAGAAAGCCTAACCTCCACCCCTACCGTTGTAAATCCCTATAAAAAATATTTATTTACTTTTTTTTTTGGGGGGGGGGGCCTTTGCCCTATGTTATGATATTAATAAAAGGAGAGGAGAATGATGAAACATGTTTTATTCCCTCAATCTACAAAACCTGAGCCTGAAACCATGGAAGAAGGGATATGGGAGAGGAGTGGGATGAGGATTGGATGGGACTGTTAATACTAATACTGCAACATCCCCTTCCCTATTGGAAGAGAAGTACATTGGGCTGTAATGGGCGGGAAGCAGTTTGCAAGGGGCAGGGGATAGTTCATTTGTTCTATGTCACAGGTCAAGCCTCTGTATAGGTTTGTTTGCCCTGCTTGCAGTTTAGTAGCAGGTGTCAATGGAACTGGTGGATGAATGCTTGGAATGGTTGATAGGTAACCATCGGCTGGCCTTGGGCCTTGTGCTGGCATAGATTTGTGAAGGTAAGAAACTCAGTATGTGCTGCCACAAGTTTTCAGTTGGTGCTGGCACTTCATGTTGTCTGCGTTGACCTTGGCTCAGCAGCAATCTGCACAATCTTTTTGGATTCCCAGAATTTGGTTCTTTTGTCCTGAACATGAACCTGTTGACCAGTATGTAACTGTGTGTGTTTATGACAATTCTTTTGGTCATACCACTTCTTTGTTTCTTCTTTGTTCTTCTCCAACTCTAGCTTTGTGTGTTCATCTCCTAGTTGTCTCGATGCAAGTGGGGTCCTCATGAGTCTTTCATTCAGTAACTCTGCTGGGGACTTGATTTGAGCTGATAGCAGTGTAGCCATCATTGCTAAGTGGCTGTCTATGTTTGTTTCTTGTGCTTTCAACAACTTTTTACAGATACCCACTATCCTCTCTGCAAATCCATGTGACTGGGGGTGATGGGGTGATGAGGTCGTGTCTGAAGTTGTAAGATTTGGTAAAATCTTCAAACTCTGTACTGGAATACTGTGGCCCATTGTCACTGTATACTACCTCTGGAAAGCCTCGTTCTTCAAACAGGAGTTTCATTTCTTGAATTATTGCGGCTGATGTGATCAAGTGGAGACGCCGAATGAAGAGGCTGTGGCTGTAATGGTCCCCCACTAGTAAGAATTCTTTTTCTTCCATAGTGAAGATGTCTGTATTGACACACTCCTATAAGTAGGAAGGGGGTTTCATGAATAATGTTTCTGATGGGATACTGGATTGGTATTTCTGGCATGTGGAACAGTCTCTAATTAGTACTTGTGACCCGATGGGAACCGAACGATGCCGAGTGACCTTGCTAGTCAACACGAATTCAGAGGAATTCGCACAGCTGAATTCTAATGATGATGTAGAGAAAACGAGACTAGTATATGATGATGGTTTGATGTTTTAAACAGAAATGTCTATGGGATTTTGTCAGAAAGAAAAAAAACAAATGATAATTGTTTTATCTCATTGCTGTTATATATCTGTTAACAACGAAAAGGTTGTTTTTAAATCCTCTGTTGAGCGATATGAAAGAGGCCCGGACGTCTTAGCTGACAGCTTGGGGTTGGAATTGGCGGTGAGGGGTCGCCGCCAGGCATTGTTCGATCTGGGGTGACTAATTACTTCTAATTTGATGATAAGTTAACACCTCAGTGCAATGAGGGTTAAAAATTGGTATAGATAAAGCCGAGAGGAGGAGTAGAAATTAAGGAAACAGAGAGAGGGAGGAAATTCAAAAGAAGAAAAAGGAAAGGGAGTACAAATTAATAGGATAAAAGAAGAGAGGGAGAGGAAAGGAAAAAAGAAAGAATAACTCCTAAAAGGTGGAAGGAGGAATTACTGATTTGATAGAAACAAGACACTTAGTGAATCAGCGTCTTCTTTTCCCTCTGGCAGCTGATCCCTTCCCGTGGACTGACGGTAGATGAAGAATGGAGAACTTGGAAAGAAAACTGCCAGCCACCTAAGTTGCATGACTAGGCCAGTGTGTAACTATTATTTATAAAGTTGAAAACAATAATCAATTCTATGTTAAGAAAAACCAATTAAGTTTTGACTTTCTTTAATTGGAAACGCCGTTGTGAATGCAATATATTTCTCCGATAGTCCAGGTGACGTTTGGAAGCTGATTTGAAAGCGGAACCGGAGAGTGACCGACGATGAAGATGAATTCGACCACTAGACGAAACCACGAGTGACGCCACAGATATCGGCTACAGGTGCATCTCAACCATGAGCCTATGCACCTGAGCTACCCTGGAGGGGTTACAATTTGGTGCCGATGATCCAGGAGATCTCATTTCATTAAGAGACGTGCGAACGAATTTCCATATGCACACAAATTTTTTTTTCTCTCTCGAAAACACAAAATCTCCCTGTGAGAGAAAGGAAGGAAAATTGAAAAAAAAAGAAAACGAACGGAAGAAAGTACACCGTTCCTATTTTTTTTAAAGAGACTCTGAGAGGATAGCCGGACCACGGACTGTAGTCAATCGACTATAAGGTCTAGGCCAGCTCGCGTAAACAGCCACCTAGCGGCGGAAGACAGCAGAAGGAGCAGACAGTAAGAGACAGGGTAAGTCACCTTTTGGTCCCCTTTTCATTCTTTGCTCAGTTTTGGTGCTCGGTCTGTGTTTAGAATTTTGAATTTCAACTTTGCACGGAGTGGACAGTAGTTTTGTTGCTGGGTGGTAGAAAGAGCGTGAGTGGGAAAGGCGATGGGTCTTCGAGGAGAAAGCGAATCAAACCAATCAGTGGGAGAGGTACAGATGACGATGGAATGACCACTGTGGGGATAAGTATACCCTCGTATGGAGGAGATGCGAAGGGAGTAGGGGAATGGATAGCGACAGTAGAGAAAAAGAGACTAGTATATGGTCTGACAGATAGGGAGATGGTTTTTTTTGGCCTGCGATGGGGCGACAGGGGCGGCCTCAAAGTTTTTAGGCATAGAAGATAACCCAGGCATAGCATGGGCCGATTTTCGTGAACGGTTAAAAAGAAAGTTTGGCAGCGAAAAGACAATGGTTCAAGCAGTAAGAGAGCTATCCCGGATAAAGATGGCCACCGGGGAGGATGTAGATGGGCTAGTCAACCGCATGCAGGAACTGGCAATCCTTGCATATCCGGTTGCAGAGGACTGGAACATGGCCACCATGCAGGCAATGTTAATCGACGCGGTTAGATGCATTGCAAGATGAGACGGCCAAGATGGAGGTGCTGAAGAGTTGCCCGGACAAGCTAGAAGAGGCATGCAGGGGTGGGAAAAACCATGCTTGGTTGCAAGCACGAATAATGGGGGGAAGGTCCTGAGGTGGAAGTGAAGAGGCGGAAGGCAGAGTGTGTCCAGAGACCAGGCCGAATGCCAGAGGTAAAGGGGATTGGGGAATGGAAAGAGACCCCAGAGAAAGGGCAGGAGAACCCCGATACAGGTCATATAAGCCCACTCGACTTATATGCTGGACCTATAAGGGTGAGGGACATCGGTCAAGTGTGTGCCCCACTGTCTATGAGAAGACACCCCGACAGAAGAGGAAAGTCAGAGTGGGCATCGTAAAGACCGAACTGAACGCGTGTCAGAGAAAAGGGCAAAAATGACCGCTTCTCCTACAGTCCCACAGGTGCTGGCAGTGTGGAGACCTGGGACATATTAGGAGGGACTGTCCTGACCAGAGGAAAAGCCACTCGAGGGCGAAAGATCATCTGGAGAGAAGGAATCAGAACCTCCCCCCCCCCGGCGAACCTGTAGAGAAAGAGAGGTAGGACAGACAGGTAGGGTTGGAAAGAAACCACTGTCACAAGTTGTGATGCTCATAGGAGCGGGATATCAGGAGAGAACCCCGAAACGGAGGAAGAGGTGTTTCCTCCACTCACCAAAAAGGGAGAACTCACCGGTAATGTGACGATAGGAGCCACGCAGGTGAAGACTCTGGTTGACACCAAAGCGCTAATATCTTTAATAGATGTGGACATCTGTCGGACGGTAGTAGGGAGGAGAAGGTTGTACCCGTCGGATCTGGAGCTCAGTCAGGCTAACGGTAGCTGGATGTCGGTGGCAGGGAAGGTATGGCTATCCGTACGAGTGGCCGGAAAGAAAGAGAATTTCCCTCTGTATGTGGTATCCGGGCTGTGCAACGAAATAATTCTGGGAGAGGATTGGCTCCAAGCGAGGGGAGCCACTCTGAGTTTTAATCCAGACACGCTAACGGTGGAGGGGTGGAGATACCACTAAGGGACACGAGGTCTGTCCCTCTTCCTGTGAGAGCTGACAGCACCAAGGAACAGGGAGAGAAATTATCCCAAGTCAACCGGGTAGCGAGCTATAACGTAAACAAGGAGGGAGTAACTCTTACAGATCCAGTGGTTCGAGAATCAGGGACGGTCCCTAAGGCGACGGCCGATGGAAGGTCAAGAAGAAAAAAAAGGCAGCGTTTACTAGATAGTTAAGACAGGGTGACCAGGTTTGGATGAAGGAGACGGATAAAAAGATAAGGATCCCGGGGGCAGTCAAACACAAGATGAGGACAGAGTTCTGGACGACTATAGGGACGACACCAAGCGACAATTTAAGACAGACGACCCCTATAGAGTCTAGAAATATAGAGACGGGCGGAAAGTTGGAACGGGAAAATGCAGGGCCTAAGTTCCACTCCACCAGCTATAGGAAGCCACGAAGCGTAGCCGTGACTCGTGAGGAAAAAAGAGTTGAACGGCATTTGACCGCAGAGTCAGCTGAGGAGTCGGGCGAATGGGAGGAAGAGTATCCAATACCTATCTCTTGGCTCCAGCAAATGGGGAGAAGTAAATCGAGGCTACCGTTGAGGGGAGCAAGGGACTCCCCGTCCCAGGAGTAGTGTGACGACCTTCCACCAAGGACTAGTGGGGGTGGATAGGACAGAGACTGGAGTTTGGCGCGACATCTCCTAGTTGACATGTGGTGCAATTGTTTTCTTTGTGGATGCATGGAGGGCCCCCATGTGTTCACACTGTTGGCAGATTGTGTCGCGGACCGACCTTGGGGGTGGCTAAGGACTAAAACAGAAAGCTATAAGGGGGCCGCCATGAATAACAGAGAAGAGCGATAAGTAATTTAGAAGTAACTCGCAGTGATTAAATTGGCAAACTGAGAGAGTAATTTAGCACAAGAAAGTCGCGTATTGAGCAAAAGTGTCTTGGAGGGATTTAAACTGTCGAATAAGAAAGGCTTGGCCTAAGATTTCCCAGTTGAAAGAAAACTGTAATAAATAAATCGTGGGGAAGCAGTTTGGATTGTCAAGAGCACCACTTGATGTTATCGGCACTTACTTTAGGGAGCAGGCTTAAGTAATTGAATTACTTGAAGGCGATAGGAAGCGTTTAGGCTACCGATTAAATAGTGTAATGTAATCCCACATTGAGGAGCGTTAGAACTACACTGAGGTAGCTTTGTATTCCCGGGTGATGCCAGATAACCCAAAGATTTAAGATAGAGAAGATAAATATAGATATATTTTAACTCACTGTCAAAATGGATATATTTGTTTTTTTGGGGGGGTTGGAGACCTGAGATATTTTGTTATTGGGGGAAAACTCAACAACAGAAAATGTGAGGATGTTAGATGAACATATTGCACTGGCTGAGTGATGGTTGATGACCTCGAGGTTATGTGATTTTTAATCTTGAATGGGGTCTCAGATCGTTGGGGCTTAGCGTGATTTGATTGGCTGGGGAGACTTCCACCCCACCCACATCAGGTCGATGCGCTCTAAAATTAAACAGATTGATTGTTGAATTCGGGGAGAACAGGTCGTATACACCCGCCGTTCCCTGGAGAGGGGACCCCTCCCCACCTCATCCATCCGTCGGTCACTGTCTGTGAAGAGAGTTGAGACTTTGAAAAGAACTTACAAAATCTGAATGAGAATTGTAAAATCATTTTGTACATAATTTTGTGAAAATTAAGCTTCTGTAGATAGACTACAATTGTTTGTCTTTCTTCCTGCCTGCTGCTTCGATATTCGCTTTCAGCATACCAGATTCATATAACAGCCTCCGAGAAATCTAGACAACACGTGCTGAGAATCTAGAGAAATAAGAGTCGTTAACCACCTTCTTGAGGAGACGTTACAATTGGTGCTGTGACCAGGATCTCTTCCGCTATCCGTGCAATCAGCCTCGAGAGAGAGAGAGAGTGAGAAGGAGAGAGGGAGAGAGAGAAGAGAAAGCTTATTGGTTTTAATTCTAAAACAATTAATTGTAATCCAATTGACGTTTATTTTTTGTTGTTGAATTAAAAGTTCGAAAGAAAAGAAAAAAAAAAGAAAGAGAGAAAGTGGAAAAATTTTCATTGCTTTTGCTTTAATTTTTTTTGGTGATTTAAAAATTGTTCTTTATTATTATTCGGTTGGTGTTTGTAATTTTTCTTTCTTGTGAAGTGTTTGATATTGCATATATTTTAATATCATGAGGGTGTAAATAAATCCTTGCAAAAATGTCTAGTTACGACGTAAAAGGGATTCCGAGATGCAGGCAGTATAACAGCAAGGAGGGGTTGCGTCTGGAACGGTGATGATGGTGGCAGAGATCAGGGTGGAATTAACTTTTTACGATGAAGGGGAGAAGGCCTTAGCAGCCCTCTCAACGATGCTGACTTACAAAGATATCAAGAGACAACCCAGCAGCTCAGAGAAATCTCTGGAGGGCCAGAAGCCTGACTTGATTCTGGTTGATGTCACCAGGGGTCAACGACAAAGGGTTCGAATGACCTTGAGTGACATGTGGTCAAGATTAAATGGGAATACCTGCCTCTTGGGGAACGAGAAATCGGAAATGGGATGATATGTGGCCCCATGACCCACCCAATGTGAGATTAGAAGGAAAAATGAGTATCCTACTTCGAGAATAGCTTAATACAAGGGTAGAGTTTTGTTCACTTATTTTAAAGTGACTATTCGTTGAGTTCTGTTGAGAGCGAGTTGGCTCTGATGATAATGATTTATGACTGTAATTGCATTACAATTTTTTTAGCTGAAAACAAAGGGTTTTTTCTTTTTAAGTTTTAAAAAAAAAGAAAATGAGAATACTATTTTAAGCAGTTCGTGAACCTTGACGAAACATTTTAGCTGGATATCGGCTGAGTATTTATATAGCGATGTTGAATGCTGTGTTGAGAATTAAACTGTTCAGAGTTGTGTTTTTATGCATTCAAACGAGAAAATTTGGAGAGATTAATTAAATCTTGAGAGTTGAATTAAATTTTTGAAGAAAAATTGTTTTTGTTACCTCAGTCTGGAGGGATTTCCTTATTAAACTGAACAAATTTTAGTTGAATTCAGTTGAGAATAATTATAAGCATTAATTTCGGCGATTGAACTGACTTTTGGAGTAATTTGAACTTTACCTCAGTCAGGAAGGATTTCTTAAATTGCGAAATAAGGGCCACCAAAGAAGCCGCAAAACTGAATGAAAATAATTGGAAATAATTATTAACATCACTGCGTGAAATCTGGTACATTCAATTGTGCGTAAAAAGTGACCGATTATTTTTTAGATGGATTTTTCCATGTGAGTAAATCAGGTGCGTGATGTTCGCACCTGGAGACATTAACGGGAAAAAGGGTGGAAAAAAAGACAGAATTTCTCGTGTGATAACTAGGCGTTAACTGACTCTCCTTGAGGGGCGCGACATGCGGGGTCGTTAAATATCACGCTGAGATTAAGTAATTAATTTTTTGTAATTAGTTGAAATGAATTACGGAGCAGTTAAATTGAAATTTAAATTGAATTCTGGGAGTAAGAAGTTCGCTGATCCTTGCTGGCCTCGTGGTGCATTTCTGGATACGGATCCATTCGGACATGCCACCTGGGAGGACGCTGGGGTCGTGTGGATAACTCCCTGTAGTTTTTTTTTTATTAATCGTCCATAAGGAGACACATGTTGAAATTGAGGTCGTTGTCTACACGAGCGTGTGTGTGTCACACGGAGAGAGAAGTGTATCATATTAATCATCCATGGGGAGATAGATTAATTATGCCGAAATTGAGGTCATTGTCTGCACAAGCGTGTGTGCGCCGCAGTCGCACGGATTAAAGAGTTATTATAGGAACGTGTTTTGAAATATCGAAAGGAATTTGATAAATTAGAGGGCGTATCTAGCTTCCTGTAGTTTTATTTATTATTTTGACTGTCCACGAGAGTACGGAGTAATTTTATTGAAACTGAATTGGTTGTTTAAACAGCCTGGGACAAAAAGGTACTTGACTTTTTGTAAATAGTTGTGTACTGACAGACGGAATTTTCCTCGCTTTGTTTCAGAGATGGGCGTGATCAAGCTGGTGTATCTGTGGAGACCAGGAGAGATGGTCTGTTAGAAGAGCAGTGAGCGGTAGCTGGCAGAAGGAGGGAAATGTGTAACACTACGTGAACAGAATCGCGAATTGTTGACCCTCGGTGGCTCTGCTTGTGGTTATGCAAAAAATAGCATTGATGAGCGCTCCGCTAGCAGTATCAGAATTTTCAGCCGAGTCGCCATAAGAAACAGTTGTTTGAATAGACACCTATCTGTCTATCAGATTATAACAATATGAAAACGTAATTTAAACCCGTAAATTTTATTTCAATAAAACGAGCAAAGACCAAATTTTAATATCATAAAAGCTTTAATAGAGAAATAAACAATTTTATTTATTTTTCCTTGGATTTCTTCACTTAACATTTCACGGAATGTCGAACAATAACACTAGTTGAATCTTACGATATATATTTTAACTGGCAAAATATATCACTTACCTGGTCCATGAGTAAGATATGCTTTCTTTTAATCTTCCTGTATGAGAATTTATTCATATTTATGTATTATAATCCATGTATTTTTTAAATGGAAGGATTTTTCCAACACATATCGCGACAACGCGTGTCTTTCAAGAAAGTTAACATAAACCGGATGTTAAGATTATCACTTTATTATCTACGGAAGCCTATAAGTGTAAAAAAACACTAATTCAGAAACGTTAGTAATCTCGATATGGGATTATATTCCTTCAAATTTTCCACTTTTAAAGGTTTTCGGGGGCGCTGAAAACGGAAATAACCATTTATATATACGGCAAACGAAACTAGTAGTTTCCAAGATATAAAATTTTACAAATGGTCACAAAGTGGGGGGTCACTTTTCTATAATGATGTGACGTCAAATGGGCACCCACTTTATGGCCACATTGCAATGAACAGATTTGGCCGTAATTTTAAAGGAATTTTCGAGGGTGGCTTCATATTGACCCTATATGAATAAAGGGTGGAATTCTTCATATTTACCCTTCTAAAGGGAGATAACTTATCGTGTTGGTTCTGTCCGACTTCCAAAGGGAGATAACTTATCGTCCTTTTTTTAATGTTGGCGCGTTTACGCTATCGTACATGAAAACTGGGATCTTTTATTTTTGGATTTACACGGATTACGGAATGACGAAGATATGAAATGTAAATTTTTTTTTTTTAATATCTTAAAGAAATACCTGAATTTTTTATTTATTATACTATAAATCTGCATTATATGGTATCGTCTTTTTTTTTTATATCGAAAAAAAGGAAACCAGGAATTAAATATAAAAATATACACTGACCGAAAAATATTGACTGGAAAATTCTAAACAAAAATTAAGCTTCCACGTAAAAAAAAAAACAAAAAAAAAAACACGTGGTTATCGAAAAAAGGATTTACGTTTTGGACTTTACCAGTAAATTTACAGATAAGTGATATTTTTTGTTGTTTTAAATTTGAGTATTTTATTTATTGATGTTTTATCTTCAATTTGTGATATATAAAACGTGTCAACCAAAATTAATTATTAAAATTCTCATAGACATTTCAAAATGGGGGGGGGTGAATTTATAAAACAACGTTTGTCTAAAATATTTTTTTTTTTTTTTTTTACATAGGCATCACCACATTATCAAGGCCAAGAGGCCACTCAAGGATAAGGGTTAAAGAGTGTACAGTAGAAATTGGACATTATAGTAATCATTAGTAATGAAAATTTGGTAAATTTGATAACTTATATGGAACGGCTCATCAAGAACTTATTTACGTTAGACTTGAAGACAACCATATTGTAGTCAGCCGGAAAGCAGGAAAACGGAAGACAATTCCACAGGCGTGCAGTTCTAAGAAAGAAGCTTTGTTCATGGAATCTACGTTTAGGTTTAGGCACAGATAAAGAGTGGGGGGAATTATTGATAGTGTTTACAGCTAGACGAGTGTTTCTTGTGAAAGTTTGGCGATGGGGGACCATAGATTGAAGCTCAGTTGAACACTTTCCATGAAAATAACGATACATCAGAGACAAACTCGCAACATCTCTTCTGTGAGATAAAGGTTGTAAGGAAGAGAAAAGGACATCTCCTACGAGGCTACGAAGTCTATTTTGAACTCTATCAAGGCAGGCCAAGTCCTTTCTAGCAGCTCCTGCCCAGATGTGGCAACAGTATTCCATCCTTGGACGTACCTGGCTCTTATATAGATAGAGAATAGCATCAGCAGTGAGATATCTACCGGATCAATAGAAAGATCCCACCATTTTTCCAGCGGCCTTGGCAACAGATTTGATGTACGTGTTCTATTTAAGATCAGGAGTAATGGTCAAGCCAAGAAGTTTGTCAAAACTTGAGGCCTCCTGAAGACGAGAGCCATTCATTTCAATTGATGTCAGATGTGGATCAGAATGTTGATGATGTAAAGAGAGAAGCTTGGTTTTAGATGCATTAAAAGTAACGAGCCATTCTTTACCCCATTGTACTACGTGCTCAAGATCAGAGGAGAGAGAATTGGAGAGAACTTGGTCGTTTACTGTCTTAGATGTGCTACCATAAATGGTAGTGTCGTCAGCATAGATGTCTACAAATGATGTAAGGATGTGATTTGGAAGATCATTAATGTAGATCAGGAAAAGAGTTGGGCCCAGGATGATTTTTGCCCCTCAACTACTACTCTTATGAACCTATCAGAAAGAAATGATTTAATAATTGAGAAGACATTTCCAGCAATACCATAGCTAGAGATCTTATGAAGTAAACCTTTATGCCATACCCTATCAAAGGCCTTAGATATGTCAAGAGCAATTGCCCTAGAAAGGTTGCCTCCGTCGAGAGATTTGCTAATCCTATGAGATATAACTGTAAGCACATCTGCTGTAGTATTATATTCAGTTTATCGGAAAGAGCATAAAATTTTACATTCACCCTGAAAAAAACGTAACAATTGAACGAATAGGAAAACTTTGATACATTTTTAAAGTTTAAAAATTGAAAAATATTCATCTCATGAAAATCAATTGATTTCACTACATAACAAAATGGCTCCCTGAGCGCACGCACGCACTTTGTAAACACTGTTTTTTTAAAAATGAAAAATAATATTTTTATTATTTTTTAAACAACTTAAATAGTTTATTTTGGAAGCATATTCTATAAAGAAAATAAATAACCCACTTTAGAAAGAGAAATTACGAGTTTTCTGTTAGGGGTGTCAAAAATTCCCCCAAAATTCTGATACACCTAGCGCTCTCCGCCGCCTGGAGGACGGTTGGGGATATCGATGCCTGTCAATCATAGCTGCGTTAATACAAGGTTTAGGAGTAGGAGATTATACCCGAATATTAAAATCTTGGAGGATAAAATGTGGTTGAATTATCGAAGAGGATTCGATAGACCGCGGAATTTAATACAAGAGATAATTGTGGGGGGGGGGTAGAATTAAATACCTGAATATTAAACTCTTGGAGGATAAAACATTAGTGTTTGTGGTTGAATTATCGAAGAGGATTCGATAGAACGAGGAACTAATTACAAGAGATAATGGGGATAGAATAATATACCCGAATATTACACTCTTGGAGGATAAAACATTAGTGTTTGTGGTTGAATTATTGAAGAGGATTTGATAAAATGAGGAACTAAATACAAGAGACAATTGGGGGCGGGGGGTAGAATAATATACCCGAATATTAAACTCTTGGAGGATAAAAGATTAGTGTTTATGGTTGAATTATCGAAGAGGATTCGATAGAATGAGGAAGAGGAACTACATACAAGAGATAATGGGGGGGGGCTGCCTTCGGCAAAATGCCTGTCGACACCTTGTTTCAGACAGCCAGTTAACTCAAACGCACCAAAAAACAAACAGACGCATTTCGTTAGGGGAAAGTACGAGTATTTATTGGTGAATTAGGCAAAAACAAACCTGAAAATAAAACAGAAATAACGAGGTATGAGTTTACTGTGACGGAAAGGACATGAAAGAGAGCGAGAGAGAAAGGGCTGCATGTAACTAGGCAAGGAAGAGAAAGATTGATAGAAATCTTGCACGACCGTGTCGATACTGGCGTAGATGTAAGGAATGGTAAACTGTTCTAGACATGATAAAATATGCTTAGATAAAATAATGTTACTGCAATGAGTAAAGAGAGTGGAAGGCATGAAAAATAAACGAACACGTGAACTTAGCAACAAATGAGAAAACTATAAGATAGAAAAGGGAAGGAAGATTATTAAGAAAGGCAAGGAAAACAAATAAATTTAAATCCTTAAGTGAAGAAATAATATTAGGTGAAACCACGAGAAAGCACAGGCATAATCGTTCACGGTTGACAGTTTAAAGGCTTCCAAATCCCTTTCAACTGGTAGTTCACGAAATAAATATCTTGTTGCTCGTCTCCCTATGAGGGAGAAATTGACTCAAGGTCGGTTTAATGCGGGGGGAAATCAGTTTCCCAAATGGGGGCACTCAGGACCTAGCCAACAAATATAGTTGCAGAGAACCGAAATGCTAAAGGACCCCAATAAGAATAACGTCAGTCTTAATAAATTGCTTATTACATGAAAGCACATTATTCTATGAGTAGAAGAAGAGTAAATTCGATTTAAACAATACAAAGAAAAACTTAAATTGAAACCTACCCAGTTATGTTAGCGGCATGAGGAGCGAGAAATAACACGTTCTTTCGTGCTGGCAAGCGAACTAAAAGAGCGTGGATTCGAAAGGCCCGCCAACCAGCTGCTGAAGTCTCGTGGACGAGCATCGACAGTTATTTTTCTATAAAATTAACCAAAACAATACCTAAAGTTCGTTAAATAGAGATTTAGCGTGAAAGAAAGGAGAAAAACTAAAAGAAAGGGAAAGTTTAAGATAACGTCACAGCAAAGAAGTCAAAAGTACGGTGACAAGTAAAATATGTCGCCAATAAAAAAGCGTCCCTTCCAAAACATGACAGGGGGGTAGAATAATATACCCGAATATTAAACTCTTGGAGGATAAAACATTAGTGTTTGTGGTTGAACTATCGAAGAGGATTCGATAGAACGAGGAACTAATTAAAGACATAATTAGGGGATGGGTTAGAATAATATACCCCAATATTAAACTCTTAGCATATAAAACATTAGCATATGTGGTTGAATTATTGAAGAGGATTCGATAGAATAAGGAACTAAATACAAGAGATAATTGGGGGGGGGGATAGAATAATATACCGGAATATTAAACTCTTGAAGGATAAAGCATTAGTGTTTGTGGTTGAATTATTGAAGAGGATTCGATAGAATGAAGAACTAATTATAGAGACAATCGGGGGGTAGAATAATATACCCGAATATTAAACTCTTGGAGGATAAAACATTAGTGTTTGTGGTTGAATTATTGAAGAGGATTCGATAGAATGAGGAACTAATTATAGAGACAATCGGGGGGTAGAATAATATACCCGAATATTAAACTCTTGGAGGATGAAACATTAGTGTTTGTGGTTGAATTATCGAAGAGGATTCGATAGAATGAAGAACTAATTATAGAGACAATCGGGGGGTAGAATAATATACCCGAATATTAAACTCTTGAAGGATAAAGCATTAGTGTTTGTGGTTGAATTATTGAAGAGGATTCGATAGAATGAAGAACTAATTATAGAGACAATCGGGGGGTAGAATAATATACCCGAATATTAAACTCTTGGAGGATGAAACATTAGTGTTTGTGGTTGAATTATCGAAGAGGATTCGATAGAATGAAGAACTAATTATAGAGACAATCGGGGGGTAGAATAATATACCCGAATATTAAACTCTTGAAGGATAAAGCATTAGTGTTTGTGGTTGAATTATTGAAGAGGATTCGATAGAATGAAGAACTAATTATAGAGACAATCGGGGGGTAGAATAATATACCCGAATATTAAACTCTTGAAGGATAAAGCATTAGTGTTTGTGGTTGAATTATTGAAGAGGATTCGATAGAATTAAGAACTAATTATAGAGACAATCGGGGGGGTAGAATAATATACCCGAATATTAAACTCTTGGAGGATAAAACATTAGTGTTTGTGGTTGAATTATTGAAGAGGATTCAATAGAACGAGGAACTAAACAAAAGAGATAATGGGGGCGGGGGGGGATAGAATAATATACCCGTATATTAAACTCTTGGAGGATAAAACATTAACGTTTGTGGTTGAATTATCAAGGAGGATTCCATAGAACGAGGAACTAATTACAAGAGATAATTGGGGTCGGGGGTAGAATAATATACCCCAATAATAAACTCTTAGAGTATAAAACATTAGTGTTTTTGGTTGAATTATCGAAGAGGATTCGATCGAACGAGGAACTAATTACAAGAGATAATTGGGGGGGGGGGGTAGAATAATACACCCCAATAATAAACTCTTAAAGTATAAAACATTAGTGTTTGTGGTTGAATTATCGAAGAGGATTCGATAGAATGAGGAACTAAATAAAAGAGATAATTGGGGGGGGTAGAATAATATACCCGAATATTACACTCTTGGAGGATAAAACATTAGTGTTTGTGGTCGAATTATCGAAGAGGATTCCATAGAACAAGGAACTAATTACAAGAGATAATTGGGTGGTCGAATAATATACCCGAATATTAAACTCTTGGAGGATAAAATTTTATTATTTGTGGTTGCATTATTGAAGAGGATTCGATAGAATGAGGAACTAATTCAAGAGATAATTGGGGGGTTAGAATAATATACCCGAATATTAAACTCTTGGAGGATAAAACTTTAGTGTTTGAGGTTGAATTATCGAAGATGATTCGATAGAACGAGGAACTAATTCAAGAGATAATTGGGGTGGGTGGTTAGAATAATATACCTCAATATTAAACTCTTAGAATATAAAATATAAGTGTTTGTGGTTGAATTATCGAAGAGGATTCCATAGAATTAGGAACTAAATACAAGAGATAATTGGGGGAGGGGGTAGAATAATAAACCCGGATATTAAACTCTTGGAGGATAAAACATTAGTGTTCGTGGTTGAATTATCGTAGAGGATTCGATAGAACGAGGAACTATTCACAAGAGATAATTGAGGGTAGACTAATATACCCGAATATTAAACTCTTGGAGGATAAAACATTAGTGTTTATGGTTGAATTATCGATGAGGATTCGATAGAACGAGGAACTAATTACAAGAGATAATTGGGTGGGGGTGGGGGGTTTAGAATAATATACCCTAATATAAAACTCTTAGACTATAAAACATTAGCATTTGTGGTTGAATTATTGAAGAGGATTCGATAGAATAAATAACTAAATACAAGAGATAATTGGGGGGGGGGTTGAATAATATACCCGAATATCACACTCTTGGAGGATAAAACATTAGTGTTTGTGGTTGAATTATCGAAGAGGATTTGATAGAACGAGGAACTAATTACAAGAGATAATTAGGGGGGTTACAATATTTTACCCCAATATTAAACTCTTAGTGTATAAAACAAAAGTGTTTGTGGTTGAATTATCGAAGTGGATTCGATAGAATGAGGAACTAAATACAAGAGATAATTGGGGGGTAGCATAATACACCCGAATATTACACTCTTGGAGGATAAAACATTAGTGTTTGTGGTTGAATTATCGAAGAGGATTCGATAAAACAAGGAACTAATTACAAGAGATAATTGGGGAGTAGAATAATATACCCAAATATTAACTCTTTGAGGATAAAACATTAGTGTGTCTTGTTGAATTATTGAAGAGGATTCGATAAAATGAGGAACTAATTACAAGAGATAATTGGGGGGTAGCATAATATACCCGAATATTACACTCTTGGAGGATAAAACATTAGTGTTTGTTGTTGAATTATCAAAGAGGATTCGATAGAATGAGGAACTAAATACAAGAGATAATTGGGGGTGGTGGGTAGAATAATATACCCGAATATTAAACTCTTGGAGGATAAAACATTAGTGTTTGTTGTTGAATTATCGAAGAGGATTCGATAGAACAAGGAACTAAATACAAGAGATAATTTGGGAGGGGGGTAAAATAATATAGCCGAATATTAAACTCTTGGAGGATAAAACATTAGTGTTTGTGTTTGAATTATCGAAGAGGATTCGATAGAATGAGGAACTAATTACAAGAGATAATTGGGGGCGGTGGGGGGGATAGATTAATATACCTGAATATTAATCTCTTGGAGGATAAAACATTAGTGTTTGTGGTTGAATTATCGAAGTGGATTCGATAGAACGAGAAACTAAATACAAGAGATAATTGTGGGGGTATAATAATATACCCGGATATTAAACTCTTGGAGGATAAAACATTAGTGCTTGTGGTTGAATTATCGAAGAGGATTCGATAGAATGAGGAACTAATTACAAGAGATAATTGGGGGCGGTGGGGGGGGGGATAGATTAATATACCTGAATATTAATCTCTTGGAGGATAAAACATTAGTGTTTGTGGTTGAATTATCGAAGAGGGTTCGATAAAACGAGGAACTAATTACAAGAGGTAATTGGGGGTGGGCAGGGGTAGAGTAATATACCCGAATATTAAACTCTTGGAGAATAAAACATTAGTGTTCGTGATGTAATTATCGAAGAGTATTGGATAGAACGAGGAACTAAATACAAGGTTTAGGAGTAGGATAATGTTACGTCCACTAATATCAGAGTGAAGATGATACAGAGTTAGGATGTAATAGCAGCTTTATTGAGCGCCAGTTTTTTCATGCAGCCGTCTTCCTCCTTTTTCGGAGAGTTCATAGAAAGGGCAGGTGGGGGCAGTGGTGGGGAGTTAGCTATACGCAACATCTCCCCCCCCCGTTGGGGAGGGTGTTTGTTTATTTTGTTTTCCTCTAAGAGGGAAGGGATAGGGACAGAGTTTTAAATGGCCACATGGGGGAGGGTGAATTGTTCATTCGTTGTAGCGTGCAGGTTTTCGAATAATGCGTCCTGAGCACGTGGTCACTAGGGTGCTGTCCCTCCTTACACAAATGTTTTCTTCAGTCGGCTCATTTTCCTGTGCAATCCTTTCTCTTTGTGATATGGGATTGTCAGGCTGTATTTGAGACTAAGGGTGATCATCAGCTGTGTGTGTTGTTTGATGGTGTCCTGGGAAGGAATGTTTTTACTCAGGCGTTTTGCGCAGGAATCGCCTGTTTCGGCGGTATCGTTGTCCGTCTCTTGCTTCCACTTCATAGGGCCTACCAGTCATTTGTTTTCGGACCATTGCTTCCCTCCACTCTCTTGTGTAGGGACTGGGTGGCTGGACTCGAACATTATCACCTTTTAGCTCTTTTCCCGTCTTATGGTGCCTAATCCTCCTTTCCTGTTTTCTCCATACTTCATCAGTTGAATGTGCGTAAAGTGACTTGAGCTTTAACTCGACAGTTGGTACTGTTGATCTTGTCCTTCTACCAAAGAGTCTTTGTGCTGGGCTAGTACTTAGTCCTTCAGTTGGTGCGTTGCGTATGTTCAACAGTCCCAGGAATGGATCTTCTCCTGATGCTTTGCATTTTCGGAAGAGGCGTTTGGTGATTTTTACTGCTGCTTCGGCAGCACCATTTGCTTGGCTGTTGCCTGGCGATATTGTCTCGTGTATGAATAGCCATTTACTTGCAAACCTTCGGAATGCATAAGACGAAAATTGAGGACCATTGTCGGATGTCAGTACCTCTTGAATTCCATGGCGTGCAAAATACGCTTTCATGCATTCAGTCATGGCTTCTGATGTGGGCATATCCAGTTTGTCAATTTCAAAGAAATTGCTATGTCTGTCTACTGTGATCAGATAGTTGTTCCCTCCCCATGATAGAAGGTCTGCTGCTACTTGTTGCCAAGGTCTTTCCGACACTGGAGTTATGATCTGTGCTTCTGATGGCTGGCGGTCTGCATAGGTTGCACAGGTGCCACAGGCTTTGATGTATTGTCTAATGTCTTTAGACATTCCTGGCCAAAATATGAGGTCCCTCGCTCGTCGCAGACATGTATTTATGCCGAGGTGGCTGGCATGTGCTTTTTGTTTCATCTCACTCCGCATAGCATGTGGTATGACTATTTTTTGTCCTCGGAGTACTAGCCCATCTTGTACCGTGAGTTCATCTCTGTAATCAAAAAACAGTTTGACAGAGTTGGGTAAGCTTTCCTTATTATGCAGCCACCCCTGGCGATTACTTCTGCCAGTGCTCTCATGTTGGAGTCCTCAACTGTCTTTTGGCAAATCTCTGTGAGCCTGTGGTCTTGTATCGACTGCATTGTCAGATTATTCACTGACATTATTTCTTCCAACTCTGGCTTGCTTGTTGGTGCTTGCGCCAGCGTATCTGCTAATGGGATGTCTTTCCCTGATTTATATCGTAGTGTGTAGTTGTATTGCTGCGCCCGTAGCAGGAAGTTCTGCAGCCATTTTGGTGCCTTCGATAAGGGCTTTTTGCTGATTGAGACAAGCGGCTTGTGGTCAGTCAAAACTACTACTTCTCTTCCATGTGTGTAATGGTGAAATTTCTCTAGGCCGTATACAACTGCCAGCATCTCCTTCTCAATTTGTGAATATCTTTGTTCGGCATCTGATAGTGATCTACTTGCAAATGCAATTGGTTTGTCCACCTGCATTAGTGCTGCTCTTAACCCGTATTCACATGCATCATTCTCGAGAATCAGCTCCTTGTGGGGATCGTAGTATGTAAGGATGGGTGTGTTCACAATTGCTTCTTTGACAGTGTCGAAAGCTGCTTGTTGGGAATCTGACCATGACCACGGAACATCTTTTTTAGTCAGGTTCTGGAGGGGTTTTTTCACTGTTGCCAGATTGGGAATAAACTTCCCTATGTAGTTCGCCATACCTAGGAATCTGCGGAGAGTCCCAATGTTTCCTGGTGCTGGCATGTTAGTGTAGCCCTTACTTTTTCTGGGTCGACTCTAATGCCGTCTTTAGTGATGCGATGCCCCATGAAAGTGATCGCGTCTAGTCCAGTCTCCAGTTTTTCTGGGTTGAGTTTAACTCCTATTGTTTGGCATTTCTGGAGTAGCTTGTGGAGCCGTCTGTCATGTTCTTCTTGGTCTTTCCCATAGATTATCAAGTCATCTACAATGATAACAACTCCATGCATGCCCTGGAATTGTTCATTCAGCTTTCTTTGGAATATCTTGGCTGAAGAGTTCAGGCCAAATGGTAACCGACGCCAGCAACATCGGCCAAAACATGTCTGAAAGGTGGTCAAGTCACTGGATGCATCATCGAGCTCAACATGCCAATATCCTGATGAGAGGTCCACTTTTGTGAATACTTTTGCATCTCTCATGTCATGAAGGATGTCCTCGAGAATTGGTATGGTGTAGTACTCTTGCATGAGTGCTTTGTTGAGCTCATGAGCATATTCTCATTGTCCTGTTTTTTTTTCTTGTTATGACAAGTTGGTTAACCCATGGAGTGGGTTTATCTACTGGTCTGATCACTCCTAATGTGGTCAGTCAACTTAACTCCTTCTTCAGTCCAGAGCATATAGCTATAGGGACTCTCCGATTGGGCATTATAGTTGGTATTGCATCTGGCTTGAACTGGAGAGTGGCAACGCCCGGCAGCTTGCCCAGTTGATCATCGAATACTTCCTTGTAGCTTTCCTCTATGTTGACTGCTGCGACATGGTGGAAGTTCTTCTGCTTTATCTCCACAAGGCCCATTTGTACGCTTTGCCCGCAGGCCAAGCAGTGGCTGGCAATCATCTCCATCCCTAAACACTACAAATTTCACTGAGTAGGTTTGCTGCGTTTTGTTTTTTTTTATCTTTCTTCTGCATACACCAAGTGGCTTCATCACATTCCACATTGACAAAACCCCTTTGTATGGTTGCATCCTTTTTGCAAACCTTTCAGGGAGGGTATTAATGGATGCTCCTGTGTCAATCTGGAAAATAATTTCTTTCTTGTTCAAAGGCATAAGGCACTTGGCATCTTTTGCCTGTTTTATTTTCTAGGGTTTTATCGCATTTACCCAGTGGGTGTATTCTTCACCCTCTTCTGTTGAGGATGTATCAAGTTGGTTTACCCGTGGTGGGGATGCAATACGTTTCTTGCTTCCATACATCCGTGTGCTCTGTCTCTGTTTTCACGTCCTGTCTTTGTTGGTACATTTGGATTCGAAATGTCCTTTCTCATTACATGCATGGCATAATTTGCCATGGGCTGGACATCTGTTGTGCTTTGGCACGTGTGCGTAGCCACAGAATTGGCATTCTCTTTTGGAGACGGGTTCCTTTATTTGACTGGTTTCATATACTCTCATTACCTGGGATGTATCCAGTCCCATTACTTGGCTGTGGGTTGAGGCCATTTCAGCCGCTCTGCATATGTCAACACTCTTCTGTAGAGTCAGGTGCTGTATCTTCAGTAGCTCCTGCTTGGTTAATTGGTCACGTACACCTTCTACAATTTGGTCCCGCAGAAGTGAGTCACTGCATCGGGTACAGAAATTGCAAGTCTTCGACAGTACCCTTAAATCATTGTAGAACTTGTCAAAAGCCTCTCCCTCACCCTGTTTCCTCTGATGGAATGCAAATCTCTCATATGTTTCGTTGAGAATTCCGACGGAATACTCCTCCAGAGCTTGTAGTATGTCATCTACAGTGCGCTCAGTCTCCGGGGTGTCGAACTGCATGCTCTGGTATATTTTCATGGCGTCATCGCCCAAACAGTTCTCCAGAAGGGCAACCTGAATTTCTTGTGGTTTATGGTCCAGACGTGTCAATAACGAGTAGTTGGACCATCGTTTATGGAATATTTTCCACGAGTCTGCCTTATTCCCACTAAATACGAGTCGATCTGGTGGCCTTATGTGCAAGCCGGACATATCGTTAGTCAATAACACGGTATCATTTGCAGCAGTCATATTCTCTTCGGCGGACATCGCCGTCAAGCAGAAGTGTTTTGATTTGAATGTTAATTAATGCAAACAGATAGGAAAAAAAAAAGTTTTGGCAAGAATCACTTGCGACAGCAACTCGATATCAATAATAACGATCGTAAAAATAACAGACTGCCAGGACCACGAGGCGCCATTACTGGAGCGACCGACTAATAAAAGAAAAACATAGCAGAAGTTAAAACCAAAAGTAATACTGCTTACACGTTCTTTGATGATTTGTCGGTCTCCTTGGATGTCATTAATTCCATAAACACCACTGCTACCATGTTACATCCACGGGTTAATATCAGAGTGAAGACGACACGGAGTTAGGATGTAATAGCAGCTTTATTGAGCGCCATGTTTTTTCATACAGCCGTCTTCCTCCTTTTTCGGAGAGTTCATAGAAAGGGCAGGTGGGGGCAGTGGTGGGGGGTTAGCTATGCGCAACAGATAGTATATCCGAATATTAAACTCTTAGAGAATAAAACATTAGTGTTTGTGTTTGAATTATCGAAGAGGATTCGATAAAGCAAGGAACCAAATATAAGGTTTATCAAGTTGTACCCTATTCACTGGACACACCCGAGTTAGGGTTTGTAGCCAGTTACAGAGTGGAGTCAGAATATGAGCTAATTGATGATGGCAAGTGACAGATTAATGCTGCTGAATCAGTGAGAGGCAGGAATATACCGAAATAATGGTCTTGGAATTTGCCGGTCACAGAGTCCGTTGTATGTCATGGAGATCATGAGTTGTGTATATTCGGATTATTTCAGGGGGATGAGAGAGTGATAAATAGCGTCTGCAAGGTTGAAGTGGCAAATGAAGGTCTTTTGCCACTGGCTATATGAGTAGCTGAAGGCACCTGGTTGGTATCCACGCAACAGAAGATGGAATTGTCTAAGGTATGCGGTAACACAGCTGCTGGGATAATCAAGGTGGGACCACCTTTAACGATGGTAGAACTGGACAGGGGTTGTGAAGCCCGGGGAAAGGGCATAGGATTACCTGCATATTATCAGGTTGAGGAACGGTATTTGCTAAAAGCACCTGAGGTAGAGTGGGCGAGTGACCAATTGACTAACCTCACTGACCTCTGGGACCCTCTGATCCATCGTTCACCGCCACATATCCGACTTAGGCTACCAAAAGCTATGGGAGGAGTTAGACGAATGGATTTGAGTGAATTACAGGCCCAACTAAATGGTCTGGAGAATACAGAAGCTAAGGATAGGCTTCATAAGGTAGTGGTTACAGGAGCAGGAGTGAGCATGCTAGTAACGATAATTGTGCTGTTGTTGGTGATTGTATGGTGCGTGACGAGAGTGAAGATGAGAGGAAGGCAAGGTGATGAGCATCTCGAAGCCAATTGCATAGGTAGCAGGAGAGGGAGAGATCCTGGTTCGAGACCGCCTGTGGTTCTGGAAGATGCAGCTGCTGGTGCTGACGAAAACGAGATGCAACCTGAAGACCTCCCTGATGCTGAAATCCAGAGGAACTGAAGACGACTTGAAGATCTTCTTTTCTTTTCTTTTCTTTTCTCTCTGTTTTATCTAAAATTCTTGCGGGGCGCTAAAGTTGAGGACCGTCGAAAGAAAGCCCCAATGATACCTTGAATGACCGTCAATTGAGGTGAGAAGAAGTCATCAGTGAAAGAAAATCTTACAAGATGCTTATGAAAGAAGACTTGAACTGTGAAATAAAAGGTGAAGGTTCAACTATAACTGCTTAAGGTGAGAAGATTCCCCTAGCTCAATAAAAAGCGGGTCCTTTGAGAACCTTGATTAGGGCTGCAACCCTGTGTTATACGAGACTGTGCTGTTGATAGCAGCGAAGTGAAAGAAAAAAATAACCTTGAAAAAACTCTTGAAAATTGTGACTGTGACTCTGTGGAAAAATAATTGAACTATGATAAGATTGATGAGAAGAAATTGGAAAAAGGGGAATAACTCTTATAAAGCCTTGAAAAAAGTCGAGCAATGTTATTTGAAAAAAAGGGACAAAACTTTTAAACAAGGGAAGTAACTCTTGCGAGTAATTGATAAACTTAATGCATTTTATGGAGTGACAATTTTTTAAATGATGATTATCTTATCTTTGAATTATTAATGTAGATAGAAAAAAAAAAAGAATATATAACCAGGGAAAAAAAATTTGCATGTGGAAAAAAAAAAAAATTATATTAGCCCTGACGAACTTTGAACTTTTTACATTTTTGATGATTTTACTTTGAACTTTTACATTTTTGATGATTTTACAAACTTTTTCGAATTAACTTTCTTATAAACTTTAGAATGAAAAAGGAGATAATCCTGCATAAAAAGGGTGGATATGGGATTGTGTGTATGTTGTCTTGTTGACGGATAATTTGAGGATGGAGAGAGGGGTCTGTGGAAAAAAAAATCTGACGGCGAACTGTAAAAAGGGATGGAGTGGTGTGTTAAGGAATTAGACTCCATTGGTTCTATGAAGCAATATAATCTAATGGGGGCGAATGTAACGTAATCCCCCATTGAGGAGCGTTAGAACTACGCTGAGGTAGCTTTGTATTCCCGGGTGATGCCAGATAACCCAAGGATTTAAGATAGAGAAGATAAATATAGATATATTTTAATTCACTGTCAAAATGGATATATTTGTTTTTTTGGGGGGTGGGGGGTTGGAAGACCTGAGATATTTTGTTATTGGGGAAAAACTCAACAGCAGGAAATGCGAGGATGTTAGATGAACATATTGCACTGGCTGAGTGATGGTTGATGACCTCGAGGTTATGTGATTTTTAATCTTGAATGGGGTCTCAGATCGTTGGGGCTTAGCGTGATTTGATTGGCTGGGGAGACTTCCACCCCACCCACATCGGGTCGATGCGCTCTAAAATTAAACAGATTGATTGTTGAATTCAGGGAGAACAGGTCGTATAAACCCGCTGTTCCCTGGAGAGGGGACCCCTCCCCACCTCATCCATCCGTCGGTCCCTATCTGTGAAGAGAGTTGAGACTTTGAAAAGAACTTACAAAATCTGAATGAGAATTATAAAACCATTTTGTACATAATTTTGTGAAAATTAAGCTTCTGTAGATAGACTACAATTGTTTGTCTTTCTTCCTGTCTGCCGCTTCGATATTCGCTTTCAGCATACCAGATTCATGTAACAGCCTCCGAGAAGTCTAGACGACACGTGCTGACAATCTAGAGAAATAAGAGTTCTTAACCACCTTCTCGAGGAGACGTTACAATAGCCTACAAATGTGATTAAAAAAAAAAAGAAAAAAAAAGAAAAATAAAGAGAGAGGGTGAATAAACGTGGGAAAGGAAATAGAAATTTCATTGATCCTCCGGGGAGTAGAACTGTCGGCCCGATTGGTTTATGATTCACGGCAGAAAAACAAAAGGGAAAGACGGTTACTGAACGTTAACAATGGTCGATAGTATATGAGAAATAGCATCCGACAGTGGCGTTGTTTTGAGGTGTCAAAGAAATCGCTGATTTGACTTTTTGCTTTTAGAAAAGGAAAAAAAAGGAAAACTGGCTCCAAGATGAATTATAAATGCGAGTGTTAAACAAAAACTAGTGGGAGACAGAAAAAAAAATTATTATACTCGGCCTGAAAGAAGGTCGAAACTGACGGTACCGGTGTTGTACCAGTTCTTTTTTTTTAAGGCGGATACAAAAGAAATAGAGATAGCGTGTTCTCAATGTTATCTGTTCTTTTGATCACTCTGCTGTAGAGTAGCTATTGACGTAGATAGGTGAATTGCTGTGGAGATGCGACTTGACCACGACATGCTTGGTTTGGGTCCTTGCAGCCACCAGAGTACCACATTTACTCCGTTTTCGTTTCGCTGACTACGGTCGTTGCAGTGTGGATAGGATTGGATTTCATTAGGGCAATCCACTGAGGAGGGATGTAGCAGCCTCAGTGGGCGGTGGTGATATTGCAGTGGAGTAGAGTTGCACCCACGATTAGGAAGCCAAGTTGGTCCAGTGACGTGTGGTTGGACCGAGCAGACGAGGAAATAACTAAGGATGAGAAATCTCCTCAGCGGAAAAGGGGGGAAAAAAAAAAGAAGAGAGGTTAGGAAGGGGCTTACGACTAAGGCCGAATTCTCATCCTTCTCATTGCAGGAAATGTCCATGCTACCCATAGAGGGAGAAGCTCTCGATGTATTATTTGGGACAGTGTCCGAGGGAGGTAAAAGCAATTAGGAGAAATTAGAGACGATAGAGAGCGATTCGAAAGTGCTGGCACAGTTGGCGAAAATAGTGAGTCTGTGCCAAATATCACCAGAGTGGAGGTGACTGCGGTCAGGGCCAGTTCAGAGGATTATTTTTCCAGGTGCAGATATTTAGAGGAGAAGTGACTAAAATAATTGACGTCATAATGACAGGACTGTAAGAACTGGACTATCTGGTGTAGACATATTTTAAATTGTTGGCTGTGGCCGGCGGGACAGTCGCTGATATTAATCTTGGAACATGTATGTGCGCAGTTAGATGTGTTGTCATCGGGAAACCTGTTACCCCAGCATAGTGGCCCCGGGAGGGTTGAGAGACGTATTGTTGAAAATACAGGTTGAGCTACTGTATGATTATAGAGTGGCTTGTGGACCTCGTTAGATAGGTACTGCAGTGCTATGTTGCACTGGGAGTGCGTCACACTGTCGGAAGGGAAGAGGCTCAGAGAACTATGTCCTGTAGGTGAACAGAACCTAAGAGGGGGTGAGGGTATGGTTAACATAGTGGTCTTGGATAAAACATAAAAAGGTAAAACTAAGACACGGACAATACAAGCACCCGAGTGAAGAGGGAATGCCAATGAGTGCACCATGTCTAGATCACGACAGAGTACAAGAGCTGCAGTCTCCGATAGAGGAGACCGAGGCCCAGGTGGGAGCGGCCCTGCAAAGGAGATATCCGAGGTGGTAGCCGGAACATTGCCACCTGCTGTTAAAGTTGGACATTGTCAGGAAATGAAAAAAAAGAAGAAAAAGGCCGTACCAGAAAGGCAAGGAGAATGATGTAAATGTAAAAGGTGGGAGGAACCTGATTTTTGTAGTGAACTGAAAGACATTTTCATTGCATGCTTAGTCCCTAAATCGAATTGTCATTTCTCCTGTCACTTGATCTACACATGCCCAAACACAGAGAAGAGGAGGGGGCGAAAGAAAAAGAGAACAGAACTTTTTCTATGTTTGGTTGACATATGAAGTCTCTTGGACTTTCGAGTGAACAATTATATTCTTTTTTTTTTTTTTTTAAATTCTCATTCGATTCTTTTTTTTGTTTTAGAATATGGGGGCTGGCTGGCAGATTGTGATTTTTGGTTGTTTTATTACTGTTTTTTTCTCTCTATCGCTATATCACCCTCCCTCTCACAATTGATCTTAGAACTTTAATATTCCTGTTATGGACTGTCCGAGCACAGGGTTGGGGCTCAGGTGTCATTTACAAAGTAAAGGACAAAACAGGTAGGGGGCGAGATGTGACCCGATGGGGACTGAGCGATGCCGAGTGACCTTGCTAGTCAACACGAATTCAGAGGAATTCACACAGCTGAATTCTAATGATGATGATGATGATGGTTTGATGTTGTTTTAAACAGAAATGTCTATGGGATTTTGTCAGAAAGAAAAAAACAAATGATAATTGTTTTATCTCATTACCGTTATATATCTGTTAACAATGAAAAGGTTGTTTTTAAACCCTCTGTTGAGCGATATGAAAGAGGCCCGGACGTCTTAGCTGACAGCTTGGGGTGGGAATCGGGGGGGGGGGTCGTGAGAGGTCGCCGCCAGGTATTGTTCGACCTGGAGTAACTAATAACTCCTAATTTGATGATAAGTTAACACCTCAGTGCAATGAGGGTTAAAAATTAGTATAGATAAAGCCAAGAAGAGTAGAAATTAAGGAAACAGAGAGAGGGAGGAAATTCAAAAGAAGAAAAAGGAAAGGGAGTACAAATTAATAGGATAAAAGAAGAGAGTGAGAGGAAAGGAAAAAAGAAAGAATAACTCCTAAAAGGTGGAAGGAGGAATTACTGATTTGATAGAAACAAGACACTTGGCTAATCGGCATCTTCTTTTCGCTCTGGCAGCTGATTCTTTCCCGTGGTAGATGAAGAATGGAGAACTTGGTAAAGGAAAGTAAACTGCAAGCCCCCTAAGTTGCATAACTAGGCCAGTGTGTAACTATTATTTATAAAGTCGAAGACAATAATCAATTCTATGTTAAGAAAAACCAATTAAGTTTTGACTTTCCTTTCTTTAATTGAAAACAGCGTTGTGAATGCAATATATTTCTCCGATAGCTCAGGTGACGTTTGGAAGCTGATTTGAAAGTGGAACTGGAGAGTGACCGACAACGACAAAGACAAATTCGACCACTAGACGAAACCACGGGTGACGCCACAGGTATCGGCTACAGGTGCATCTCAACCACGAGCCTATGCACCTGAGCTACCCTGGAGGGGTTACAGTTGTCTATGCCCTTGTTGATACCGACCCAGAACACTGCTGTTCAGCCCAATAAACATGTTTTCTTTATCCCCTGGTGGGACGAATGTAATTGCTGTAGGATGGCTCATTGGAGTGAGAGGGGTATAATGATTTTATTGCCTTTAAGGAGTATCCCATCCTGGAGCCCAATTTTGTCTGTATAGTTTCAGAAAGCTTGTACATGAGAGTGGCAGTTAGTTTGCTAGCCATTCGGACATAATGCTATTGGTAAACTCTTTTAGTACTGGGTCTTTGTTTTTTTTTTCTCCACTTATCAAGGCCCAGAAGCCACTCAGGGATAAGGATTATTGTAAGTACAGTACGTTAGTGTGGAGATTTAAATAAAGTGTCTACTTAAGGGGGCGGTTCATCAGGATTTTTTACATTGGACTTGAAGACATTCAGGTTGTAGTCAGGTGGGAAGCAGGCAGACGGAACAGAGTTCTACAGGCGTGCAGTTCTAAGAAAGAAGCTTTGTTCATGGAATTTACATTTTGATTTAGGCATAGATAGGATAGGATGGGGAAAGTTTTTGACAGTGGATTCAGCTAGACGGGTGTTTTTCGTAAAAGATTGACGAGGGGGGACCAGTGGAGTTCAGACGAGCACCTGCCATGGAAATAACGATAAAACAAAGATAGGCTTGCAACGTCTCTTCTGTGGGAGAGAAGTTGCAGGGAAAAGAAAAGGGCATCCCCCACTAAGCCACGAAATCTACTTTGTACTCTGTCAAGGCAGGATTGGCTGTTTTTAGCAGCTCCTGCCCACATATGGCAGCAGTATTCCATCCTTGGACGTACTTGGTTTTTATATAGATAGAGAATTGCATCAGTAGTGAGATATCTTCTGGAGCGGTAGAAGGATCCCACCATCTTTCCAGCAACCTTGGCAACAGACTTGATGTACGTGTTCCATTTCAGATCAGGAGTGAAGGTCAAGCCCAGAAGCTTGTCAAAACATGGGGCTTCTCCTAGACGAGAGCCATCCATTTCAATTGATGCCAGATGAGAATCAGAGCGTTGATGATGTAAAGATAGGAATTTGGTTTTAGATGCATTAAAGGTAACCAGCCACGTCTTCCCCCACTGAACCACGTGCTCGAGATCAGAGGAGAGAGAATCAGAGAGCGCTTTGTCATTTACAGCCTTTGATGTGTTGCCATAGATGGTCGTGTCATCAACATAGATGTCAACGAATGATTTAAGTATGTGTTTAGGGAGATCATTGATGTAGATCAGGAAGAGAGTTGGGACCAGGCCTCTGATTTTTGTCCATCAACCACTACTCTTATGAGCCTATCAGAGAGAAATGATTTAATGATAGAGAGAACATTTCCAGTTATACCGTAGCTGGAAATCTTGTGAAGTAGGCCTTTATGCCATACCTTGTTGAAGGCCTTTGATATGTCAAGAGCAATTGTCCTAGAAAGGAAGCTTTTGTCAAGAGATTCACTAATCCTATGAGATATAACCGTTAGCATATCTGTGGTAGATCTTGCAGAACGGAAACCATATTGCGTATCACAAAGAAGGTTATTTCTGCTGAGGTGGTTGACTACTTTATTTAATATGGATTCCAGCAACTTATTCATGACACACAGGAGACTTATTAGTCTGTACTGAGAGGGAGATAACTTATCACCTGAGTTCTTAAATACCACTGATGAGGTTTTCCAGGGTGTTGGAAAGCACTTTTCCTTAAGGCAACACTTAAACAGTTTCGTAAGTATGGGAGCAAGTTCTGGTTGAAGCTTTTTTAACACTATAATTGGGATGCTGTCAGGGCCAGTAGCTTTACTGGAATCAAGGTTCTTGATTAGCTTGGCGACCTCATGCACAGATATTTGTATGTTACCTAGCATGTTCTGTGTTATAGAAGGAAATATGGGGAGTTGATGGCCTTCGTCGCATAGGGTAGAATTAGCTGCAAAGTTCTTTGCAAATAGTTTGGCCTTGTCTGAAGCTGATGAGATGACCTCTGGTCCATTGATAATGGTTGGGATAGAACGCACGCTTCTATTCAGGATCCTATTTGTTATTTGCCAAAACTGGTGGGAACCAAGCCGCTGCTCAGCTACTTTGGATTTTACAGACTGGGCATATAGCTCTCTTGCATTTTTTATTACTCTTTTACAGTGGTTGCTAGCATTCCTGAAAGCAGCTTTAGTCTCAGTGCATCTATTACGTTGGTAGCTATGGAAAAAGTGATTTCTGTGCGCGATGGCAGCAGCACATTCTGAGGAGAACCATGGCTGGCTGTTAGGTTTTTGTTGGAATTTTTTAGATGGTATGAATCGGTCTATACCTACAATTAACCATTCGGTGAGGTCTGTTACTATAGAGGACACATCTTTTTTAAACATGGAATGCAGAAGTAGATCTGATATAAATGTACGGAAGCTATCCCAGTCAGCCATGGAGTATCGGTATACAGTACGGTGGAGGGGTACGTCTGGGGACTTATTACATTTCATTTTTATCTTAACTGATACGACGGAGTGGTCGGAGGATCCTAGAGGAGAAAGAACGGAACATGAACATAGTTCAGGGGAAGTTGAAAGAAAAAGGTCTAGGAGGCTTGCATATTGACCTGTAGTATCGGGCACATGGGTGGGCTCACGAACAATCTGAGTGAGGTCATAAGCAATGCCAAAAAAGACTGTTTCTACCTTGATATCTTGTAGGTGAGTTGGAGATGCATTGAGGTGTGCGTTAAGTAGATGTATGTTAATGTCTACATCCCTGATTGGTTCCCCTTGGTTTATTGAGACTCTGGACATGCAGTTGGCCATTGGGATGGATTTTTCTGGATTGTACTTGACTATGAAGTTATAGCCTTGGATTTTGAGTAAAATTCTTGCTAACCTTGGTAGTGCATTAGCAAGATTCTTTAAGGCTATTGATTCTAGCGGTTTGTGATCTGTTTGTATTGTCACTGTTTGGCCGCATACAGAGTGATGAAATTTTTCTAATCCAAAGACCACTGCTAGCATTTTGCATTCTATGTTGGACTTGGAGTATCTTGTCTCTGACCCTAAAGCAACTGGCATTCCATTTTGGATGAGGGCTGCTAGTCCAGCTGATGATGCATTTACTTGTATATCGATTAATGTTTTTGGATCAAAATATTTAAGCACAATTGCTCTTCCTATTTCCTCTTTTACGCTGTTAAATGTTATCTGTTCCTGTTCTGTCCAGATGAACTGCATTTTTGTCGACAGTAGGTCTTGTAGCAGCTTGGTCAGCATTGTTAGTTGTGGTGAAAATTTGTTGAAGTAATTTGCTAGCCCAAGAAAGTTTGCTAGTTGTTTTTTGTCTTTTGGTGATTTCATCTGGACGAATGCCTCTATCTCCTTTGGGTCTGGTTTCACTCCGTCACATGACCAAAAAAAAAAGATACTTCTCGTGTGCAGACAACTAATTTGTCTGGATTGAACTTGCAGTTCTTAGATCAAGCTCTTTCTAGGAGTTTCTTGAGTACTTTGTCATGATCGCTGCCATCCTCCTCAAATCCAACAATAATAGTGTCATCTGATATTTAGAGGACATTCTTGGTGTCTCCAAAGATTTCAAACATAACTCATTGAAATTCGTCTTGCACACTCTTGACCTCCATCGGAAAGCCCTTAAACACAGTATCCTTCAGTGGTGATGAATTTAGTTAGCTCTCTTGATTTTTCATCCAGTTTCATGTTCCAATAGCCAGATTTCACATCATTTTGCTCCGTAAAGTCTGGATATGATTTCCTCAAATGTTAGTGTTACAATGCGGGGCCGTAACACTGCCTTGTTTAAAATCCTTAGGGCCCAGGCATAGTCTGACAGATCCATTAGCTTTTGTGATGCATACAAAAGAGTTGGCCCAGGATGTCGGTTTTGTTATGAGAGTTATTATATCTTGGGTTACAAGGGAGTCTAGCTCTGCTTTGAATTTCTCTTTCAAGGCTATTGGGGTGGGTGTACTACTGGAGGTACTGACGGGCCAATCCAAATGGTAGGCATCTAATGCCTTTGAACACATCAGCAAATTCCTTGAGTATGCACTCGCTTTCTTTCATGTCCCCTTCTGGTTTTGATTGCATTGCTGCAGTTGAACTAGTGTGGTCTTATGGTCTATTGGTCCCTATTATAAAATTAAGGGTCACTAGTCCCAGTTTCGTAGATGTTTGGAGGCCAAGTAGCACAAGTCCATTGCTCTTTACCACGTGGAAGTTGTACATTTATCATCATATCTGACTCGTAGATGACATACACCCACTTTGTTGATTGGGACACCACCAAAGGCGAATAGTCAGATGAGTGTCTCAAAGGTGTACATGCTTGCATTGTTTGAAACATTCCCATGGAATGAAGTTGTTCATAGCACCTGTGTTCATTTTCACATTTATTTTTATTTGTAATCTTTTGTTCCCTACTCTCAATTCTGCATATGCCTCTTTAGTGTTTGATGGTTTTGAGCCATGAAATGGTATGGAAGTATGCCTCTGTTGGTGAGTGGTCATCTTCCTTATCACTGTGCATTGTTATGTTATGGACATTTCTATTTCTTGGGGTTTTTGTTGAACTTGGAGGCCTATCTTGTTTACGAGTGGAGTATCTTTGGTGCGGCGAACGACTGAAAAATGCCCTGTTCTCTGGCACTTCCCACGGGTTTTCCCTTTTGCTGGGCATTCACCTCTATCATGATCTTTTCCACAAAAGTAACAGTTTTTATAATACTCTTTCCCAGCCCTTATAGCATGTGTATCTTGTGTTTTTCCTCAGGAATCTGTGGTGTACTGTGTGTTTTGTATTGCCTCCACCTACTTCAATGTTGTCTCTTCTGTTTCTGCAACGTGTAGTGCTTCTGCAATGTTGAGGTTATTTCCTTCCTTGAGTAAGGACTTAAAAATGAAAAGGTTGACCAGAAGGGTTTTCTCGATGGGGGGATCGTACTCGCACTATTTCATTATTTGCCTTAATCTCTTCAAAAATGCATGGGCTTCTTCCTCAGGTTTGTTGCCTGCAATATAGGATCTGGTATCTTTAAACACGAAAGTTTGATCTTGGCTCAAGGTATGCATGAAATTTCTTGATGTAGTTTTCTACATTACGTGCTTCACGGAACTCATGACTCTTTTCTTCTGCTAAAATTAACTTTGGCACTTGTACAGTTTAGTCAACACATTAAAAAATGAAATTATCGAAAAAAAGGTTATATTGTACGTATCCGTTTTGGACTGAAGATCTCTGAAAAAGAATTTCATTTAATTTGATCGAGTATATTTTTTTTTGCGGAAAAACACGTTCTTATGAGAGCGCGTTGAAGTCAGCCATTGTGAAATTTGCTGAAGCTGAACAACATACCACGGGGAGATAACTCCATGTAAAGCGCCGACACTCCCTTCCCATCTTTAATTCTAGCTTTTCTTCCTAAAAATCGAACCTTTTGCTCGGTATCATAAGAAATTGTTTTTCGCTGTAAAAAAAATAACTACGTGATGAAATTAAGTGAAATTTTTTTTGGAGAACTTCGTTTCATAATGGATATGTGTAATATAACCTTTTTTTTTTTTCGATATTTTCATTTTTTAATGTCTTCACTAAACTGTACAAGTACCTTAACTTTATTAGTACTTATGCACTTATGTTACCAGGCTGGATGGGTAACAATTTAGTAAACAAAAAGATATCGAACAACTTAAAAATACTATTAAAAAAAAATAATTACACCGTAACATGCACCACTTTATTTTACATATTTCTTTTCCAAAACATCGTTTGAATACATTGGTTTAAATTCAAAGTGTCGTGTAATTATTAAAAAAAAAAAAAAAAGGTAAATATAACGATACAGAATACCGACCACTCTAATTTTTTTTTTAGGGGTAATCGAGGTCGCTGACAATGCATCTGATAATCAGACCCGTCGTAAATTTACTGTTTGCATGGTATTAACCCCTGAACCCAGGGACTATTTTCCACCATTTTACAGCTTCCGTTTACGCTACGTGCAAGCGCGATAGCATAAACGACAGCTGTTAGATGTACCTTCGCATAGGAAACTGCCTTCTCACATGGCCTACGAATCTTTCGCGGAACATTTAAAATATGCAAAAGAAGAAAAGCACTCCCAGTGTGTGTGTGTGTGTGTGTGTGTGTGTCGGGGGGGGGGGTAATGTCAGAAAGATTTTTTTTTTCAGAACATAGAATTTTCATTTTTTTTTCACGCATATGCACCAGTGCACCAGTGCACCACTGCACCAGTCACCACTTTATTTTACATATTTCTTTTCCATTTATTTCTAAAATATATATATATATATATATATATATATATATATATAAATAAGTACTGATTAAAAAAAAGTAAAAAGAAACGAAAAGAAAAGTTAAATTCAAGTTTTACAATGTATTTTTGTGACGAAACACTACTTTTTTTTAATTCATTCAAAGCATAAGCGCAACTGAAAATATATAATTACACAACACTTTAAATTTAAACCAATGTATCCCAAAGCGGTCCTTTGGAAAAGAAATATGTAAAATAAAGTGGTGCTGGTGCATGTTACCGTGCTATTTTTAAAAAATAGTATTTTCAAGTATTACAATATCTTTTTTTTTTAATTAAATTGTTAGGTGAAAGTACAGAATAGTACAGAATAGTTACAATACACCCGCCAGCCCGGTAACATAAGTGCACTCATTAAGTACCAATAAAAATGATTTTTAATATCGTATTCAGCTAAATCCATAACAAGCGGCACTTGAATGAATGGTTTATTTTATTGCCGCTAAACCGTAATCACATGATTAAAATTTTAGCAGACGAAAAATTGGGAGTCAAAAGAGTCATGAGTCCGTACCGTGATTAATACAACTTTGAATTCCTTTGTAGCTATAGGTGTGTCAGAAACTCATGCGTTATTTAAAATTATAATTTTGCAAAATTTGACAGGACGACAATAAATGTTGATAATTGATAAAATTAAATTAAAAATGCGGTCTCGTTTATGAACATAATAAACGCTTTAAAATAAGAACTTAGCCAGTTAGGTAGAAAACGGACACTTAGAAAATCGATTTTATTTAAAAACAAAAACAAAAAAACATTAAACAAGTAAAAATATTTTTTAAAAAATATTAGGGGGGGCTATAGTCTATTTAAAAAAAAACAATATCTCCTTCAAGAACGATGATAAAATGTGTTTTCAATCGATATTTATTCAATAAGGGACCAGTTTTCCTACCTAGCGAAAGGGGACGAGTTTTCCAGGTATGAGTTTTCCGGAGACGAGTTTTCCGGGCACCAAATTATTTACTTTTTAATAGACATTTCAAAATAGGGGGGCGTGAATTTTAAAAAAAAAAAAGTATGTCTAAAATATTATATTCGGTTTATTGGAAAGAGCATAAAATTTCACATTGACCCTGAAAATATCGTAAAAATAGAATCAATAGAAAAATTTTGATAGATTTTTAAATTTTAAAAATTGAAAAATACTGAACTCGTAAAATTGAATTAATTTCATTACTGTTTTTTTTTTTAATAAAAAAATTAATATTTCTATTACTTTTTATACAACTTTACAACTTTAATAGTTTATTTTGGAAGTATAATCATAAAGAAAATAAACAACCCAATTTTAAAAGAGAAATTACGAGTTTTTTTTAATATTTTATTCGCAGTTTCGTGTTAGGGTGTCAAAAATTCTGATCTTATTTTGATTTTCTACTACAACCGGAGATTATATTGTAAACACATCTAACACCATGTTGTGATATTAAAGAGTGCGGATGGTTAGGGTAGAGATCAGACGTGGCCGCGAAGAGTTATGAAACACGTTGTGACGTTCTACAAAACCGGAAGTACTCGACGGTGAGCCATGGGCCTCTTGCAGTTTAAGGAAACAGAAATATGAAGAAGAAAATGGGACATAAGTCGTGTTACTCGTGTTACACCGGTAGTAAGAATTTCACTTCATCGCATAGTGAAATTGACGTCATTTTATAAATAAAATGAAATATTGAAATTGACAATAGTAGAAAACAGAATTTTTTTTATTAAATGATTTTTAATTAAATACAGTAACTTAAAAAAAAAAAAAATGAATCACTTCCACGTAATTTTATAAATAAATGACAAACAAATAAAAATAATTAGAAATGATTAAAAGAAACGCCAAACAACAGTATTGAAATAAAAATATTTTTCAAATAAAGTAAAATAGTTCATTATAAACACAATCGAATTGACTCGAAATATAACTAACTTTATAAATATTCTTTTACAATATTTTTTATAGTAATAATTATTAAATACTTAGTAATCAAATTCTTTTACAATAATTTCAATTTTTAAATTCTATCAATATTTTATCGTAATAACTGGAGATCTAATTAATTTTTTTAAATTTTAAAATAAAGTAAAAATAGGCAATCGAATTGTGTTAGATCGACGCGAAGTAACTGTTTGCCTATCTGAATAAGTGGAATTATTTGAAATCCAGGTACTTATATTATAATATTTTTGCATATTCTCATAGAAAATCATCCTACATCTTAGTTAGACAACAAATAAATAAATTATTTCAAAAACCTTTTCTTTTTTTTTTTTTTTTTTTAAATATTTATGTACGTTTTTTTGTGCAAGACAAAAAATATCAATTGTTAACTTTTTGGGAAAATTTAACATTTAAAATTTAATTAAAAATAGTAGAAAAAGTTTTACATTATTCTGTTTTCTATGATAAAATTCAGGGTTTTATCTTTCTGGAAAAAAAAAGTTACTCAGAAATAATGGATTTTAATAAATGTAATTTCGTTTTAAAAAACAACAACAACTTGATTTTTCGGCCATTTTTGGCGGTGCCTATAAATATGACTTAAACTTTTAAAAAATTCTTTTACAATTATTTTTTATACTAATAATTATTAAATACTTAGTAATTAAGCTCTTTCACAATAATTCCAATTTTTAAATTATATCAATATTTAATAGTAATGACGTCAATTTCACTATCCGATCAAATGGCATTTTTACTACCGATGTAACATGACTTATGTCCCATTTTCTTCCTCATATTTCTGTTTCCTTAAACAGCAAGTTTTCTTACAAGGGAAAAATTAGTGTCGACTGTCGATTTTAATGTGGGCAAATCTCTGTAGAAAGTATGTGTGAAAACACACACTTTCTCTAGATTGGAAATTAAAATAAAAGTTGTCTCAGTAAAAAGAATTACTACTTTTCTGGCTGAAGATAGAACAGGTGTTAAACTTTAACATCATCTAGAAAGACAAGACGAAAGGATCTTTTCATTTTCAAAATGATAAAAAAAAAAAAAAAAAAACTTCTCATTTCCCGGAAATATAATTGTTTTTGTCATGCAGTCATGTGAATTAATTCAACCAATCAAATAGCATTCAGTTTTTTTTTTTTCCGTCATTTTAGCAAAATAAACACTTGATAATATTTCTACGAATTGATGGCGAATAATTATCACAAACAGTAATTTTTCGCACAGACAAAACTTAACATAAACTCTCTTACATTTTCTGACATTCAACTTTTTTTTTGGAGCCGGATATTTAATCATATTTCATTTCTCACACTTCGTTATGGATAACTTCAACAATCGTAAGTATTTTTAGTTTTTGAAGTTTAGATGAAAATGAATTTAGTTCGATTAACTTTTTTCTAATACAAATTAGCGTTATTTAATTGATATTTATTGATTTTTTATTGCCTCTATTAGGTGTCTTATTTTGTTTTAGTTGAGTTCATTATAAAAACTCAGTTTTCTAAAATAAATAAATAAAATAAAACAAAATGTCACCTTTACTTTAACTTAGCAGAAATATTTTTATTCTTGCCACGTTCATAATTGTATCATTTTGTCGTTTTAAAACCTGAAACCAAGTTTGTTTCTTACAATAAGAATATTTTCGTTCCATGAAGCTATTTCCTTTTGTTTTGGGCGTGTTAAAAACAACTGTGAAACTCGATCACACCCTTTTATGGAACTTTCGTTTCTATCAAAACAAGAGAATAAAGTGTCATTTAAGAACCTCATATATATATATATATATATATATATATATATATATATATATATATATATATATATATATATATCTCGATGTTTCCAATAAAAAGTTTACTTTTCTGATTGACCTTTTTAGTCATTCAGAAAAATTAGCAATACAGACGAGAAGTTTTAGTTGTATGTTATTTACTACATAATAGTGTATTTATCCCCCAACGATGTGACACAAGGTCGATTTAATATAAGAGATATCCAATGTCCCTCAAAAGAAAGCACTTAAAAGTAAAAATTGTCTCACTCGAGAAGGGCTCTTTTTTAGCAAAGAATATATAATAATATTTCGCTTTTATCCCAATTTGACGCCATGTTAATTGGATCAAACTACGGCAGCGTAAAACACTGACGCAGACGCACACACCACTGAAAATATAAAAATAAATAGCGTTTTGTGTTGCCGTAGTATAAACATGGCGAAAAGCGTAGTCTTATTAAATAAAAATTTTGGGTTTGTTTTACAATAGACATCAAAGTGAAAATATGGTAACGTGTTTTAAAGGGTTTATTCGCTTCATGACGCAATTAGTGCTGACTGCTGAGCGGCGGAGAGCGCTTAAATTTATTAATTGACTTATTCGCTTATTATAACTCCAAATAAATTCATATCATATGGTGTAATATGTGGCGGACGTACACGAGTGATGCATGCCCCCATAGCGAAATACGCACGGCTCCGTGCTCCGATGTTGTACGGAGCGCGTTTCAGGGAGCGTTCATTAATCTGAAAAGAAAGGAAAGAATTTTAGCGTTTGTGGCTTTTTTTTTTTTTTTTGCTTGAACTTTTCGCTTTATTTTGTTATTTTTATTTTATTTTTTTTTTTGGTTGGATATTTTTTCCCCAGAACATTTTATTCGGTTTTATCAGGTCCCTGAACGGTTCCATGATAGAGCTGATAGCATATGCCCAGGAGATCTGGTTTACCAACCAAGCCTAACCATAATCGAGCGTCAGTGATGTTTGTCGGTGTCTGATAGTATCTTTGTGACTGTACACCTGTTAGTGTGATCACAAGGCCGCCAAACTCAACGGTATTCTTGCAAAACTGAAATTTATCAATATTAGCCACGATACCATTGTTGGCAAGAATGGTAAGGAAATCCAACACATGGTAGAAATGTTCTTCGATAGACTCGTCAGACAACAGCGTGTCATCCACAACCTTCACCTTTCGTTCAACCACGGCCATCAAGATATAGAAGGCCTGTTAACTGAAAAATGCCTGCAGGCTGTCGAACTATTTGACAGCATTATTAAAAAGAGCATTAAAACATGTTAAAAAAGAAAAGAAAGGAACCCAATTCGATTAATAATGAAAATGAACTTTATTCAATATAAAATATAAATATTATATAGGTAAAATTACGTAATTTTAAAGCAATATATAATTTAATAATAATGATAAAACTGAATTTTGAATTTAGGGAACAAACAATTAAAGAAACATAAAACAAATAATTCTTGGCCTTCAGGACAAGATCACAGTGTAGTAGTATCTGTTCTAATGCTGCAATTTCACCTTTTCTGTCCTCGACCGATGGAGGAGAAATCCTTCATGACTGAGACAATTTTTATTTTTGTTTCTATCCAGAGTGCCCCTTATTGGGGAGCTGGATTTCCCCCACAAGATTATATATTGAAATAACTATTACTTTTAATATAGAAATTACATTTGAAGTTTTGGTTTTCTGTTCTTTTATGTTCATCCCCCCCCCCATGTTTTTTACCAAAACGTGTAGTGTATTGTCATCAGTTACATGGTTAGGAATCCTATATTCTGCTATAGACTTTATTTTCATATCGGTGCAGAATACATGAATACGGAAATGAAGTTCACATAACTACTAAAAAACAATCATACCATAATGTGAAGATTGGTTAAAAACTAAGAAAATATAGTAAACATCTATGATATTAAATCAGGGTGGTGATGAATTTGGGAGGGAACATTATTATTATTATTATTATTATTATTTCACAAACTATCATCAGTGATCGCTCACTGGCAGTAACTTGTGGTATTCGCTGGAGACCACATGACAACAAGTCACCCCAGATTTCCAATGTTATCCACGATTAAACCCGGTTCTCCAACTTCCAACGTAGACCCCTACTACCATGTCTCCTTCTCCAACATCAAGAGTCTATGTTCTAACCTTCCAGAGGTTGAAACCCAATTACAGGAGACTAAACCAGACCTTTTATTTTTAAGCGAAACTGGCATTGGACAGGCTATTTCCCTAGAAGAGTTCGCAATTAAAGGATACTCTAACTTAACTTCTAAATCTGACCCCCAAGATCGCCATGGGCATGGAATATGTGCCTATATTAAAGATGGCTTTCCATGTGGTAGGGACATCTCCAGGGAAGATCCTAACTTACCCTATATGTACTTCCGGGTTGCTTTAGATCACACTACTGCATTTATATTTACTCTCTATCGCCCCCACAACAGCGGAGTTACTATCTTTAAAAGCATATCTGAGAAAATTGACCAAGTCCTATCTGCTTATCCTTCAGCTAACATTCACGTATGTGGAGACTTCAAACAAGACCAATGATGAGGGGAGGTTCTGTCATGATTTCTCCATTGCCTATGACCTCCGTGTGCCCGACAATGACGGCCAGTATGCAAGCCTACTAGACCTTTCTCTCACAACTTTCCCTGAATTATGTTCAGTTTCTGTTCTGTCTCCTCTTGGATCTTCCGACCACTTTGTTGTATCACTTAAGATAAAAATGAAATGTAATAAGTCCCCAGACGTACCTCTCCATCGTACAGTATATCGATACACTAAGGATGACTGGGATAGCTTCCGTACATTTATATCAGATCTACCTCTGCGTTCCATGTTTAAAAAGGATGTGTCTTCTATAGTATCAGACCTGATGGAGTGGTTAATTGTAGGTATAGACCGTTTCATACCCTTGAAAAAGTTCCAGCAAAAACCTAACAGCCAGCCATTGTTCTCTCCAGAATGTGCTGCTGCCATTGCGCACAGAAATCACTTTTTCCACTGCTTCCAATGTAATAGATGTATGGAAACTAAAGCCGCTTTCAGGACTGCCAGCAACCATTGTAAGAAAGTAATAAAGAACGCAAGAGAATTGTATCCTCAATCTGTTAAGTCCAAAGTAGTTGAGCAGCGGCTTGGTTCCCACCAGTTTTGGCAAATAGCAAACAAAATCCTGAACAGAAGCGTGTGCTCTATCCCAACTCTCATAAATGGACCTGAGGTAATCTCGTCAGCATTAGACAAAGCCAAACTCTTTGCCAAGAACTTTGCAGCCAATTCTACTCTTTGCGACCAAGACCGCCAACCCCCAATATTTCCTCCTGTATCAGAAAACATGCTATGTTATATACGTATATCTGTACGTGATGTTACCAAGCTAATCAAAAATCTTGATTCCAGTAAAGCAACCGGCCCTGACGGTATTCCAATTATAGTACTCAAAAAACTTCAACCTGAACTAGCGCCCATACTTATAAAACTGTTTAAATGTTGTCTTAAGGAGAATAGTTTCCCATCTCCCTGGAAAATCTCATCAGTATGCCCTGTATTTAAGAATTCAGGTGCTTAATTCTGAAATGCAGGGCATCCTCACAGTACAGGCCAATAAGTCTCCTGTGTGTCATGAGTAAGTTGCTGGAATCTGTGTTAAATACAGAAGTAATCAACCATCTCAGCAAAAATAACCTTAGTGACACTCAATATGGTTTCCGTTCTGCTAAATCTACAGCAGATGTGCTTACAGTTATATCTCATAGGATTAGCAAATCTCTCGACGGTGGCAACTTTTCTAGGGCAATTGCTCTTGACATATCTAAGGCCTTTGATAGGGTATGGCATAAAAGTTTACTTCACAAGCTATGGTATAGCTGGAAATATCTTCTCAATTATTAAATAATTTCTTTCTGATAGGTTCATAAGTTCATGAGGGGCAAAAATCAGAAGCTCACAGTATTAATGCTGGTGTCCCTCAGGGGTCCATCCTGGGCCCAACTCTTTTCCTGATCTACATTAATGATCTTCCAAATCACATCCTTACATCATTTGTAAACATTTATGCTGACGACACTGCCATTTATGGTAGCACATCTAAGACAGTAAACTACCAAGTTCTTCCGATTCTCTCTCCTCTGATCTTGAGCACGTAGTAAAATGGGGAAAGGAGTGGCTGGTTACTTTTAATGCATCTAAAACCAAGCTTCTCTCTTTACATCATCAACATTCTGATCCACATCTGGCATCAATTGAAATGAATGGCTCCTGTCTTCAGGAGGCCTCAAGTTTTGACAAGCTTCTGGGCTTGACCATTACTCCTGATCTTAAATGGAATACGTACATCAAATCTGTTGCCAAGGCCGCTGGAAAAAATGGTGGGATCTTTCTATCGATCTGGTAGATATCTCACTGCTGATGCAATTCTCTATCTATCTAAGAGCCAGGTACATCCAAGGATGGAATACTGTTGCTACATCTGGGCAGGAGCTGCTAGAAAGGACTTGTCCTGCCTTGATAGAGTTCAAAATAAACTTCGTAGCCTCGTAGGAGATGTCCTTTTCTCTTCCCTGCAACCTCTATCTCACAGAAGAGATGTTGCGAGTTTGTCTCTGATGTATCGTTATTTTCATGGAAAGTGTTCAACTGAGCTCCAGTCTATGGTCCCCCCTCGCCTAACTTTCACAAGAAACACTCGTCTAGCTGAAAACACTATCAATAATTTCCCCCACTCTTTATCTGTGCCTAAACCTAAACGTAGATTCCATGAACAAAGCTTGTTTCTTAGAACTGCACGCCTGTGGAATTGTCTTCCGTTTTCCTGCTTTCTGGCTGACTACAGTATGGTTGTGTTCAAGTCTAACGTAAATAAGTTCTTGATGAGCCGTTCCATATAAGTTATCAAATTTACCAAATTTTCATTACTAATGATTACTATATTGTCCAATTTCTACTGTACACTCTTTAACACTTATCCTTGAGTGGCTTCTTGGCCTTGATAAGTGGTGATGCCTATGTAAAAAAAAAAAAAAAACCCTCTTGAGCACTCGTACAGATGATTGCATGTTATCGCAACAGCCGTTTGCCATTGATTTCTCATTGGCATCGGCCATTGGTGTTTCCTGGGACTTGGGCGACAAAATGCCTCCTCAAAGTACCAGATTTGAACTGCACACTTCCAGTGGAGATCTGGTTAGTACTCTCCCACCTGGGACTTTCCATCCTCCCTTACCCTTCACTAGTTGGTGTGGCACCAGTCGATATCATCTACACTTTTTTTGACACTTTACAGGGAAAGTGAATCCTGCGTGAACGGATTTTAATTTAATGGCTGCTCCCTGAGGTTTTCTTGCATTTTCTTCGCATATATCTCATACACTTTTTTGTAATCAAGCGTGTATTTTATTTCAAAAATTTTTTTTTAATTTCTTTAATTTGATTCATACTTTTATTTTGTGCTTGTTTTTATTTTATTTTCATTTTATTTTAATTTATTTTTATTATATTTTTCACACTAATATTTTTTATTTTTTATTACATGTATTTTTTCGTACATATTCAAATAATGCTTCTGGTCTTTTTTTTTGGACTCAAATAGTACCTTAAAAAAAGTTTCCATAATTAAATAAACCAATGAAAACCTTTTGTGTATGTGCTTTTTAAGGGGTAACAATTAAAATAAAACCCTTTTACACAGGGTCCACATTCCCCACGATATACCTTTTTTTTTATTATTATGGTTGTTGTTATGATAATGATAATAATGGTGCTTGTGCAACGCTTTTAGATAGGATTTTCAAGTTAAATTTTATGGTATTTATTTATTTTTTCATTAAATTGTTAGGTGAAAGTGCAGAACAGTTAGAAAGCCCCCCTATTAAGAATGGCTTTCTAAAAAGCATTATTTCAGCATGGTAGTACACGGCACAAATACCAAACAATATTTATTTATAAGATAAACTCAAGAAAATAAAATTTAATGTACTCTTTATTTTTAGTTCATATCAGACATCTAATTAAAACTGATTAGTTAATGAATTTTTAAGATGAATTTGTGTTCGTATGTCTCGGGAGAGAATAGAAAATTTCCTATTTTATTTCTCATTTCAGTCATGTAAATTATTTACAGATAAAATGTTATAAAACAAACAAAAACTTTTAAGTTTTAAATATATTTCAAAGAAATAAATTATGCCCGGTGCTAAAATATTGAATTCATCGATCGTTTTAGTTAAAAAAAAAAAAAAAAAAACTGTTGTGAAAAATGCTTCTAACTTCAAAATATTTGAAAATACTTAATGAAAAGTTTCATTTATTATTAAAAGAACGGACTGAAAAATATTCTCACATAAAAATTGTTTGTTTTGCAGTTTAAAAAAAAAAAAAAATGAAATAGTTGACTTCCTTCAATCGATATAAAAGTTAAAAAACAATCCACTTACTTATATTTTGTTAGATTTTTATTATCCCAATGTGCAATTATAATAATTACCCACATGGAGAATTGTTTTTTCTCTTTAGGAGAATAAAAAACATGCACGTTTGGACTACTTTCATAAAATTACCACAGTCACAATCTAAGGCAACAAAAAATATTTTTTATGGCCACAAGGTTGAACACCGGAAACTTTAGACACCTTTACCTATATGTTGATCACACTGTCATGTTCACCGGCCTACTCTCTCGGTAACCATAATTCAGCACCATCAAATCACCCTATCAAACCGGTGTGTGTATGCATCACCGTAATAAAGGTGGTGAGGTGCTGAGAGTGTTCATGTAGTGGGATGCTATGATAATCATCAGTAGCATCAATGACAGATTTGAATCTGTTCGATGGGATCTGAGCTGAGAGCTGGAATGGTGATTGATCATGATGAGTTTCCCTGATACTGAACGAATTCAAACATTGTAAATAATGGAGCAGCACACGACAATTAATCTGACTATGCTGGACAAGTTAGTATAGTTGTAGTTGGAGTATTGTCACCAGAACAAACTAATAATATCTAAAATGAGTAGGGCATGGCAAAAAAAAAACCAGAAGAAGAGAATGTGGGGTGGGCTTAGAACATAACATTACCGATTGAAGAAACTAAAATTAACTCTAACCCCAAGAACGTGCAGAGGGTGTGTGTGCTAGAGGTACACAAGCACCTCTCCCTTTTACTCTTGTTTTAAAATGCCCTTTTCAAAGAAATGTATTATAGGCCTGTATCCCACCGAGACACTGTTTTTTTTTTTTCATTTGAGCACCTGCTCTGAAAAAATTCTGTACGTCACTGCCTAACCGTAAATCCTACCCTGCTCCCAAATTAGTTTTTAAGCAAGCAAAAAAAAAAAAGTATTTCTACTTAAAGCAAAAATAAACTCAAAACAATATTTATTCTTAAAACTTGCTGTAGGTTTGTGTTATATCTTATTTTATTGCCTTTTCAGTTTTTGTGTTTTTTAAAATAGTAATTCGTATCTGATGAATGTTGCTATTTTCTGTTTCCTCGCGGTTTTAAGATTCCTTTGGCAATGCTTAGCATAATCCAGCGGTTTTCATATACAAACATCCGGTTCATAAAATGCACCCATTTTGTTATTGTTTTTATTTAGGTGGAAGAGTAACTTATCTTGCCTTTGGTGATGTAGCCACCCACTACGTCTGACACTACATCTGCTCTTTGTAAACTACCGGCAGTAGCGTTTTAAAGCTGTGATCGCTATGCATATAAAAAACATGTAGGAACATGACATGATGCAACCACCACACACATAAAAGAAAGGAACTATGTTACATTCCCTCACGTATGAATACAGTAAACAGGTTGGAATGTTCAAGAAAGCCTATATATAAGGATTAACCCACCAAAATTTAAACAGTCCAGGAAGCAGTTCCACAAGTAACTATCACTGTTGTCTGTGGTTATCACATATGCCGAATTCTGTTTATTTAGATGTAAAACAGCATCGCCAAGCATGCCACAACAGTCACAGTTTTTCTCTTCAATTTCTCAAGTGCAACACGTGTTCAAAGAAACTCCGTCTCCGGGAGCCGTAAAAACACCTTTCTTGATTTTATGTGCAACGTAAATGAACTGCAATACCCATCATGGAAATTGTGGTTTGAGTTGTCCCCTTTTGCAAATTGGCTGTTTGGAGAAATGGAAAACTAGATGGCCCTGTGTGGTTTGAGTTGTCCCACTTTGCAAATTGGCTGTTTGGAGAAATGGAAAACTAGATGGCTCTGGTTGATAGTCAATTTGCATAAGTGGAGAAATGGGCAGCATATAAACGGTACGTTTTTTTTAAGCAGGGTGAAGAGCGCAGAGAGTGAAACGGCGGTTGGAAGAAGTGACGGTGAATTATTTTTGAACATTGAAGAACTTGACCTTTTTGGAAGGAACAGCTGTGTCTTATATATTTTTTTTTTAATTTCTTCACTACAGAAATTTACCACATTTAGCAAGGATTCCAGTCTCTTTTTAAATATTTGTTCTTATTAAAGAAACGCCCTTTAAAGATAATATGAAAGAAAGAATTAAAAAGATAAAATAAAAATTTAACATTTTAGAGTAGGGAATACTTTCCTATATAAATTTATGGTAAAATAAGCACCCACTTCTTGGCCACATAGCGATCAACGAGACATAATCATTAGCATGTTTTCAAGTTTGGTGACGGGGCGGAGGAGGTAACGGGTTGGGGGGGGGTCATAATTCCACACATTTTAAGAACATGTAAAAACATTCAAACATTGGGGAGGGGGGGGCTTAAAATTTACAACTTCACAATTTCCACATTTCTTCTTTTGCCTTGAAAATGTTTCACCATTAAAAATTAATTATTTCCTGATATTTTTAAGGCTGTTAACTTCAAAAAGAAACTAGTGTGAACCTGTATAATGCACCTCCCCTTGTATTTTTTCTTTTCGTCTTTTCACAAAGGATTATTATCGATTGGACTACATCCAAAAAACAAAAATTTCAATATTTGTAAGTGGTGCTCAATTTATAATACAACGCTCTAGTAATTCAATCCCCCCTATTGAAACTACTCGATGAGAACACATACATCTCTCATATACAACGGCGTTTTTATTTATTAATCTAAGGGCAATAGGAACCACCAACCAATTGTGAAGAATGGAGCACAAAATCGGTGACGTCAGCACTTGTGTTAACTATACAAAATTTTCAATAAGTGTGGAACAGTAGAAGCGGCTTAATAATTTTTTAAAAACCTTTGTTTTTCTTTTTCAAACTGCAATCTTTGTTATAATTTTGTTAGTTTTTAAGATTTACACAAATAATATAATTAGTAATATCAGATACCATAACATTCAGCGCTGGACATGACACATACTGCTACTTAATTTGACACTCATAGTTTTTAAATCAGTAATAAGTACATTTCTCCTACCTCCATCAAAATAAAGCTTATATAACTGGATTCACAATAAAATTTACTTTAAAATGGTATTTGAATATTTTTGTTGTGATTTGTATATTTGAAGAAATTGCTATTTAAATCCAACTATTAATGATGAAACATGTCAGCATAGCATGTCTGCTGGCGGTAGATCACTTTTGCAAATAAGCTATCGAGGGTGTGTTGGCATAAACACGAAGCGAAAATTGTACCTGCCAACAAACGTTTCTAATTGTTTTAGCTAATTAGGAAAAGAATTGTCTTTGCTACAGAATTCGAACACAACATATGTCTTTTCAGTCAAAAGTTAGAATATCTCAAAGTTGATGCTTTGTAGTACAAAGATAAATAAAGGTAGAAACTGTGTTCAAATGTTATTTAATAGGGAATATATTCATTTCTTTTGTCCTAAAATTTAAAAATAATTGGATAAAAACTTTTTATGCTAGAGTCGTTAGAAATATGAACAAGCGCATTATAAACAGAATTTTTGTGCGTCGTAGCGCACACAAAAAAAAAATCTGTAAACGCGTTCATCAACTTATAAACATGAAGTATTCATCTTATTTTTGTTATTATTTAGAAAACAAGTTTTTAATTATGGAAAGGAAAAGAATATTTAAAAAATAAATTATTTGAAAAAGAATAACCACAATGGACATTGTTATTTTTTTTTTTTTTTTGGTTGTTATTCTTGTTGGTTTTCAAGCCACAAATAAAATATCTCAAAGTTAACGCTTTGTAATACAAAGGTAAGTAAAGATAGAAACTGTGTTCGAATGCTATTTAATAGCGAATATATTTCTTTTGTCCTAAAATTTGAGAAGAATTGGATAAAAACTTCTTATGCTAAAGTCGGAAATAGTGATAAGCGCATATAGAATTTTTGTGCGTCGTGGCACACACAAAAAGAATCTGTAGGTTTGTCCACAGAGGTATGAAAAAGTGGCCAAAAAAACAAATATATAATAAATAAATGTTACCAAAGGCAAGTTACTCTTCTACCTACCTCGATAAATTTTTGGTATTGTAAATGTTTATTCTGTTAAAAAAACAAGTAGTGTTGAGCATTACATGAGAACAAGAAAAAATGGCCGCGATGTTTCTTGAAGTCTTGACAATGACTTAAAAATAAAAAAAATATACAAAATAGTGGTAGAAACTCGCCCGATAATTGTCACGGTAACTTAAAAATGAAATTTAATTATCCTAATTAGTTTAATGTACTTGAAAAACTAATTGTAATCTTTACAAAATTTCCTTTCCGATAAGCTACAAGCCATATTTTGTTAAGTTCTTTGAACCATGTCATGGTGGCATTTTGGATTTCTCGGTTGCCATCTTTTTCATGGTGTTATAATGGCAAATGATAATGTTCATCAGAATAATACTTCCTATAATGATAAAGCCTTACCATTTTTCTTAGCTGTTTTTATGATGTTTCTACTTAAAGCTGTTAAAATGAAGCTGAAATATGCTAATTAGTATGCAAGTTATCAAGTGAGGTGGTCGTAAATAACACCAACTGAACCTTCATGATATGATAATTTATTTAAAATTTCATCATAATATCTTAAAAAGATCTGAAGATAGTTTTTTAAAGATGGGTTAGTCTGTAAATTGTGCAAATTTTCTACCATTTTCAGTCACAAGCTTGTATGCATTTGAATAGGACTGTGTATTTATTTGCTTTCCCACTGAGCAAATTAGACACAAGGCCATTTTAATGTGGAGAGGAAAAACCAGCTCCCCCAAGGGGGCACTCTGGCAGGATCCAAAATTAGCAATTGTCTGATATAAAGGGTTTCCCCCACATTGACCAAACTAATTGACTTAAAAAGCAATTGTCCGATATGAAGGGTTGCCCCCACATTGACCAGAACGGATTACTTCCTTTTCCGCTCCTGGCCCGAAGGCCAAGAACAGCCTCTGCGCATTTGAATAGAACTGACTTAAAGCAAAATGTCCAATGAACCATATTTTGATACTTTAAATTCTCATAGCTCCAGTTGTAATGGGTCAATTTTAAAAAACTAAATATATTATTTTTTTGTTTTATGCTCTTTTCAATAATGGTTGATTTGAGTTTATTCAATTTAAATAAAAAATGGTGTGCTATTGCTAATATAATTATTAAAAAATGTTGCAGCGTCCAAAACTAAGGATTTGTTAGACATACAACTGTGAAAAGCTGAAATTTTGACACTAAAATTTGAATCATTTGCAAAGGATAGAAAAAGAATTATAACAATTATTTATTTATTTATTTTCAAAATAGGACCGTCCAAAAGTAAGGGACAAAATTGAGAAAAACAATGTAAACAAATATTTTGATTTCCTCTAAAGAATAAGTCTTACTTAGTCATTTGTAAACGTTGCATCAGCCGACACCATGGCAAAATGCCAAAAACTTGATTACTCTGTGAGACAAGCTATTGTGAAGCTACACAAGGAAAAGCACACCATTAGAGAGATTTCAGAGAAAGTGAAACATTCCAAGAGTGTTGTAGGCAGTGTTGTTAAATCCTACAATGATACTGATAAAATAGTTAGTGCTTTTAAAACCGGCACACCTCGCAAAACTTTGGCAAGAGAAGATCGAATAATGCAGCGTATGTCATTAAAGGACCGTTTTAAGTCTTGCACAGAAATTAAAAGAGTTATGAATAGTACCTCATGTGTTAATGTGTCAAGACAGACTGTTTCTAGATGATTGCAAGAAATAGGGCTATTTAATTGAACCCCAGGAAAAAAACTCTTGTTAGTTCGAAGAATAAGAAGAGATTACAGTTTGCAAACAGGTACGAGTATGTAATTTGGACATATGAAAATTAGGCAAAAGTATTTTACAGTAATGAAAACAACTTTAATTTATTTGGAAATGATAGAAAAAACAATGTAAAGAGATGTATTAAGTGCAAAATGTACTAAGAAAACTGTCAAGTTTGGGGGCAGAAGCGTCATGATATTTGGAATGTTTTCTAGCCAAGGTACAATGCCTCTTGTCCGGTTACAGTACATCATGTAAATGCGCAGATCTATAAAAACATTGCTCCAGATCATGTTGTGCCAATCATACAGAATTCAGGTTTCGATAGGGCTATCTTTATGCAAGATAATGCCCCATGTCACAAGGCAAAGGTGGTAATGAGTTACCTTTGCGAGCAAGATTTCGAAATTATGGATTCGCCATCACAAAGTTCTGACTTAAATCCAATAGAAAATCTTTGGAAGACCTTAAGTTATGGAAAGAAATCCCACTAACACTGAGGATTTGTGGGTGAAGCTTCAAGAAGAATGGTCTAAAATTAGTATCGAAGATTGTCAAGTACTGATTCGTTCTTGTAGTCGAAGATGTGCAGCTGTCATTGAGAACAAGGGCTCATTTACTAAATATTGATTGTACATGTATTTTTATTGATTTTTGGCTGTTTACATTGTTTTTCTCAATTTTGTCCCTTACTTTTGGACGTTCCTATTTTGAAAATAAATAATAAATAATTGTTATAATTCTGTTTCTATCCTTTGCAAATGATTCAAATTTTAGTATGCTATTATAGATGATAACCAGGGTTGCAAAGTCGGAGGTTTTAGCTGAAGTCGGAGTCGGATTTCTAAAAGTACTATGGAGTCGGAGTCGGAATTTTTTATCCGACTCCGATCTCTTAAGTCCAATAAATTTATTTTTTACATGGCTTTCCTGTTTAGTTTTACCAGTTTTTACTTTTTATTTTATTACATTTTTACCCCAAACAAGACACATTGCCACTTTGATGTACTGGGCTACTATCAGGGACCTAAACTCTCTAGAGAGTTTAGCAGCAAGGTGTCTGTTCACATTACACTTGAACTTCTGCATGTCAGTACAGTTGGAAAAGCAGAAACCCGGAAGAAAATTCCAAAGTCTAGCAGTTCTGGAGAAGAAACTATTAGAGTAGAAGGCTTTCTTACATCTAGGGATCTGTACTGTGTAGGGGTGGGACTTCGCTGCTTATTGGGTTTGTCGGTGGTATTTTCGTTGAGGGAGTACAAGGGCTTGTTGTTCATCAGAGCATCCACCATTAAAATACTTGTAAAAAAGGCAGAGAGGTGCAACATTTCATCGATGGAACAAGGGCTGAAGCTTAGATGAAAGTTCAGGACCTATCAGGATGGCGACTCTCTTTTGAACCCTGTCCAGGAGTGAGAGACTAGTACCAAATGCCCAGCTCAAATGTGACAGCAGTACTCCATACATGGGCGAATGGTGGCCTTATAGAGGTACAGGATACTTTCAGGCGTAAGTAACTTTCTAACACGGTAGAGAGAGCCCACCTTCTTTGCAGCAGCCTTGGCAATGATCTCGATGTATCTATTCTAACTCATGTTTCTTGTTAACGTTAAGCCGAGGAGTTTGAACGAAGTACTTTCAGGTAATGTATCTTTAGCCATAGCTATTGGTGGTTGGTAAGGTTTCATGTAATTATTAAAGAAAACGAGCTTTGGCTTACCAGCGCTGAATGTTACCATCCATTTTTCCCCCATTCCAATATAGGCTGAAGGTCCTCTTCTACAGTTTCTGCCAATACCTTACATAAGTGCTCATTAGTTTTCCCCACATGCCTGCTATAGAGCGTGGTGTCATTGGCAAATATACCCATTTCATAGTCAATTTTATCTGCTAAGTCATTTATGAATATCAGAAATAATAAAGGACCAAGGATCGATCCCTGAGGTACACCTGCATTTATATCATATTGTTTAGATATAAGTCCATCAAGGACAATCTAGATTCTTCTCTCATTTACGAAGCATTTAATTGTGTTAAGTATTCGTCCAGTAATACCATAGTCTTCTCATGAAAATTAAATCCTATCGTGCCATACCCTGTCAAAAGCCTTAGATATATCTAGGGCTACTGCATTCCCTTCCTCTGCCTTATCCAGTGCTGGGTATATATGTTCAGAGATTACAGTTAGAATATCTGCAGTAGAATGCGCTTGTCAAAATCCATATTGAGTGTCAGACAGAAGTTTAGCAGCTGTAAGGTGGTGGACTAGAGCTTGATTAATTATGGACTCAAATATTTTTGCGAAAGGAGGGAAGAGGCTAATTGGGTGATAATTTAATGAGTCGGTTCTTTCGCCAGAGTTTTTGTAAACTGGTACTACAGAAGCAGTTTTCCAGCAGTCAGGAAAGCAAGATTCGTTAAGGCATTCGTTAAAGAGTTTAGAGAGAATTGGAACAACCTTAGTGGAGTATTTTTTTTAAAACACAGCGGGGATGAGATCAGGTTCACATGCTTTTGAGGTATCTAGGTTTTTTTATGATATCAGGTACTTGAGAAGGCGTGATTTTCAGATCATCTTGTGTGGTTTCTGTCCGCTAAGGAAAATCAGGGAGAAAATGGTTTATTAGGTCCAAGGTAGAGTTTGAAGTAAACTGACGGGCAAACATGTTATCTTTCTAAGATGCTAAGCAAACAACATAATTGTTGGATAGTGAGGGTATTGTTGATTGCCCATTATTTACTACACTATTATAGATTTTCCAGAAATCACGAGTTCCTAATTTCTGCACTTCACTGCATTTCCTGGTGGTTTCAGTAGATTCACTCTTAACTGTTGCTACTTCTTTCTTATAATTACTTCTAGCTTCTATAAACTTTTGTCTGTTTGTACAGGACTTATGCTGGATAAATCTACGGTATGCATGTTGCACAAGTAGAAGTAAACCATTGGGGAGAGTGGGGTTTGCTATAGAACTTCCATGTAGGAACATGTGCTTCAATTGTTGCTTTAAACCATTCAGTAGTCTCATAACCACACTGGTCTGCAGGAAGAGAAAAGATATTTCCCTATGGGGTGTCTCTGATGTGATCTCTAATGGCATTCCAGTCAGTCTTATTGTAGTACTTTGTCGTTTGGAGCAACGGCTCTTCAACTTAGTGTCGGGAGTTTAGAGTAATGTCTATCATTATCACAGCATGATCAGCATTCCTGAGTGGGCAATGAGTATTTGTTACACAATCCTCAGAAACTGTTGTCAAAAATAGATCCAGACGTGAGGCTTACTGGTCCTGACAATCTGGGAGACGGGTTGGGAATGTTACTATCTGTGTCAAGGAATGGGATATAGCAAAGTAATGGATGACACTACCAGCTGTGTCAGTGTAGTTAGAAAAGCCAAGCCAATTTCTGTGGTGTGCATTAATGTCACCAAATACATGTATTTGGGCTTTAGTGTCAAGGGAGAGTGCTACAACTATGCTGTCAGAGACATGATTGATTATAGTATAGTCCTGGGTTGATGGACAGAGATAAAGAAAATACAGGTAGCTAACGTTATGCTGTAAAGTTTTTTTTAAAGCATATGAAAGTCTGGTCATCTGATTCTAGTTTAGATTCCCTGGACATGGAGAGGGTGTTATGAATATAGACTCCAAGTCTGTGCATGTATCTGTCAAAGTCCTTACGACGAATGGAAGATAACCAGACATGTTCAAGTAGTTAGATGGGATGGAGGAGTACAAGTTAGTTTCACTTAATGCTAAGATATCCGGGGAGTTGGCTATGAGAAATGATTCGACATCATCTAAGTTAGCTCTAAGTCCATGAATATTTGTAAATGCAAGCCTCAAGGGAGGAGGAGAATTCTTTGAGTGTGTGTTTGGTTTGAATGTTTTTTTGGGATTGAGCTGTCATTTCATTTTATTTCGTAGTTTCAGATCTAGAGTGAGATGCCAGGCAAAACGGATGTGCATACCCACCATCATGCAACACAAGTAGACCATCAGTCGGCTCCTCATCTACAGGAATGTGGCCTTGGGAATGCCCACTATGTGCGACATTGCACTACAAACATCCCAATATTATACAACTGATGATAGAGCAGCCACTCTAAGCGCTACCAAAGAGTTAGGGCACCTGTACTGTCAGTTGGAAACAACAACCAGAAACTGTCAAACCGTTACCCTCAAACCTGTCCAACAGTAGTCCAATCATGTTAGCATATATGGTAAACAAACTGTGGCTAATAGTTATCTATATTATATAGATATTCTATAGAGCATAAATATAGGTTAAGCTAATGCATGCCTTAGCAATAGAAATCTATAAATGTTTAATATTTATCGATTTTTACAGGGTTAGCCTACTAAAGTTTAGGACCGGAAGCTAAACCCCCTCCCAAGGTATGTGCAAAGTATGTGATTTTATATCAGCTTGTGGAGAAGAGCAATAGTTTTTTGTCCTGTTGAAACAGAGATGATATACTTACAGCATTACAATCAGTCGACCCTACTGAAACCACCAGGAATTTGGGGAGGATTTAGGAGTATAATATGTGACTAGTATAAGCCTTATATTTAAACATTACATTTAGTCATAGAATGATAAATTATGATTTCCAAAAAGAGGGAAGCAGTATAAGTAAATAAGAACAGGAAAACAGGTTTAGTGAATAAGCAATAACTTAATTGCTTCCTAAGCAATGGTTTGCACAATTTAGCAGTTTTTGTATGGTTTTGCTTTTATATTTTGTACTGTAATGCTTCTACTTCATCAAGATATTTCGGTCTATCGGATCACTGCAAATCCTGTCTGGACAGCCGTTTTCATTTTGGTTGTGACGTCACAGAGGATCAAGGAAAATTCTGCCTATGAGTAGGATTACTGTGAATTACATGGGATAACAATCAGATTGTAATCTGATAATTATCTAGTTCCTGAATCTACTAGAATTTGCCAATTGGATTAGTCCAGGATCAATCCGGAATTACAATCTTATCCCTCCATCACACCAAAACGGGGATAAATCAAGAAGAAACCCATGGAACTATAGCCCTTTATAGTTTTTCCTTCCTTTTTTTTTTTTTACATTGGAGTCACCACTTATCAAGATCAGGAGGCCACTCGAGGATAAGGGTTAATGAGTGTACAGAAGTCAATGGGACAGTATCGTAGTAATCGTTAGTGGAAATTTGGTAAATTTGATTACTTAAGGGGAACGGCTCATCAAGAATTTGTTTACGTTGGACTTGAATATCACCAAATTGTAGTCAGTTGGAAAGCAGGCAAATGGAAGAGAGTTCCACAAGCATGCAAGTTCTAAGAAAGAAGCTTTATTCATAGAATCTACGTTTAGGTTTAAGCACAGATAAAGAGTAGGGGAAATTATTGATAGTGGTTTCAGCTAGACGAGTGTTTTTCATGAAAGTTTGGCGAGGGGGGACCAAAGATTAAAGCCCAGATGAGCATCTGCCATGAAATTAGCGATAAAACAGAGAAGCTCGTGGTGTCTCTTCTATGGGAAATGGGTTGCAGGGAAGAGAAAAGAGCATCCCCCACTAATCTATTTTGAACTCTTTCAAGGCAGGATAAAGTCTTTCTAGCAGCTCCTGCCCAGATGTGGCAACAATACTCCATCTTTGGATGTACCTGGCTCTTATATAGGTCGAGAATTTCATCAGCAGTGAGATATCTACCATTTTTCCATTGAACTTGGCAACGGATCTGATGTACGTGTCCCATCTCAGATCAGGAGTAAAAGTCAAGCCCAGAAGCTTGTCAAAACATGGAGCTTCCCCAAGACGAGAGCCATTCATTTCAATTGATGCCAGATAGGTGATTAGAGCGTTGATGATGTAAAGATAGAAGCCTGGTTTTAGATGCATTAAAATTAACCAGCTACTTCTGTCCTCATTGCACCACATACTTCAGATCAGAGGAGAGAGAGAATCAGAGAGAACTTGGACATTTACGGCCTTTGGTATGTTGCCATAGATGGTAGTGTCATCAGCATAAATTTTTTTTTTTTTTTTTTTTTTTTATTACATTTTCACCCCAAACAAAGCAAATTGCCACTTTGGTGTAGGGGGCTACTATCAGGGGCAACAACTACTGGGGTACTATGTAGGGATTTGGGCAGCAAGGTGTCGGTTCACGTTACACTTGAACTTCTGCACGTCAGTACTGTTGGGGAAGCAAGGACCTGGAATGGAATTCCAGAGTCTAGCGGTTCTGGGGAAGAAACTATTGGAGTAAAAAGATCTTTTACATCTAGGGATCTCTACAGTGTGGGGGTGGGATTTAGCAGCCTGTCGGGTTTGTCGAGGGTGCTCATGTCGTGGGGGCACAAGTGATTGCAGTTCGTCAGAGCATTCACCACTAAAATACTTGTAGAAAAGGCAGAGGGATTCAACATTTCGTCGATGGGACAGAGGCTGAAGCTTAGATGCCAGTTCAGGGCCTATCAGGTTTGCGACTCTCTTTTGAACCTTGTCAAGGAGCGAGAGACTAGTAGCAGATGCACCAGCCCAGATGTGGCAGCAATACTCTATACATGGGCGAATGGTGGCCTTATAGAGGTACAGGATACTTTCGGGTGTTAGTAGTTTTCTAGCACGGTAGAGAGAGCCCACCTTTCTTGCAGCGGCCCTGGCAATGCCTTCAATGTAATTGTTCCAACTCATGTTTCCTGTGAACGTTAGGCCAAGGAGTTTGAAAGATGTACTCTCAGATAAAGAGTCGTTGGCCATTGCTATGGGTGATAGAGAGGGTTGAATGATCTTAGGATGTGAAAGATAATTGATGTAGATCAGGAAGAAAGTTGGGCCCAGGATGGGCCTCTGAAGGACTCTGGAATTAATACTGTAAACTTCTGATTTCTGCCCATCAACCACTACTCTTATGAGCCTATCAGAGAGAAATGATTTAATAATCGAGAAAACTTTCCAGCTATACCGTAGCTGGAGATCTTTTGAAGTAGGCTTTTATGCCATCTATATATATAAAAGGCAAAATGTGTGTGATCATTTCGTGTATGTCTTCAAAAGGCTTCTTTCGCACGCGTTCCCGGGGTTGTTACCATCGCTTAAAACTCTGTATATGGGTCCTATATTATAATATCTAGGAATTAGAAAAGCGCGTAGCATATAGATTTATTTACGTCGACTTTTATGAGATTCGCGCTATTTCGCTATGTCCTCTGTTTGTCGTGCATTTTAGTATAAATACAGTGAAAAACATTGTGTTCTCGGCCTTCGCTGCTTTCCCCCCACTTCCCACCATCATCTGGGGGAAGTGAAAACTAAAAATAACGATCGTGCGATCACCTCATTTAGCATCTTCCTGTCAATCAAACTTCTTTTAGCTTTATAAGCTTTAACTTAACATGATAATCTATTATTGCACTTGTGGCCGAGACAGTTAAGTAGTTGCTATTGTTTTCCACTTCCGGGTTCAATCCCTCCTCCCGACCAAACGTTTTTCTTTTATTACTTCGCTTTTCTTTAGTTTACCCCCCCCCCCCCCAGGTTCATTTATGCCATTTTTTTTCCGTTTTGGTTTTGGATTTTTTTTTTTACATCGTCTTTTTTATAATATTTAAGCAGGATTATTAATTACCCCCCCCTCCCTCCATACACACACCTACAAACACCCGGGCAACGCCGGGTACCCCCCCCCCCCCGCTGGTACCTTATAAAAGGTCTTTGATAAGTCAAAAGTAATTGCCTTAGAAAAGAAGGCTCCATCGAGAGATTTGCTAATCCTATGAGATATAACCGTAAGCACATCTGCTGTAGATCTAGCAGAATGGAAACCATATTGCATGTTACTAAGAAGGTTATTTTTGTTGAGGTGGTTTACTACTTCTCCATTTAATATGGATCCAAGCAACTTACTCATGACTTACTCCTACAAGAGACTTATTGGTCTGTAGTGTGAGGAAGATGCCCGATCACCTGAATTCTTAAAATACAGAGCATACTGATGAGGTTTTCCAGGGTGTTGGGAAGCAATTCTCGTTAAGACAATGCTTAAACAGCCTTGTACGTAGGGGAACTTGTTCTGGTTGAAGCTTTTTCAGCACTATAATTGGAATGCCATCAGAGTCTGTTGCTTTCCTGGAATCAAGGTTTTTGATTAGCTTGGCAACATCACGCACAGATATTTGTATGTCGCATAGCATGTTTTCTGATACAAAAGAAAATATGGAGGATTAACGGCCTTAGTCACATAGGGTATAATTAGTTGCAAAGTTTTTGGCAAAGAGTTTGGCTTTGTCTGATGCTGACGAGATTACCTTAAATCCATTAATGATGGTTGGGATTGAGCATATGCTTCTGTTCAGGATCCTGTTTGCTATTTGCCAAAACTGGTGGGAACCAAGCCACTGCTCAGCTACTTTGGACTTTAACTGAGCATACAACTCTCTTGCATTCTTTATTACTCTTTTACAATGGCTGCTGACAGTCCTAGAATCGGCTTCATCTCACTACAGCTTCCTGTTTTTCCTTTGATCCTCTTTCCATAAAGGCAATACTGTCTTTTAAAAAATTTCTTCTCTATATCATGTGTCTTTACTCTCCTCTTCTGATGAGAAGCGTTTGGCTTTGAAATGCCATGCCTAAAGAAGTTTCCTTATCCCGAAATATTGTAGTCTCTTTTGAACTGACAGCATAATAAAATTCAATTGTAAATTTTTTATCCTTTTTTTTACCTGAACTTATTCTATAAAATTAGGTGGTATTTTTTAATGTATTTAGATTGGACTTCTAACCACATTTCTAAACTCCCAGTCTTATATGAATTGATTTTAACTGGCGATTCTACTCCCCTGTTATACAATAACATATGATAATCAAATTTTGTAAGGGGGACTTGCATTAAAAAAGAAAGTTTTAAATCTTTTTAAAATTTAACCATCCCTTAATCTGCCTTCAAAATAGATATTACTAAAATATTAATTTATTTTATTATTTTATTCCATTTCTATATTCCGTGCTATCTACACGTTTGAAGCTCTATTTTCCCAGATTTTTCTTGCATGTCATCTTGTTTGTAATATATTAGTAATAGTTAGCAATATATGTAATATATTAGTAATAGTTAGAAATATATGTAATATATTAGTAATAGTTAGAAATATATGTAATATATTAGTAATAGTTAGAAATATATGTAATATATTAGTAATAGTTAGAAATATATGTAATATATTAGTAATAGTTAGAAATAGAAAAATTGGAAATATGCATCTCTTTTCTAGCATTCATCACATTTGGTAAATGAGTTTGTATGTTTTAAATTATTAATTCAGAAATCGAAAATTATACCGTTTCAATTAAATAAAAGAAGGAAGTATTAAAGTCAAAGCACACGTCTCTCCCTCCCTCTTACTGCTCTCAAATAAACGCTAATCTTTGCACCTCAATTCATTCCATTTGGAGACACTGGTCTTTTAGCTAGATTAACATGGGTGGCTCAAAGAACACCAAATTAAATACATCTATCTATCCGTGTGGTGTAACCTCTATATGCAGTTCTAGTCTCACCATTTTTTGTTTTCTTTGCTTTATATTCTCTTATCCTATTCATTTATTTTAAAACAAATTAGTTGCTAGAGTAAATTGATTCTCTCACAGTACTTAATTTAAATGTAAGAGGGGAATCTATCTCTAATCCTACCCTTATTTATGTAGAATAAAGAAAAACTTTAAAGTAAGATACTCAATATCTTCATTCATTAAGTGAAACAAACTTACACTCTTCAATCCTCTCTAACTGCTTTAGCATGACAGGATACTTCCCTCTTTGCTGTAAGGATTCGGATAGTTATATATGCACAGGCTTAGAGTCTATATTCATAGCATTCTCCCTTAAACTAGAGAGAGAAAAATCTTGAATCGGATGACCAGGCTTTTATGTGCTTTTGACTAACCTTTCATCAATGTGTTAGTTACTTATATTTTCTCTAACGTTTTTCCTCAAGTCAGGATTGTACCCTAATCGATCATGCCTCTAATAGTATAGATGCAGCACTCTCCTTAGATAGTAATGCCCAAATACATGCGTTTAGTGATTTTAATGTCCACCATAAAAATTGGCTTGGTTTCTCAGGTTACACAGCTGGATGCTCTACTAATAGCTTCCCTATAAGCCCATTTCCTCACACAGACAGTAATGTTTCCAACTCGCTTACCAGGTTGTGACCCTCAGCAGGCTTCACTTCTAGACCTATTCCTTACCACAGTACCTGAGGATTGTGGGACTAATGACCACAGTCTACTTGAAAACGCAGACCACCTAATGGTATCAGTTGACATCACATTTAAATCCCAACCTCAAGGTGAGGAACCATTGCTCAAAACAACAAGGTACTACAACAGAGCTGACTGGGAAATCATTAGAGAACACATCCAAGATGCCCCATGGACCGATATCTTCTTACTTCCTGCTGAACAGTGTGCCAATGAGAAAACTGAATGGTGCAAAGGGGCATTGAATCACATGTTCCCACACGGAAGTAATATAGCCCCACTCACCCCCATGGTTCACTACAGATTGTGCAGCTGCCATTGCACAAAGACAGCATGCATTCCGCTGATTTGTCTGTCATAAGTCAAATACAAATAAGCAAAATTTGTAGATGCTAGAAATCATTGTAAGAGAGAAATAGCAATAGCCAAAAAAAAAAAATAATCAGGGAATGCATAGAATCACAAAAGATAGGAACTCGTGATTTTTGGAAAATCTATAATTGTGTAGTGAATAAAGGGCAATCAGTAATTCCTTCACTGAGCAACAACCAGAAGGTTGCATGCACGACAATGGAGATGGTGAAACTGCTTGCCTGGCAATTCGCCTCCAACTCCACCTTCATGCCAACAAACAACTCCCTCCCAAATTTCCCTACGTGGACTGAAGTCACAGTAGATGATGTAAAAATCACCCCTTCTCATGTCCGCAATATCATAAAAACCTTACACACCTCAAAGGCCTGATCTCATCCCTGCTATACTAATTAAGAAATGTTCAGCTGAGCTAGCCCCTATAATTTCCAAGCTCTACTATAAATGCCTTGCTGAATCTTGCTCCCTAATGGCTCGAAGATGGCCTCTGTGGTACCAGTGTACAGGAATTCTGGTGAAAGAACAAACCCTCTCAATTATCGCCCCATTAGCCTCTTTCCCCTCTTTGCTAAAATCTTTGAGATCTTAATTAAACAAGCACTGGTTCACCACCTTGCAAAAGCAAATCTTTTCTCTGACAAACAGGCAATGTTGTTCTACTGCAGATATTTTAACATTCATCTCTGAACGCATTTACCATGTACTGGATAAGGCGGGCGAAACCATAGCTGTAGCCCTTGATATATCCAAGGTCTTTGAAAAAGTCTGGCACAAAGGGCTGCTAATGAAAATTAAATCATACGTTATAACTGGACGTATACTAATTAGATCCATCTTAGACAATAGAAGCATACAGGTTGTCATTGACGGACGTACATCCAAACAGCATAACATTAATGTGGGAGTGCCTGAGGTGTCGATCCTTGAACCAATATTATTCCTGATATTTAGAAACGACCTTCCTGATAATATTGTGTCCGAGATGGGTATATATATATATTTTTTTTTTACTCATGTTCACCCCTTACAAAGCATATCGCCACTTGAACTAGCAATACACATGGCCATTAAAACGCTTTGAATAATCACAGATTTCAAGGGGTTTCTGCTAAAATAGTCATATTTTAAAAAACCAAAGCACTTTAAGTCTTCAAAATACCACCGTTTTGTTCAGAAATGAATATACTTTCAAATGAATTAGTAAATAATAACATACATTATATATTTTTAGAGTTTTAAGCAAATAAAGTGATAAAAATGTGAACATCATAAAACTGCATTTTCGGTAAGATTTTGTAACGACGCCCTACCCCTGATTTCTAAACATTCGTACCGTGTTTCTGTGAAGAATTTTTTAATGAAATTTGGAAATTAGCCAAAAGAGATGTCATTTTTAATAATTTTGAGTGTCCGAAATTCATTTGATGACTCGTTTTTTTGTTGTGTTAAAAAAAGATTTCAAAATGATGAGTATTGAAAATTTTGAAAAAAAATTTCTTCGGACACTCACTATTAAATAAAACAATCTTTTTACTATGTTTATTCGTTAAAAAGATGATTGAACAGTGTTTTCTCTAGTGGTACGTAGCAATTTAAAAACATAATATCCAAAAAAATCGTTATGAATTTGAATCAAGACTTCTGTAGTAGATAGTAGCAGCAGCCGCGATAACATGGTGTAAACAGACGTTTTGTTTTTGTTTATTTTTATTTCAAATCGATTTTTTTTAATTGAAAATCTGGTTATAAATAAAAATTCTTACATGTTTAGTTAGAGCTATTTTGTTATCAACCATACAAATATTTTTAAAAATTGGGTAGTAGTAAATTTTAAAATATTTTAACAAGTGAAAATGTGAACTATCATTGTTTTGGTTCACGTGTACGAACGGTACACACACTTCTAATTTTCGTCCCTTAAAAAATGTTTTCAGTGAAATATTATCGAATGGAAACTAATCTACCCGATTATTAAAAATAAAATAAAAAAAATAATCAATATTTAAATATTTGTAGGAGGTGCTCAGTTAAAAAATAAAAACGGTAGGAAAAGACATGAAATGTAATTACAAATCAAAATAACATTAATTCAAAATGTTTAACAATTTGTCATCTTTAGAAAAGACTTGTTTCTTTTTTTATATTTAAATAGAATAAGGAGTGAGGCAGAAAAAAAAAACCTATCAAGATGTGTTTTAGCCAACCCTTTTCAAGATTACCGTTGACAACGGGAGAGAAAACATTGTTTAAAAACGTGGTCAAAAGACCTTAAATTATTAGCAAGGGTAAAAAAAAAATTGTATGGGGATAGGAGAAAAGGAAACAATCTCAACACATACCCATAAGTTCCAAATTATGGGTATACTCTCTTTGTTTACACAGAGATGATTGGCGTAAATTAATGGATAATGCCTCAAAAATTTTAAAGTGAATTCTCGAGCACGCTCTGTGTAAAACCAAGAAAGTTTCATCAGTGTATCCGTCCGTGCAGATATTGAGTGGTAGGGATACCATCCTTTTGAAAGGAGGGAAAGTATTCCTTGTCCCAAACACCATTCGAACCTTGGTTGCAAAATACCAATGTGAAACGGCTGTAGCAATTTTATGCAAAAACTCTTGGCTTTTGACACTGATTCATGGGAGTTTCACATATATGGGACATTTTTGAGGGCCCACAAATGTTCCAAAAAAAATTTGCCATTACTTCAATTAAAACATCAAATCAAAAATGATTTTTTTTTTTTTAGATTGCTGCATTTCCTAATTTAACATTGCCAATAATCATATATTCTATTATATGAATATATTTTTTTTAATATTGGAACCTTTTAATAAAAAATTCTGTTTTAAATTTCATATCACGGAATATTGGATTTAATATCATTTAAATCTTTTTAAAATCAATTGTTTTTTAGAATTTTATTTTCTTTTTTTCTTTTTTGTTGTAATTCAAATAATTATATTAACATTACCAAGCATTGATTTTATGTTGATAATATTATTTTATGTCCATTTTTTTTTATTTACAATTTTAAGGTAAGTAAATTTTGTAATGGTGTATGTATATATATATATATATATGTATTTTAAATTAGTTAAACACTTAAGCTTTATATAATGTTGCAATTTATTTTTAGTTTTCGTAACATTGAGGGGGGGCGGATAGAACACTTAAAAAAAATATTTTTTAATATAAATGTTCTTATTTTAAATAGGTCCTTGTCTAAATGTTAAAAATAAATTATCGAAGAAAAAATGAATAATTAAAATATTTAATTTTTCTTTTCATCACAAGTTAAAATATTCAAATGTTGAAAAAATAAATTTCTTTATCAACCGTATGGAGAACTAAGCTGGCCTTGTCGATTTTTTACACTAAGTTACCAATGTGGATTATTGGTGCTTGAATGAAGGCTGTCCGAAAGATTTCTACTCCAAAATTCTTATATGTATGTGTTTGTTCAAACAGTTTTCAAAAAAATTACTTGATATATTTTTATGATACATGAAAAAAAAAAAGGTTTTTACACTAATCTGTGCATGTTTAAAATCTTTTCAATGAAAATTGCTGATGCTATAAACCTGAACTTTAAGGGAGGGTATGGTCCAAACCAAATGACCAATTCGCTTAGGACAAAAACTAAGATTAAGAAAATACTTTATCCGGATTGGCTGCCAAATTTGAGTATTTTCCTACTTCACAGAACTTTGGAAATCAATGGGATATCGCAAGGGTAACACACGTGACACTAAGGTGTAACACACATGACAACAAATACTTTAATTCTCAGGGGTTCAATGAATAAAAATTTACTAAAAGACTATTGTAATAATTAGAAGACTCCAGGAAAATTTAGAAAAACTCATTTTTATAAAAAAAAAAGGCACAATTCACAGAGTTTACTCAGTGTTTAACAATGGTTAAAATATTCTTCTCGTCTAAATGTAATGCATGTGACACTAGAAACAAGACTATTAAAAAAAAATGGTTATAAGTATGTTTTTTTTAATGTACTATATGAAAGAGTAATGCCTTAAGACTAAACAAACCATAAAGAAAAGAGAGTAAAGTATTATAAGGGTGATTTTAAATAAATGTTATTGCTGAAAACCCTTTATGAATGGCCCTTTATATATCTCCATCTTTTTCAACTGCATTTTTTTCTCTTGACTACATGGTGTCCTTTTTTTCTTTTTCTTGTGCCAGCTTGTACACACTTCCTAATTTGCATATGTGCATTTTTTCGCCTACTGCTGATATTTTCCCACACACTCATACGCACTCTGTTACAAGACCTGTTCTTATCTTTGACACCATATTAATTGTTCATTTTTTTTTATGTTTTGATTATTTTGTGATGTCAAATCAAATTTCATCCATTTTATTCAGTGGAAATTAAAGAATGTTTATATGCAATTTAAACCCTGATCATTTCTCTTCAATATAGAATAAAAATTATGATAAATTAATTTCATTTTATTAATTTTTACTTGTATTTTTTTTATTATGGGTGTCGAAAATTAGTGTCATACCTATGGTAAAACAAACTCAGGCAAACCTGAATTAGCTTTCCCCTCTGTCTGTAACTAATTTCTTGTTCACTTTTTCTTTTTTCCAAGCATTATTATAAACTAGCGAGGCGTACCCGGCGTTGCCCGTGTGTTTTTCATGGTATGTGAAAAAAAACAGGTGCCCGTGAAAAAAAAAAACGAAGCCTTCACGATGCGCAGTTGGAAAATAGTAAAGTGTTTAAAAAAAAACAGGTGCACGTTTTTGATTAACGTGACGGCGATAGCTATTCAGCAGTTACAATTTTGTGCGGGACAGTTTTGAATGAGGTGAATAAATCGGTTTGTTTGTTTTTAAAAACCCGCTCCCTGTTTATTAGGAGGAGCGAAATGAAAGCTACAGTCTGATATGACGAAGTCAACAAACGTTACTTAGCTCTCTTGAGACAACTGGCTTGCGGCCTGTGATTAGAGTCGAGTTTCGCTTTTTTTATACCGAAAACTGAATGTAACGCGTGCCGATGCGGGAAATGTGGAATAATTAACGTTTGAAAGTCAATAAAATTAAATAGACAGGTGAGCTCCGTGGATAACTCTGAGATATTACAATTTATAGATGATATAAACAGTTTTAAGAAGTTGTGAACCGAGCAAGCGCTTCTTTGAAAGAAGTCTTTTGTGGACATCGAGGAAAAGCGTACATACATACACACATACATTTTCGCTTTTATATATATAGATTACAGACTTAAAATTTCAGATTATCAGAAAAATTTTTTTTAATAACTTTTGCCATCAGGAGTTACTTTTTAATAATAACATTCTACTAAATTCATTCCTTCCTTTTTGGTACAGTAAGATCATGTAATCAGAGTTTTTTTTCTGTCTGTTTCGATTTACTCAAAACCGCACACACCTCGTCTTCTCATGTATCGTTCTCTTCTTCCTCTTCTACTTCTTGCACTTTTTCTTCTTTTTTCTTCTCAGTCGTCAGAAGCGTTGTCTTTGTCTTGACTACGTTTTTCCTTCTCCCTTCTTGCTCACAGTGACCCGTTTTTATGCTAAGCTGAACTCTCGTGTGTGTGAGAGAACACGAGATTTTGCGTGATTACTTGGTAATATTAACCGGCCGCCGCCATCTTGCCATTTTTCTTTGGACGTGCCCGCTTTGCAGAGTGCACACCTCGAGCGTTTGTCAGGTAAGCCCGTCTGTTCGCAATTTATTACACACTCCCCCCTGATCTCATTATCACAGAAAGAGCAGGGAGGCGGTGGCCTTTTTCTTCGAGTGCTTCTTCGGAGAGGGGAATTCGGGGCTTCATCATCGTCTGCGCTGTCTTCCGTGACACGAAGGTCGGCGAACCTAAAGCTGAGCATCGCAGTATCACTGTTCGGGTCTTCATCATCAGCAGGAGGGTCAGTACTTTGAAGGCTACCACTCTCAGTATCGCTGTGCGTTGAAGCCGTCATGAACCAGAATGATGGGTCGCTGGTCACGGATTCAATTTCACTATCTTCGTCAAGCGGCAGCTGCGTTTGGAATACTGATCTTAAGTCTTTAATATGACGAGGTACTCCATCAACTCGCACCGCCTGCGGGCTGATCACTTCAGTGACATGACCGGTTCCGTAGCGAGTCGTGCACTGGCCTCGGGGTTTTTTAACCCAGACGACATCTCCTTCTTTTATGTTCTTTTGTGGTGGCTCCGGTTCGGGTAGTGAGCTGCTCTCCAAACCTCTCACCCTGACACGGTATGTATGTAGCGCGTTGGCTGGCGCGGTGGAGGGTGAAACATCGTCCTTAGGGGTAACGTTGTACCAATAGACTGCTTCAGGTACCGTACACCCCTTCCGCGCTGCGATTGTCTTAACAGTTCTGTGATTGCGCTCAATAATCCCGTTTCCACTGGGAACATGGGCACACCGAAAACGCAGATGGACACCCCAGCCATCTGCAAACTGTTTAAACGGCTCACTAACAAAAGCGGGGCCATTGTCGGTGAGTATCTTAGAAGGAGGGCTACGCTCGAGGAACACACCTTCCAACTCATGGATAATGGCAGCCGCGTCCTGCCGGCGAAGGGGCCGCCACAATGAAAACCTAGATGGTCCACAGTCGATAAGCATCAAAAAATGCCTCCCGTTGTAGTGCGTTATGTCCATCGCAATCCTATCCCAATTACGCTTCACACTGAGTATTCCCTTCTTCCACCGGACAGGTGCTGGGTCGATCGATCGGCAGGTGTTGCAGCTTCCCACAACAGATTTCACAGCCCTCCGAGACACAGAGGGGTCAACCAATCTGACGAAGTAAAGCGTTCGGTTTACACCGGGGTGCCCGCTTTGGCAATGGACATCATTAATATGCTCCGGGCTGAGTCTATGTCCCACTGCAGCGCAATTTACAGGTGCTGACTTGTTCACTTCTTTTGGCAGGTCTAGCCAACGGCGTGGCACTCTGGTCAGACGATCCGCCTGATTCAAACAGGACTGCACCAGTGTCACATCTATGACCAAGTCGTATTCCTTAGTGGTTTCGGTTAGGGTAGCAAGCCGCCTCCGGATCAACATTTCGGCCGACGCCTTCGTTGTGAGACGTGCTTTTCCGTTCAAGGCATTGGTCATCCACCGATGCACACACGTGGAATCCGTGATGATGTGAAGGATTCTAGCCTGCCACTGAAGCGCTAGATTGACTCCTTTCAGTGTAGCATCGAGTTCAGCTAGGTTTATATGCTTGGCGTCATTCTCCGGCCGAAGTCAGCAGGCATCTTCTATTATCCTTCCGTCGACCGCCAGAGCAACGCCAAGGGCAAGTGAGCTGGCGTCTACCCAAACTGTAAATTCACTCCCATCGACGCACCAGCTCCCCCGTACAGGGTCATCATTGGTCACTCTGGCCACAACTTCCACCAGCATGCTTCGCAGGGCAGGATCATGCACCTCATCGTCCCATCCAGTTGACATAGAAGTTGCCCGTCGCTTTATGGCCGCTACAGCCACTCGGAGCCACCCACACACAGGGAAGTGACCCACCAATTTTCCGCAAATGGAAAACGTGCTCCGATGTGTGATGGTAGATGGGATTTCCGGGATTTCACCACTCCTTCCCCATTGAAGGCCATCTGCACTTCCGCTCACCTGCAGTCCGAGCACTTTCGCCCCGTCCTGTAGCCGCTCTGGCTCCTTGCACGACAATCCGAAGTGCTCGAAGTGTTCTTTGACTGCCTGGGCAGACAGGAGGCTCTCATTGACAAAAATGTCGTCTATATACGACGATGTCGCATGTTGCACCGCTTCATCTTGACGCCAGATCGCCTGCATGATTGCTGTCATGATGTTAGGGGCTACATTCAGGCCGAATCCTAGCCTGGTCAAGCAATAGCGAGTTCCTTTGATCACCATCGTCTGGAACGGCCACAGCGATTTCTCAACACGTATTTGCAAGTACGCTCTTCGCAAGTCCAGTATGGCTGCTTCCGCACCCTGCCGCCGCCACTCCCGTAGTTTATGAGAACAGACATCAGCCCCCGCAGTGTGTGGGTCAACGTATTCATTAAGTTCCCGGTAATCAAGAACAGGTCGAACTTTCTGCTTGTTCTCTTGTCTGACAGCCATCACGGGGAATTATCCCCCGCGGGGGCCCGAGCTCATCCTCTGGGTATGGAACTAACCAGCCATTATCCAGCCACACTTGAAGTTCTGCCTCGTACTGCCCCCTAAGCCACGCAGGAGGGGGATACTCTGTAAGTCGATTCCGCAATGACACTGGTGGCTGGTCGCCTGCCCATTTCCAGGACGCTGTCCAAGTGTTTGTGCCCTTATCGTATTCTGCATGGAAGTCGGGCTCATCGAGAGTGATTGCTGCACACATTTGTTTGTTTGGTCGAGAGAAGCTCACATCACCGGCGCCGTTCACAGTAATTCTGCCTAGCTGTGTGATAGCGTCCATTCCAAGGAGAAGGTCATATCCGAGCAGCTCCCCATCGACCACTAACACCGTCACAGCAACCGGAGAGCCATTGCCAATGCTGATATGAACAACGCTGACCCCACAACACACCAATGAGCCTTGGCCGACAGTAAGTACAGGGATCCTTCGTTTCTTCCATGTGGCGCAATATTCCTTTCGAAGAAGGGTTTGGGTACAGCCGGTGTCAACCAGCGCTGAACGTTCACATCCATCAACTTGAACTGTTACTGCAGGCAGCGCTTTGTTCAATGCCGCGTTGGGGAGGGTGCTAGCGCTGCGGCGTCCTCCCCTTGCCCGTTTCCCGGACAATTCCGCGCTATGTGGCCTGGCTTATTGCATTGGTGACACCGTATTACTTGTCGTGCTCCATAATTAGGGGTGCGCCTTGTACCGCTTTTGCAGTCTCTGAAAAAGTGGTTGGGGCCACCACAGGTATAGCATCGTAGACCCTTCGTTGGCGAGTTCAGAGTGTCAACAGCTGCGGAGACTAGTTCTCGATCGTCTTTCAAGATGTTTCGTGCTCTCGCCAATAACTCCTCCAATCCAATCTCAGTGAGTCTTGACGATGCTCGCAGCAGTCGACTTGCCTCATCCGGAAGTCCCGACAAAAAGGCGCATGCCAATATGCGATCACTTGCACCGCCGAAGGGAGTGGCAAGCTTTTTCAAGTTGACCATGTAGACATCCATTGTCTCCCGCGGCCCAAGTCGGCGTTCGGAAAACTGCCTCCAGGCGACAAAAGGGTCTGTACCAAATGCCCCGTATAGCGCTTGTGTAATCTGCTCCATGGTCGGATCCTCCCCTAGCTGCTGGTACACGGCATAAGCCCCTTTAGTGAGTCTCAATGGGATAACCATAGCTGGGTCTTTAATCTTGCACAACCGGCAAACGCACTCAGCCTTTTCCAGCCATTCGACCACCGAGGGACCAGTGGGGGAGCCATCGAATTCCGGAATTAATCTGATGTCAAATTTCTCCATACCAAAGCCAAAATAGCTTGTTATCAGTTTTTTTTCTGTCTGTTTCGATTTACTCAAAACCGCATACACCTCGTCTTCTCATGTATCGTTCTCTTCTTCCTCTTCTACTTCTTGCTCTTTTTCTTCTTTTTTCTTCTCAGTCGTCAGAAGCGTCGTCTTTGTCTTGACTACGTTTTTCCTTCTCCCTTCTTGATCACAGTGACCCGTTTTTATGCTAAGCTGAACTCTCGTGTGTGCGAGAGAACACGAGATTTTGCGTGATTACTTGGCAATATTAACCGGCCGCCGCCATCTTGCCATTTTTCTTTGGACGTGCCCGCTTTGCAGAGTGCACACCTCGAGCGTTTGTCAGGTAAGCCCGTCTGTTCGCAATTTATTACACAGATCAAGTATTAAGGTATCACGTGGCAGGTGATAATTCTCATATAGTAAAATGGCCATTTCATCAGAAAGCAAAAATAAAATAAGTTCACAACAAATAAATGTTACCATAGGTAAGATAAATTACTTTTCTATCTACTCGGATAAGTTTATTTGTGTGCATGTTTTAACTAATTTAAAAGCGTTTATTTGCTTCTAGTCAATTTGTAGTTTATTTCAAACTCAACACTCACCGTTAAAAATGCTGAAAACAAATATCACATTTAAAACTGACAAATAGTTTTCCTTTGTTATCCAATGAAATCCCTACTAATTTCACTGATAGCTATGTTTGTCCACACAAGCGCGCATTTAATTTTTGTGATCTCTTCTCATTAATGTTTTGTAATAGCAACAAAATAATGATCAATTTTCTTCCACCACTGAGATATGGCCAGACATTGACCAATAAGCTGGTGGAGCACATTAATTCATTAAGCAACTTCTTTAGCTTATTTTAGGAACTACAGTCGGAGAGAACTCAACTGATGAGCAAGATAAGAAAAAATGGAAGACTTTGGCAGAAAGTGTGTTGTACTATTTAATGTTATTTTTAACTACAAATTTATGTATTTATTTCAGTTTTTCATTGTTTGATTTGTTTTATCTAATAATAGATGTTCTCGTCCACAGATTTCCTGATATCTAGCAAGTTAATTGATTTTATTTATTTTTTTTTTACAGCAGAAATAGTTACAATAATTCCATTTATTTTCAGTGAGAGTGGAATCTATTTCTGTACTTCCCCTTAAACACGTCAGTTGGACTTTTATCAGTACAATACTTAATATCTTTTATTTTTATTTATTTTATTTTTTAATGCATTGTGGATGCATTGTCGGCAGCTCCCATTACTCTTGCTTCTCTCAGTCCTCATATTTTAATGAGTGACTTTTCTGACAAAGGGAGAAGAAAAAGCTGTATTCTAGGTTGGCAGTATTTTGCGTGAACAGCTGTTAGAGATGGTGGAAATTTTCTGTATCCTTGTAGCCATGTCACTAGTAAGGGTGCTGGAGGTAAACATTATCTGGGCTGACGTTATCTGCCTGATAGTTAGGGACCCGAACTTTGAATTAACCACTACAGAGGCTGTCCTATCAGCAGGTGCAAAGTACTGGGGCTGCTGTATTGCCATTTGGTGAATGGATTTTGGACTATGCAGTAGCTTCTGGTAGGCCTCTCAATGCCATATTAGTGAGTAATTGTTACGGCTTTACCTTATCATGTGCTACAAAAAAAAAAAATTATTTGTTTTTTTTTCTCTCTTACTTTCTCTCTCTCCTGCTCTAAGTAAGTCTGTCAATCTAGTCCACAAATCCCAAAACTCCATCATGAAAAGTCTCAAGAAAAAATACACAAACCCGGATCTTCAACTTCCAACGTAGACTCCCACTACGATGTCTCCTTCTCCAACATCAGGGGTCTATGTTCTAACCTTCCAGAGGTTGAAACACAGTTACAGGAGACTAAACCAGACCTATTATTCCTAAGCGAAACTGGCATTGGACAGACTATTCCCCTAGATGAGTTCGTAATTAAAGGCTACTCTAACAACTTCCAAATCTGACTCTCAAGATCGCCATGAGCATGGAATATGTGCCTATATTAAAGATGGCTTTCCATGTGGTAGGGACATCTCCAGATAAGATTCTAACTTATCCTATATGTACTTGCTCAAACTACTGCATTTATATTTACTCTCTATCGCCCTCACAACAGCGGAGTTACTATCTTTAAAAGCATATCTGAGAAAATTGACCACGTCTTATCTTCTTATCCTTCAGCTAACATTCACGTATGTGGAGACTTCAATTTTCACAATGTGGAATGGTTGACCCACTCAAACAGGACCGATGGTGAGGGGAAGTTCTGTCATGATTTCTCCATTGCTTATGACCTCACTCAGATTGTTCATGAACCCACCCATGTACCCGACTCTGACGGCCAGTATGCAAGTCTCCTAGACCTTTTTCTTACAATTAAACATAAAACAAATAATTCTTGGCCTTCAGGACAAGATCACAGTGTAGTAGTATCTGTTCTAATGCTGCAATTTCACCTTTTCTGTCCTCGACCGATGGAGAAGAAATCCTTCATGACTGAGACAATTTTTATTTTTGTTTCTATCCAGAGTGCCCCTTATTGGGGAGCTGGATTTCCCCCACAAGATTATATGTTGAAATAACTATTACTTTTAATTAGTGTTGGGACGATTTCTAATTTTTATACGATTCCGATTCCAGGAAAATATTGATTAACGATTCCGATACCAAGTACAATTCCGATTCCGATTCCTAGGGAATTTATTGTTTTGAAATATACCAGGTAGTTTTATACTTATGGTCGGTAGTTCCCAAATATGTTCCCTAACTTTAGAAGAGATATTTTATGTCTACACTGTCGTGTTTTGGTTTAAATAAAATTATTATATAGTAAACTAAACGGAAAAATTAGCAAAATTTATTTTAGAGAAAATTTATTTTACTTAATTGGAATACAGAAAAAAAAAACTCAAAGAAAATAGAATTTATCCTTCAGAGAAAAAACAAATAAAATAGAATTTATATAACAGAACAAAAACAAGAAAATTAGAGAATAAATACACACGATTCATTATTTTGGTCCTCATAATTAACAGATTTAATGAATTAAATAAAAAAAATATAGCGGAAGATAAAGAAAATATATACTAATTAAATATAAAAAAGATAAATATTTGATTTAATAATTTATAAATGAACGTGCGTAATGAAAAAAAAAAAACAATATACCACGTGACATGGCGCCGTAGATACAAAATAACCTTTCCAAAGTTAACGACCATATATGAGAAATACCATTAATCGAAAGTTTTTGTGTTTTATACCAAAAAGGTAGGTATAGTGAAAAGTTACAATTAAAGGAATTTCAAAAACGATTTTTTGTTTGGCTATTGATAGTTGTATTTGTGACGGCAGTTCTTCAGACCTCCATAATTCACAAGGAGTAGTTAACACCTATTATTTTTTCTTACTTTTTCATTGCTTTTACACGTTGTTTCTAACGTGAAGAATAAGTTTAGCCAAACTAATTTTGAAATAGGGTATATCAAAGGAACACATATAAAAATGATACCACTATAAAAAACAAATGAAATACTAGATAAAATTGAGCAAACATAATTACCAAAATTACAGAAAAAGATAAAAAAAAAAAAAAAAAAAAAAAATGATGAAGTTTGTTGAGTGAAATTAATTATTGAAAGAAAATTAATTGAACTAATAGAAATGTTAAATAAAAAAATGTCACATTTCAATATTTTTTTAATAATTAAATTCTCAGGGTTGTCGAAATTAAAAATTAAGTGATTTTTTTTTTTTATTAGACTTCTTTCGAAGCTTGTTACCTTGAAAAATACATTTAAAACCCTGTTTTTTTTAAAAATAAATTGAAAAATAAATGCAATTAAAAAAATTTAATTGATAATTGAAACTTTAAAAACATATTAAACATTGAAAAATTACTTATCTCACAAATTAACGTCCAATAAAGTAGATCCAGTGTTCATACAGGAATTTGGTTATAATAAATATGTTTCCCAAACTTAAAAATTAAATCTTTTTTTTTGTTTTTTTTTTTTGAGAGAGAGAGAGAGAGAGAGTGCTTTAAAATCGCTGGGGAGTGCCGCCTAAAATTTTAAAGTAAATTTTAGGAGTTTAGTGCCTTTCAAAGACGGTTATCATAATTTATTATCATCATTTAATTTCCTCCCCCCCACACACACACCTTTCCACGTGGTTCAGTAGTTAACCAGTGCTCCTATTGCTGTCAGTCAGCTATCTTTACCTAAGTTTTAATTTCTAGTTAAAAGAATTTTTCATGAATGGAATCAGCATGTTTAAAAATTATTTTTTTAGTTGTATATATTGTATTTACTCTTTGAAGTTAAGGAGGGTTAAAAAAAAAAATGGTGACACCTAGATGGTGACGTAGGCAAAAAAAAAAAAAAAAGACACTGCGATTTCGACCCTCACTAATAAAACTGCTCTGAGTGACTAGTTGGTAATTTTTTGCTTCCTTTTCTTTTTTATTTTGCTCCTCCAATTTATTTGGATGCTATTGCTTCATAGTTAAATGTTTTAACATGTTGGTTGTGGTCATGTTAGATGGTTTTATTCCTCGCGATATTTTAATTTGACAGACTTTGCAAATGGCTTTCAACTCATCATCTTCAAAAAGACTTTTTTTTGGACTTTGGGCCATATTAGAAAATTCAGTTTATCTGTAAACAAATAATTAACTATTAAGTTTTGTTTTAAAGCTAGTCACTTATTTGGATAATTAATTGAAAATAATCCGCTAAAAAAGACAAAAAGAAAAAAATATAACGGGATGGGGCGGTTAATTATACCAACCGGTAGTTAACAAAAAAAACTTATAGAATTTAATTTTTGAAACCAATGTATAAAAGTTTATATAATGAAATGCAAATATGCATTTTCGGGTTTGTATTACTGTACACATAGATTCGAAAAAGTTGTCAAAAAACAAATATATAACAAACAAATATTATCAAAGGCAAGATAAGTTACTTTTCTACCAAACTGGGTAATTTATTTTGTTTTTATTCAATGTAACATGTTTATTCAGCTCGAAAAACATGCAGTGTTTACCGATGTATTGGAAAATTCAAAATGGCGCCCGACACTCTCTTTAACATGGTAAGTTCGGGAAAAGGTGTTATAAATAATAAACTAGACAAAATACTATTTAAAAAACACCGAATATATGTCAAAATATGTCACGGTAACATATATTGAGTGAGTTTCTAGCAGTATTTTGTATAGTTTATTATTTATAACATCTTTTCCTGAACTTACCGTGTTAAAGAGAGTGTCGGGCGCCATTTTGAATTTTTCAATACATCGGTAAACACTGTATGCTTTTCGAGCTGAATAAACATGTTACATTGAATAAAAACCCGAAAAATATATCCAGTTAGGTAGAAAAATAACATCTTGCCTTTGACAACATTTATTTGTTATATATTTGTTTTTTGACAACTTTTTCGAATCTATGTGTACAGTAATACAAACCCGCATTTTCTTTTGAATTTTTTTTTTGGTTGACTGTGTTCAATTCACACATGGTTGATGATGGGGTTCAATATTGCTAAACTATAAGTCCTTAGTAAAATTCTATTTATAAATACTTTTTAAAATGAAATTATTTAATTAATCGTAAATATTATTTAGACATAAAAATTGATTACAAAAGCTTTTAAAAATATATATATTAATTTCTTTTTCGTTCGGCAAAAAACTGCGCAAAACACTTTTAATTTTCAATTTAAAATTCTAGAAAAAAGATTATATTATTCTGCATTTAATATAATCAAATTCAGGGTTTTATCTTTCTGGAGAAAAAAAAAATAATGGATTTTATTTCAATGAAATTAAAAAAAACAAAAAACTTGACTGAATTGAATTAATTACCCTTAAATTAATGAAGGGGTTATTTAATAACTTTAGGTTTGGAAGAGATAGGTATGGGGTCGATTTTTTTGAAACTTCAAAAGAAACCGACTACTGTCAAAACTTTGCGAAATAATACAACGTGATCAATTTCATTTTAGAGATATTTCTTTCAAAAGCCTTCTTTTAAAAAAAAAAAGAAAAAAAGTATATTGTTCTATTAAACCTTTTACTGTTTAAATAATTTGACTTTGCTCGTTTTATTTTAAGAAAATATAAGTTGAAAAAGCATTTTCATTCACTATTAGAAGATTTGTCAGTAAAAAAAAAACAATCGCCAAAAAGATAAGCATTTTTTTTATTTTTACTCGCAATGTAGAGCCCTGCATACTTCTTTTCAAGTTAACTCTTTTGTAGTTTTGATTACAATAGATCTGAATGAATGAACCTTGTAAGGGAGGGGCACTAAGCATTGCCCTGTTAATAATGAATTTCTTTGGTTTCTTTTTATTTCTCTCTTGCGGTTAGAAATATCAGGAAATTTTTTTTTCTTTTTTTCAACATCAGACTAAAAGAATCGTAATGAAGGAATCGGAAAATTAAGGTATTTTTTAACGATGCGATTCCGATTCCGATACCTCCCAAAATACACGATTCTTACGATTAACGATTCCGATTAATCGTCCCACCACTACTTTTAATATAGAAATTACATTTGAAGTTTTGGTTTTTTGTTCTTCTATGTTCATTCCCCCCCCCCATGTTTTTTACCAAAACGTGTAGTGTATTGTCATCAGTTACATGGTTAGGAATCCTATATTCTGCTATAGACTTTATTTTCATATCGGTGCAGAATACATGAATACGGAAATGAAGTTCACATAACTACTAAAAAACAATCATACCATAATGTGAAGATGGGTTAAAAACTAAGAAAATATAGTAAACATCTATGATATTAAATCAGGGTGGTGATGAATTTGGGAGGGAACATTATTATTATTTCGCAAGCTATCATCAGTGATCGCTCACTGGCAGTAACTTGTGGGGTTCGCTGGAGACCACATGACAACAAGTCTCCCCAGATTTCCAATGTTATCCACGATTAAACCCGGTTCTCCAACTTCCAATGTAGACCCCTACTACCATGTCTCCTTCTCCAACATCGGGGGTCTATGTTCTAACCTTCCAGAGGTTGAAACCCAATTACAGGAGACTAAACCAGACCTTTTATTTTTAAGCGAAACTGGCATTGGACAGGCTATTTCCCTAGAGTTCGCAATTAAAAGATACTCTAACTTAACTTCTAAATCTGACCCCAAGATCGCCATGGGCATGGAATATGTGCCTATATTAAAGATGGCTTTCCATGTGGTAGGGACATCTCCAGGGAAAATCCTAACTTACCCTATATGTACTTCCGGGTTGCTTTAGATCACACTACTGTATTTATATTTACTCTCTATCGCCCCCACAACAGCGGAGTTACTATCTTTAAAAGCATATCTGAGAAAATTGACCAAGTCCTATCTTCTTATCCTTCAGCTAACATTCACGTATGTGGAGACTTCAAACAAGACCGATGATGAGGGGAGGTTCTGTCATGATTTCTCCATTGCCTATGACCTCACTCAGATTGTTCAGGAACCCACCCGTGTGCCCGACAATGACGGCCAGTATGCGAGCCTACTAGACCTTTTTCTCACAACTTGCCCTGAACTATGTTCAGTTTCTGTTCTGTCTCTAGTTGGATCTTCCGACCACTCTGTTGTATCAATTAAGATAAAAATGAAATGTAAAAAGTCTTCAGACGTATCTCTCCATCCTACAGTATATCGATACTCTACTCTATGGCAGACTGGGATAGCTTCTGTACATTTATATTAAATCTACCTCTGCGTTCCATGTTTAAAAAGGATGTGTCCTCTATAGTATCAGACCTGACAGAATGGTTAATTGTAGGTATTGACCGTTTCATACCAGCGAAAACCTAACAGCCAGCCGTGGTTCTCTCCAGAATGTGCTGCTGCCATTGCGCACAGAAATCACTTTTTCCATTGCTTAAAACGTAATAGATGTACTGAGACTAAAGCTGCTTTCAGAACTGCCAGCAACCATTGTCAAAAAGTAATAAAGAACGCAAGTCTGTCAAGTCCAAAGTAGCTGAGCAGTGGCTTGGTTCCCACCAGTTTTGGCAAATAGCAAACAGAATCCTGAACAGAAGTGTGTGCTCCATCCTAACTATCATCAATGAACCTGAGGTAATCTCGTCAGCATCAGACGAAGCCAAACTCTTTGCCAAAAATTTTGCAGCTAATTCTACCCTTTGCGACCATGGCCACCAACCCTCAATATTTCCTCCTGTATCAGAAAACACGCTATATGATATACACATATCTGTATGTGATGTTGCCAAGCTAATCAAAAACCTTGATTCCAGTAAAGCAACCAGCCCTGATGGTATTCCAACTATATTACTTAAAAAAAACTTCAACCAGAACTAGCGCCCATACTTACAAAACTGTTTAAGCATTGTCTTAAGAATTGCTTCCCATCACCTTGGAAAATCTCATCAGTATGCCCTGTATTTAAGAATTCAGGTGATCGCTCATCTCCCTCTCAGTACAGGCCAATAAGTCTCCTGTGTGTCATGAGTAAGTTGCTGGAATCTGTGTTAAATAGAGAAGTAATCAACCATCTCAGCAAAAATAACCTTAGTGACACTCAATATGGTTTCCATTCTGCTAAATCTACAGCAGATGTGCTTACAGTTATATCTCATAGGATTAGCAAATATCTAGACGGAGGCAACCTTTCTAGGGCAATTGCTCTTGACATGTCAAAAGCCTTTGATAGGGTATGGCATAAAGGCCTACTTCAAAAGATCTCCTGCTATTGTATAGCTGGAAATGTCTTCTCAATTATCAAATCATTTCTCTCTGATGGGTTCATAAGAGTAGTAGTTGATGAGCAGAAATCAGAAGCTCACAGCTGGAGTCCTTCAGTGTTCCATCCTAGGCCCAACTCTCTTCCTGATCTACATTAATAATCTTCCAAATCACATACTTAGATCATTCGTAGACATTTATGCTGATGACACTACCATCTATGGTAGCACATCTAAGACCGTAAACAACCAAGTTCTCTCCGATTCTCTCTCCTCTGATCTTGAGCACGTAGTACAATGGGGAAAGGAGTGGCTGATTACTTATAATGCCTGTAAAACCAAGCTTCTATCTTTACGTCATCAACACTCTGATCTCCATCTGGCATCAATTGAAATGAATGGCTCTCATCTTTGGGAGGCCTCATGCTTTGACAAGCTTCTGGGATTGATATTTACTCCTGATCTGAAATGGAACAGGTACATCAAATCTGTTGCCAAAGCCACTGGAAAAATGGTGGGATCCTTCTATTGATCCAGTAGACTACAATATGGTTGCCTTCAAGTCTAAGCTGTTCCCTCTAAGTTAACAAATTTACTGAATTTTCATTACTGACAATTAATATATATTGTCCAACTGACTACTATACACTCTTTAACCCTTATTCTCGAGTAGCCCCTGGGGCTTGATAAGTGGTGATACCTATAAAAAAAAAAGAAAAAAGATAGATCTTTCTCTCTCCTATCAATGTCCACCAGATTTAACAGCTCATCCACTCTTGCCGTAGAAGCTGGGTGCTTTGGCATACCAGCCCTCACCAAAGAAAAGGCTTACTTCTTCCTGGCCAGTCTACTCATCTTATTTTATATAATAAAATGATTGCAGAAATTCCCTCTGAACCAAAGTATCATAGGTTTGCAACAACAGATGCCACATAGAAATTTAATATGTCTAGGCCATTAGCCACTATTTTATGTAACTTTCGAACACCATTTCAGACATATTAGGTTCTTATAATAAAATACTAGATTGCATCCTAGGAGCAATACCATCACTATCACAACATCTTCAGAGGAAGGAGTTCCTATTTTTCCCCCATAAGTATTTAGTCCTCCCACCAGTAGTGAACACTGGAGGGAAATTTATACTTTCTGCAGATATTATTATTTCACTGATCGTAACTGGCCTATAGACACATAGACATAGCATAATCTTTCCGATTAATAAATATAACAGCTCCCTTAGCATATTCTGCCCATTCTGATTGGCTGAAACCTGATAATTCTCATATTCTGGAATGAAAATATTTCCTACATAAACAAACACTTCAAAAAGTTAACAATATAGCATGACTCTCTACAACAGACAGTAGTGTTAAAAACAAAAACAAATGCACATATTAACCGCCCATAAGCAGACAGTTAAATACTGGTACCCTTAATTACTAAACCATCTGTGCAGACTTATATATATAAATAAAATATTTTTTGTCTTTATTTGTACGTCCGGAACACTCTAAAAAAATGTAAACACAGCAATGGTTTGGGATTGCAAATATGCACAAAATACCTACATGCCACTATCTGTAGGATGCTATATTTTTTTTGTTTTTCTTTACTTTTTTTTCTTTGCTTTTTTTCTTTTTTTTGCATTTACTATTTCTGTGGACTTTTGATTTACTTTCACCAATTACATAAGCTTCAGTTTTAACATAAATTTCATTGGCTACATATTATTAGCTATATGTTAGCTTATTGACTATATTTGTACACATGTGCTTTTATCAATTTTGCTTTTTGTATTTTATTTGATTTTCTTTTCTGGACTAATTAGTTCAAAAATATAATATATCAAGCCTGCACACACAGTAACTTCGTTTTTTTTTTTTGGTGGGGGTCAAATTTTACATTAGGTCTACCTCCCCAATTTTCTTTAAAATGACAACTTTTATAGGTTTTCGACTACGCTGATTAAGAAAAAGTCATTTAAGTTTTGCAGAGACAAGTAGTTTTCAAGTTATAACGTCCTGTACTGTAATTCACTGGGCACAAGGTTTGTATGCACGTGCGATAATCAAATGTACTTCTCTCTTACCGTCACTGCCCCTCCCCTATATTTTGCTTTTATAGCGGGTGGGTATGTTGACAAGGAATATCATGGTAAAATTTGGGGTAAATATTTTTCACACCCTCTAAAAATTGGGGTGTCTACTCCGGAAACCATTGTTAACATGGGGAGGTTGGGGGTGTTTATTCCGAAAGCCATTCTTAACATAAAAAGGTTGGTGGTGTTTATTCTAAAAGCCGTTCTTAACGTGACATTACTCAAGCAAGTGAAAAAAGTTGTAATTGTTTTGTTTTACACATAAAAAAAAAAAAAACCTAAAACTGGAATTTAATAATAAATAATATTTAATTTAATAATAAATAATAATATTAAATTTAACTTAATAATAAATAATAAAATTGAATTTAACTTAATAATAAATAATAAAATTTTATTTAATTTAATAATAAATAATAATAGTGAATTTAATTTAATATTAAATAATAAAATTGAATTTAATTAATATTAAATAATAATATTTAATTTAATATTAAACAATAATATCGAATTTAACTTAATAATAGATAATAATATTGAATTTAGCTTAAATAATATTGAATTTAATTACATAAATAATATTGAATTTAATTACATAAATAATATTGAATTTAATTACATAAATAATATTGAATTTTAATTAATAATAAATAATATTTAATTTAATAATAAATAATATTTGAGTTAAATTTAATAATAAATAATAATATTGAATTTAATTTAATAATAAATAATATTGAATTTAATTTAATAATAAATAATATTGAATTTAACTTAACAATTAATAATGTGGAATTTAATAACAAATTAAATATTAAATTTAACTTAATAAATAATAATATTGAATTTAACTTAATAATAAATAATAATATTGAATTTAACTTAATAAATAATAATATTGAATTTAACTTAAGAATAAATAATAATATTGAATTTGATTTAATAACAAATAATAATATTGAATTTGATTTAATAACAAATAATAATATTGAATTTAATAAATAATAATATTGAATTTAACTTAAGAATAAATAATAATATTGAATTTGATTTAATAACAAATAATATTGAATTTAACTTACTAACAAATAATAATATTGAATTTAATTTAATAGCAATAATATTGGATTTAATTTAATAACAAATAATAATATTGGATTTAATTTAATAACAAATAATAATATTGGATTTAATTTAATAACAAATAATAATATTGGATTTAATTTAATAACAAATAATAATATTGGATTTAATTTAATAACAAATAATAATATTGGATTTAATTTAATAACAAATAATAATATTGGATTTAATTTAATAACAAATAATAATATTGGATTTAATTTAATAACAAATAATAATATTGGATTTAATTGAATAACAAATAATAATATTGGATTTAATTTAATAGCAATAATATTGGATTTAATTTAATAATAAATAATATTGGATTTAATTTAGTAATAAATAATATTGGATTAAATTTAATATTTAATAATAATATTGGATTAAATTTAATATTTAATAATAATATTGGATTAAATTTAATAATAAATAATAATATTGGATTCAATTTAATAATAAATAATAATATTGGATTCAATTTAATAATAAATAATAATATTGGATTCAATTTAATAATAAATAATAATATTGGATTCAATTTAATAATAAATAATAATATTGGATTTCATTTAATAATAAATAATAATATTGGATTTCATTTAATAATAAATAATAATATTGGATTTAATTTAATAATAAATAATAATATTGGATTTAATTTAATAATAAATAATAATATTGGATTTAATTTAATAATAAATAATATTGGATTTAATTTAATAATAAATAATATTGGATTTAATTTAATAATAAATAATATTGGATTTAATTTAATAATAAATAATATTGGATTTAATTTAGTAATAAATAATATTGGATTCAATTTAATAATAAATAATAATATTGGATTTAATTTAATAAATAATAATATTGGATTTAATTTAATAATAAATAATAATATTGGATTTAATTTAATAATAAATAATAATGTTGGATGTAATTTAATAATAAATAATAATATTGGATTTAATTTAATAATAAATAATATTGGATTTAATTTAATAATAAATAATAATATTGGATTCAATTTAATAATAAATAATAATATTGGATTCAATTTAATAATAAATAATAATATTGGATTCAATTTAATAATAAATAATAATATTGGATTTAATTTAATAATAAATAATAATATTGGATTTAATTTAATAATAAATAATAATATTGGATGTAATTTAATAATAAATAATATTGGATTTAATTTAATAATAAATAATAATATTGGATTTAATTTAATAATAAATAATATTGGATTTAATTTAATAATAAATAATAATATTGGATTCAATTTAATAATAAATAATAATATTGGATTCAATTTAATAATAAATAATAATATTGGATTCAATTTAATAATAAATAATAATATTGGATTTCATTTAATAATAAAACTTAATATTGGATTTAATTTAATAATAAATAATAATATTGGATTTAATTTAATAATAAATAATAATATTGGATTTAATTTAATAATAAATAATATTGGATTTAATTTAATAATAAATAATATTGGATTTAATTTAATAATAAATAATATTGGATTTAATTTAATAATAAATAATATTGGATTTAATTTAATAATAAATAATATTGGATTTAATTTAGTAATAAATAATATTGGATTCAATTTAATAATAAATAATAATATTGGATTTAATTTAATAAATAATAATATTGGATTTAATTTAATAATAAATAATAATATTGGATTTAATTTAATAATAAATAATAATGTTGGATGTAATTTAATAATAAATAATAATATTGGATTTAATTTAATAATAAATAATATTGGATTTAATTTAATAATAAATAATAATATTGGATTCAATTTAATAATAAATAATAATATTGGATTCAATTTAATAATAAATAATAATATTGGATTCAATTTAATAATAAATAATAATATTGGATTTAATTTAATAATAAATAATAATATTGGATTTAATTTAATAATAAATAATAATATTGGATGTAATTTAATAATAAATAATATTGGATTTAATTTAATAATAAATAATAATATTGGATTTAATTTAATAATAAATAATATTGGATTTAATTTAATAATAAATAATAATATTGGATTCAATTTAATAATAAATAATAATATTGGATTCAATTTAATAATAAATAATAATATTGGATTCAATTTAATAATAAATAATAATATTGGATTTCATTTAATAATAAAACTTAATATTGGATTTAATTTAATAATAAATAATAATATTGGATTTAATTTAATAATAAATAATAATATTGGATTTAATTTAATAATAAATAATATTGGATTTAATTTAATAATAAATAATATTGGATTTAATTTAATAATAAATAATATTGGATTTAATTTAATAATAAATAATATTGGATTTAATTTAGTAATAAATAATATTGGATTCAATTTAATAATAAATAATAATATTGGATTTAATTTAATAAATAATAATATTGGATTTAATTTAATAATAAATAATAATGTTGGATGTAATTTAATAATAAATAATAATATTGGATTTAATTTAATAATAAATAATATTGGATTTAATTTAATAATAAATAATATTGGATTTAATTTAATAATAAATAATATTGGATTTAATTTAATAATAAATAATATTGGATTTAATTTAGTAATAAATAATATTGGATTCAATTTAATAATAAATAATAATATTGGATTTAATTTAATAATAAATAATAATATTGGATTTAATTTAATAATAAATAATAATTGTTAACGTCCCATCCTAGTTACCCTGCCCAGGGACAGACTGATGATCTCCCCTTGTATTGGAGGAGGGCTGCTAGGGGTCGAAAGGTAAACAGACAGTTCTTTACTTCTCTTCGAGACAAGTCGCACATGTCGGTACTCTGAATAAACATCTTTTCCATTCACCACATCATCGTCTGTATATTATTTATTTCACTTTAACATCTGATAGCAGAGCGAAACGAAATGAGTTCCAGAATATTTGAACCACCAAAATTAAACCCAGAATTTTACGATTCATGGAAAAGAGAAATCGAACTATGGCAATTAGCTACAAATATTCTGCCTTCTCGTCAGGCGCCGGCAGTATTTTTGTCCCTCACGGGACAAGCTCGGGCAGCTGTATTAGAAATGGACATCTCATTACTAAATGCTGAGGAAGGAATGGACAATCTTGTTGAAAAACTGGATACACTTTTTATGGAAGACAAAAATCAATCTGCATTTATTTGTTACGAGAATTTCGAAAATTACCATTGTGAACCCGACACTTCCATAAATGACTATTTGATTAAATTCGACCGATACGTGGCGAAACTCAGAGAATTTCAAATAATTTTCCCTGAACCAGTCCTGGCTTATCGTGCCCTTAAATCTGCCAATCTCAGCCCCGAAAATGAGAGATTAATTAGAGCAACAATAAATAACCTCACCCTAAATGATATGGCGACACAATTAAAAAAAATCACTCGTGGAAATGTAACTCCTACCAAACCCAAAAGCAGTAATAAGAAAAAGTGGTCCCACGGTAATTTTAACCGACATTCAAATAAAAAAATCTCTCGAATAATTTTTACATTTGTGATTGCAAATTTCACTTTACCAACAAGTGTCCCTATTCCAAAAATAATTACCACACACAAGAAAGCATGGTATTATTAAATGAGTGTAAAAACGATCGCCATGATGTAAATGAGAACTGTGAAGAAATCGCCAATATAGTGTTGCTCAACCAAGAGAAAGTTTATAATATGCTTCTTGGTCAGACAATAAATTCTGCCATCTTGGATTCAGGAGCTAGTGCCACCGTATGCGGAAAGAAATGGCTAGAGTGTTTTCTTGAAACTTTGCCTGAGGACACAAAAAACGAAATTCCCTACGAAGAAAGCACAAAGTTCTTCAAATTCGGCGACGGCATTAAAATAAAATCATAATACCATGTATCATTGCTAAAATGAACGTTAAAATAACAAGTGATGTTGTTGATGCTGATATTCCTCTGTTATTAAGCAAAACCGCAATGAAAAGGATGCAGACGACCCTCAACTTTAATGATGACACAGCAGAAATGTTTGGCAAAAGAATAAAATTAATGTGCACCGCTTCTGGCCACTACCACATCCCTATATCCAGACCTCTACCAGACCGGGGTAAGTTACGATATATTTTATTTCTAAACAATATAAATAAAAAAGGCAAAGAAGAAAAATTAAAAATTGCCACTAAATTACATCGACAATTCAGCCACCCCCAGTGTACAAAAACTATGTGATCTTGTCAGAAGTGCTGGTTTAAAAGATGCTGAATTTATGGACATCTTAAGGAAACTTCCTCGTATCTGTCAGACCTGCATTAGGTATCTGTCAGGAGCCTGCACCTCGACCTGTTGTAGGATTTCCCTTGGGAACTTATTTCAACCAGACTGTAGCCATGGACTTAAAGGAAATTAATGGACATAAACTACTACACCTGGTTGACCATGCAACAAGATATAGTGTTGCTGTCCGGCTTACAGGTAAGGAAAGTTCTGATATCCTTACTGCCATCTTCAAACACTGGATTGCATATTTTGATACCTCAGGAGCCTTTCTTACTGATAATGGCAAAGAATTTGACAATCAATTCTTCCGAGACATGGCTCAAAACCTGAATATTGTAGTTCGTACTACTGCCGCACAATCTCCTTGGAGTAATGGATTAAATGAAAGGCACAATGGTGTTCTGGGAGAAATGGTCAAGAAGACATTAGAAGACGTTCAGTGTAATTTTGAAGTTGCACTATGATGGGCTGTCAATGCCAAGAATGCACTTCACAATTCATATGGTTATAGTCCTAACCAGCTGGTTTTTGGTAAAAATCCTAACCTGGCTCCTCTTTTGAATAATTCTGCACTAGAAGGTGTAAGTACTAGCCAAATTGTTGCTGACAACCTCAATGCAATGCATGCTGCAAGGAAAGGTTTCATAGAGTGTGAAGCATCTGAGAAATTGAGACGAGCCCTTCGTCATCAGGTGAGGACCACCATAACTGATCAATACAAAAATGGTGACCTTGTCCTTTTTAAAAGAAATGAATCTGATAGATGGCTTGGTCCTGGTGCTGTCATAGGCTGGGAACATAAACAAGTACTGGTAAAACATGGAGCCACATATGTTAGAGTGCATCCCTCTCACTTAATTTTATATCCTGACACACATCATAACACCTCTGAGCACCATGACACCAGTGGACAAATAAAACCTCAGAACCAAAATAATGACACAAGTGGATATATGCCAGTAGATGATGGGAGTGAAACTGCTGATAATCCTGAACAGAATGGATCTAATATATGTGATACCCCACCAAAAATGTTCACCAAGTCTGTGCCATTGCCTGACAGGAGTGAAACTGCTGATAATCCTGAACAGGATGGAGCCAATGTATGTGACACACTACCCAAAATGATCACCAAATCTGTGCAACTGCCTAAACCAGGCCAAACTATAATATGCAAATTCACCAATGATGAAGACCATGAATGGAAGAAACTGAATGTGATCAGTAGAGCTGTTAAAGCCACTGCAAAAAACAAATATTTAATGAACGTTGTTATGGAGGAAGGTGATCCATTCTGGCTGGATTTTGAGAATGGATTATTGGAATGGGAAACCAATAATGACGATCAAACCCTCGCTGAATAAAGCCCGGAAGTAAATCTAATTACCGACTCCTCTAATGACGAATATGACAAAGCCAGGAAGAGAGAACTTCAAAGTTGGGCTGAACATAAAGTCTACACACAAGTGCTAGATCAGGGCCAACCAAAGATAAGCACAAGATGGGTCTACACTAACAAAGAATCCAATGGCAAACGAACCTTTAAGGCCAGACTTGTTGCCAAAGGCTTTCAAGATAAAGATGCTTGCAATGTTAGAAATGATTCCCCAACATGTTCCAAAGAAAGTTTAAGGACAATCTTGGGAGTTATGTCAGCAAGTGGTTGGATATGCAAATCCATGGACATTAAAACTGCCTTTCTACAGAGCAAACAGTTAGATCGACCCGTTTACCTTCTTCCACCAAAAGAAGCCAATGTACCTCCTAGTTGCATTTGGAAATTATCTAAATGTGTATATGGTCTAACTGATGCATCTCGATCCTGGTACCTAACACTTAGAGAAGAACTGGTAAAGCTAGGAGCCACACCATCGAAATATGACCAGACTATTTTCACTTGGCATTTTAAAAATAAGCTACAAGGCATAATTGCCACTCATGTTGATGATTTCTGCTTTGCTGGGTCAGACACTTTTGAGAACAAAGTCATTAATGAGTTTCATAAACTTTTCAAAGTAAAATCTGAAGAAGTTGCTAAGTTTCAATATATTGGATTAAAAATTAAAAAATCCAATAATAACATCAATATTGGACAAGATGAATATACAAAGAAACTCAGACACATTCCGCTGCAGAATGGAAGAAGGTCGGAAGATAAGCTAACATCAACTGAGATCACCGAGGCCAAGCAGCTAATAGGTCAGCTCAACTGGCTAGCCACCCAAACGAGACCGGACCTCAGTTTTCATGTTAGTACCTTGTGGAATGCATTAAACAAATTAATCGAACCATAAAAAAAAGCCAAAAAGGAGAAATCTCAAATTCACATTCCAAATCTGGGAAACCCTAAATTGCTGCAAATCGTACAACGATGCATCCTTTGCTAACCTAACTGACATTGGATCACAAAGTGGCTACATACTCTTTTTGGTAGGTAACAACAACCAATATATGCCAATAGCCTGGCAATCTAAACGCATCAAAAGAATAGTCAAGAACTCTCTTGGTGCAGAGACTTTGGCCATGGTTGATCTCACTGAAGCCTGCCTCTATTACAGAAAATTGGTATTAGATCTGTTACAACTGGAAGATAACCCTACTAACATCAAGATAAAATGCAAAACTACTAACATCAAGATAAAATGCAAAACAGACAATTCCTGTTTGTATGATGTGGTGCATTCTACTACACAAATACTTGACAAACGACTGCGAATTGAAATGGCAATTCTTAGAGAAATGGTTGACAGAGGAGAAATTAGAGATATCTTGGATACCCACTGATAAAGATTGCTGATGGTTTAACCAAAAAGGGAATCCCCTCCTTTAAAATTCTTGGATTCACATCTGAACCAAAGGAATCATCAGTTTAATTTTAAAATGCAGAGTCATTCAATTTTGTTCGGCCATTTTCCTTTTTTTTCTTTTCTCTGCAGATAACTTTTTGATGCTGTCTCCTGAAAAGTCCATCCTTAGTACCAGAAGGGAAAGTGGGGAAGTGTTAATGTCCCATCCTAGTTACCCTGCCCAAGGACAGACTGATGATTTCCCCTTGTATTGGAGGAGGGCAGCGAGGGGTCAGAAGGGAAACAGACAGTTCTTTACTTCTCTTCGAGACAAGTCGCACGCGTCGATACTCTGAATAAACATCTTTTCCATTCCCCACATCATCGTCTGGATATTATTTATTTCACTTTAACAATAATATTTAATTTAACTTAATAACAAGTAATAATATTGAATTTAATTTAATAATAAATAATATTGAATTTAATAAATAATAATATTGAATTTAACTTAATAAATAATAATATTGAATTTAATTTAATAACAAATAATAATATTGAACTTAATTTAATAATAAATGATAATATTGAATTAAACATAACAAATAATAATATTTAATGTAATAATAAATAATAATATTGAATTTAATTTAATAATGAATAATAATATTGAATTGAATTTAATAATAAATAATATTTAATTTAATAATAAATGATAATATTTAATTTAATTCTATTAATGGAAGATTTAAAAAGAAGAGGAAAATTTGACCAACAAACAAACAGCTAGGACTGCTACCATTTATTTCAAAGAGTTAATATACAGTAAGAATCCCTAACTTCGAAACCTTGTGTTTTTACTTTCCATTATTATTTTAATGGACAATTTTTTGTAATTTTTTTAATTTATGCTAATCTATGCATTCCCTTAAATTGCCTTTTCTAGAATCAAACAGTACCTGCAGGTTATCGCCTCAAACCAACACTAACTGCCAGTGTAAGTCATATTATTTTATTTCAGCCACAGTTGTGAAATTGTTTTACCAAAATCTGGGGTCAATTATTTTGACTGAAAGAGCTTATCAACGGCATTTTCATGTAAGAGATAGCTCAAGTCACAACACAATTCAAAACATTGTGTGCTGATTTGAAGGCCAAGAAGTTGTACTTGATCTTCTGTGAGCTGGTAGACCTTGAAACATCACAAATGACAATAGGGAAAGAGTATGAGAGAGAGCGTGGAGCAGTATCCTGAAACATCGATTCGACAACGTTCCACACAACTTGGGATATGTCGAAGCTCACTACACAATAGTTTGCTCAATCCTTGGAGCCTGAAGATTTTCAAACAAGGGTTCAATATGCAGTTCAAATGCAAGAACTTGTTCGAAATGACCTCAATTTTCTGCAAAAGTTGATCATGGTAGATGAAGCCCATTTTCATTTGAATGGATCCGCGAACGAACAAAATTTCAGATTTTGGGGCTCTGAAAATCCAAGGGCAAGCAGTTGCATCCCATAAAATGCACTGTAGGTGTTCAGTAACGGAGGACCTTATATTTTGAAGATCAAGAGGAAAATACTGTCACTGTTACTGGAGAGAGATACTGGACTATTACAGACTTTCTGCACCCACAAATTCAAAATAGGCCTGGATTATGGTTCCAACAAGATGAAGCAACAACATTATCTCTTGCTATGGTCTTAAATAGTCACCACATTCCCCAGATTTGACTAGTCCCCAATTTTTTTTGTGTGTGGATATCGTAACGAAAGAGTTTATGTTAACAAATCTCAAACCCTGCAAGAATTGAAGGAAAACATCAGGAACGAAATAAGGGAGTTAAATTGCAATCCAGAGATTCTGCAATCTGTCATGAATGATGTTTTGGAAAAAGCACAAATATGCAAAGCTGAAAATGTCAACATTTAAGACATTATTTTACATGAATAAGGATTTGAATTTTGCATTTTTTAAAAAGATTTCCCAATGTCTTAGTCAGATTGTGTCAAAATTACAGAAAGATATCATCGAAAATAATCTATTTAAGTTCAAAATCCTTCAGTGATTTTTTGGACACCATTTATTTTTTTGTCGTTACAGCTGAGACATCACACACATGATCTCCTGAGATTTTGAATGTTATCTCTGTCTTTCTCTTTTTTTATGGTTCATTTTTCTCCCCACCAGTGATGTTACTTCTCATGAATATACATCCATACATCTGCGCTATGTTACAATTTAAATTTTATTTAACACTGGCATGGTAACCCGATGTTGCCTGAGATTGAGTGATGATCAACAAATGTTTCATGCTCCCATGTTTTTAGTCATTTAAATCGGTGAAATCTTAAATTTTTTTGAATCAAATCGATTTTAGTTGGGGACCAAGAAGTGCAGTGACTTAGCCTAAATTGTAGAGAACCTATTATTGATTTTATAAAATTTTTATATAATGGCTTGAATCAAAGTTAAAAATACAAAAATGTATCATATTTCAATTGGGCTCTCAACAGAATCATTAATTTTGAATGGGCTGCACTTATTGTTGATTTTATGTCAGGCCTTACTGCTTATGCAGTGATAGTGGCTTTAATTTAAGTTTAGAATGAAAAAGTCGAGTATCATGGTTCAATTGTGGAAACATTCATTTTGAATGTGCTGCTGTCATTTCAAAGAACTTATTGTTGATTTTGTGTATGTCCTTACTGCTTGTGCAGTGATAGTGGCAGCGATAAGGGGAAAGAGAATGTCAAGACTTAACAGGTTAAAGACGAGGAATAAAAATTAAAAGAAAACAAAGAAGAAGAAAAAAGAAATTTGCATGGGCAAGGTTTTCCACACGATGAATCCAAAAATCACATTAAAAACCTCTGAAAAGTAACTGTTTCTGAGTTATTGAACCTTTAAGCCGAGATTTGGGTATTGGTCTAAGGCGACCCAAAAAAACATGTGGCACTATTGGAAATTGAATTTTTTTTCTTCCTAGATATTCTTGATAGTCTGAACTTAAATTTCTCAAAAAAAAGTGTTTGGTTCTTTCCTCGTTAGTTCACAATCAAACTTCAAAGATGGGCAGTTTCACGGGCCACACTTCCAGACAGAGCAGTGTATAAGGAGTCACTTGACTTCACCATAAACAGTAAATCTTGAATTTATTTTGACTTCCTGTTCATTTAAGAAGTGGTATTGCTGCTTTCTGGTGTTTCTTTAAGTTGGCTGAAACTATTTTGTTTGTTTTTTTGTTTGATGCAAGGATGTAAGTAGCAGGTAAAGCCAAGTAACCGGATAGCTCACAATCGAACCTCAAAAATTGGCCAATCACAGTGGACAATCCCAAATAATAACTGTATGTGGTGAGGATACAATGTGTTTGTAGCATTTATGAACACTTAAAAATTCTCACAGCCCCTGTGATTAACCCATTTTTTAGGTTTAATCACTCTTGAGATGGCGCAATATTTAGAAACCAAAGACTACACAGTTACTCCAGGGTTCATGCTTTGCCGACAATGTGACAAATCCTACCAATATCTTATCAATGAACGTTCCTCTGAGAGGTAAGGGTATCATGGTCTGGATGATTTAAGATAGAATTACCCAGAAGGACAAAGGAGTCGGTATGATTACACTGCCACAAGAAATGGGAAGGGGGTGTGTGAAAACATTTGAAATCATCTTTAAGGATTGGAAGTTAACATGTCAAAAACATGAATTTTATCTACCATAGAGGAAACATATAGAAAAGAAACAACGAAAGAGGTCAGCATAAGGGGGCCTGGGAACAAATTAGCACATAGCGTCTCCAGTCAGGTATATACACACACACTTATGTGTATCAGCAAACTAGTTAAACACACACACACACACACATACGTGCATTAGGGTAGGTCGATTTTGGTACCCCGGTGAGACAATGGTGATGATAGTTGGGGTTTGACAGAGAAAAGACCTACACGAAATATTTTTTTCAAAATCGTTATCTTTGCTTGAGTAAATGACTTTAAAAGTTGAAAAATTGAAGCGATTAAAAGTTTTTCGGTGAATTGTCAAGAACGTCCCGTCATCAAAACAATCCGTACTGTTAAGAAAATGGAATTATTATTTAGAATATTTTAAACTACGTTTTTAAATAAAATGAGTGAGGATAATGAATTAATAAAATGAATATTAAGTGTAAAGGCAAAATTATGTTTTTTTAAATAATAGCAACCAAAGTTCGCTTTTTCATTTCAGGAATTTTTTTTGGGTGGAGACATTTTAGATTTCACCGTCACAAAACACACTCGTTATTGATATTGAAAATGAACGTTTGTTTATTATTTAATTTGAAAATATTACGATTTAGGCTTAATTATTTCGAAAGGAAAAACGAAAAAGACTTGTTTAAAATATATATTATTATACTTCAAGTGTCTGCAGTGAATTTAAACATATTTGTTTTATCTTTTTTAATTTGTTTTTCTATTAGGTTGGTGCAAAAATAATATCATTTTTTTGACGTTCAAATGAACGTCAAAAACATTATTTTTGCACTAACCTAATATTTCACATCAAATTCTATTTGAATTTTTATTAAAATATGGTAATACTCCAGTTTTATATTAACAAAAAAAAAAAAATAGTCCATACAATTTTATTCTACACATTCTTAACAAAACATAACCACGTGAATTTTCAAGTTTTTCTACTTAATAAAAAAGTACTTTGCAGGAAAGTAGTGTCAAATTTTTATTTCTCTTATTTTTAGGGAGTAATTGTTTTTAAGCAGTATTTTTCTTCTAAAATTATAGTTTTAAAATCAGATAACCCTCAAAGATTAATACGAGTAAATAAGGAAACTGCTTTAAAAGTTTTTCGTTATTTGTGCTAAAATAACTTTATTATTTAGAAAACCATTCTTAACATGGGGAAGATAGGAGGTTGTGTTGTAACTATTTTGTACTTTCACCTAACAATTTAATAAACAAAAATTTCATAAAAATTAAATTTAACTTGAAAATACTATTAAAAATAACATGGTAACATAGATGCACAAGCACTGGTTTTTCAAACTCTAAACACTAAACATTCGTTTAAAATGGCACAGCTACAGCAAGATTGAATCTCTTTATGGATAAATTCATGTTATCGAAGAAGCTAAAATGTCTGAACTAAACATAACTATGCCTCTGATTTGGTTTGGTCCTCTCTCTTCAATACATCTAATTCAACTCTACAAAGTTTTTCATTATTTCTTATAACTACACTTATTTTTTTACATATGAAACTGGAAGATAGCCTAAAACAATTTCCTTCAGTTATAATCCATTTATTTATTTTACTTTTCAGATTGGAATGTCAGTAAAAGCACGACGTTCAGTTTTAACAAGTTGTTCACAAAATTTGCTGGTCCACCTTGTCGTTTGGATGAAAAAGCACCCCCAACTTCACGACAAGTCATTCAGTTTAGTTATCTCTACTTAAAAAATAGTGAGATTTCTAAGTTAATTGCTAAGGAATTAATTAGTATTTGGCAAGCAGTTAATCCACAATTGTCCTTGTTAGGGGAATGTTATATAGGACAGAAGGTCAATATATTTTGCTATAAAAGGGCCAAACATATTGACAGGAAATCTCTTGCAGCAATCAAAGTGAAAAGAATGAAGGAACTGCTAGACAGATTGTTTGATTTTCTTGTAGCTGTAAACTTCCTGTCTTGAGATGTGATGACTTTGCAGTAAAGTGCAAGACAGAAAATTGTCAAAAAGGAGGTAAAATTAATTCTATAGATTCACCTGCAATTATATTCCTTTTTTGTGGAAAATAAAATAATATATTGGTATTTATTATGTAATCTGGCTCTATTAAACATGAAAATTCTGCAATTTTCAGGTTCCACTAGAGGAACTGCAATTTAGAGAAATTTTTAAATTAATTGATGGAACAACAAAAAGCCTAACAACATTTACTGGTCCTTTGGGGAAACTTTATGAAGATTTGCCTGAAATAGAATTCTAAAAAATTAGTGTCCCTCCCGATCATCATTATCTGACAGCAGAAGAAACAAATAATTTAAGTGTGAAGACCAGAGGCTACTTTTTGAGTGTGCTGTTGGCATTTCTCGAGAAATTAACCTAAGATATGCAGCTTAGAAAATTGGGCCCTTGAATCAAGCAAGATGGCTAACATAAGCCACAAGGTGTCTATCCTCAAACTCTATGATAAATTAAACATTCTGGTCAAATTTACCATTCAAGTGTATGCAGTCAGTTGGTTTGAGATCAAAATCGACAATAATTTTTAAAATTTTTTTTAAATCAACAGTATATTTTAATATGATTCAGAGAACAAAACAGTTAACTGAAGTCCAAATTACTGTTTTAAACAGTTCAAAATATAGTGCTTTTGTACTACTTCCGGAAAATATCATAATATCGATGATAAACTCAGATGAATTAGATGTGAGAGATGAGGGCATTCACACGATTTTGTCCATTAGGTAAATAAATAAATTTCTTTAGTTTTCTCAATTTACTCAAACAATAGTCAGTTTTATTCATTTCATATCACAAAAATATAAAAAAAAATATAAGTGTTTTCAAATAATTGTTTTTTTTTTTTGTGTTGTTTTTTTCCAGAAATAGTAAACAACTCAAAAAATAAGATTGAAAAAGATTACTGCTATCAATTTTGCAGCCACACACTCATCAAATTTGATTAATTTTTCTCAAAAAGTTGTATATGGGCAGGAAGCCTTCATTTTCCTCGAAAGGAAATTATACAGAACAATTTAGTTCTATTATAACAGGTTATATTATTGCATTTAATAAAAAATTAAAATACATGGTTCTGTAACTTGTATCAAGTTGTTATATTGTGTAATACATCTTCACATATCTTTTTGAATTGAGAAATTTAAAAGACTTAGTTGTTAATTAGCTTTTTTTACAATTTTTGTTTAATTAATGCAGTAAAAGTTGAGATTTTGCTAGTTGTGATTCATAATTAAAATTATAATTCATGTATTTATTTTTCTTTCAATGTATTTCTTATAAATATATCAATTTTAATTTGATTTTTTATGAAAATAGTGAAATTTCAAAGTCAGTGTTGTGTAAAATGCTATGAAAATGAAGGATTTCTCAGCATTTTTCTACACGATTTTTAAAATTAAATGCTCAATTTTCTGTTCAAGATAGGAATCTAATTTTTGGTATCGGTTCTTATCGCATCAAATCCTAACTATCATCACCAGTGCCATGTTGATTTTCTGAAAAATGTTGCAAATCGACCTGCCCTAACGTGTATATATATATATATATATATATATATATATAGTGTTATAATGGAATAATTCTAGGAGGAAATCCGGGTATGAGAGCTCAATGTGGTAAACAGAGCAATAACATAAAACTATAACACGGAAATTACATAATTGTCGATGCAATAATTTATTTCAACCTTATGGTATTTTCAAGCATCTAAACTAGACAGTATCAAAAATGTAATTGTCTAGTTTAGATGCTTGAAAATACCATAAGGTTGAAATAAATTATTGCATCGACAATTATGTAATTTCCGTGTTATATATATATATATATATATATATATATATAAAAATGAGAATGTATCTAATTTAATAAATAAAACCTGAGACGACCTTATGCAGGGATAATTGAGCTGTGTCTTTTAATCATAAGTCAATGAAATTTAAAATTAAAACTTGCAGTAATGAAAATTAAAGATCCAAAAAATAATTTAAAAAATTAAAGAAAAGAATAGAAAATATAAAAATATAAACAATATATAATAAATAAAAATATATCAAAGGATAATAAAATAATAAAGTAAATAATAATAATAATAATAAAATAATGCAAAAAAATAAAAACGAAAAAGATTGATAAGATTTAGAGATGTAACCTTATAAAATATAATACATTATAAAAAGACGAAATATAAATAAAGATATAATGAAATAAGGAAAACATAAGTAAAGATAAACATAATAATATTGATAATATAAAGAAAATAATAAAGTAAGAAATTATAGAATAAATTAGTAAAAAGCAGAGCCATAGTAATAGATAATAAAAATAAATATATAAATATAAAAATATAATGTTTGGGAAGTAATAAAAATATGTAAAATACCAAGTAGAAAATAAACCAGAATATCTGGATAAAAATAAGAATAAGAATTAATGATTAGAATGACATAATAGGAGATAAAAATTAAAATGCAGTCATTATGGAAGTGGGATAGATGTGTTAAATAAGTAAGAGTTAAAAAATAATGCAATTTTTTAAAAAATTTTTTAAGATTAAAAATTACTAGCAAGATAGAGTTAAAATTTGGTTAAAAGACTAAATGGTGGTAAAAACAATATAGTTGGGAATGATGGTGGAGGAGTACAATGACAATAAAGAGTAATAAATCTAAGAGGGGAGTTATCAATTGGAGTTATGAAAGTTATAAACAAACAAACGGTAAAGGTAAACTAAGGAAAACAAAAGAGTAAGATATAACATATTAGAAGGTAATAAGAGGAGAGGCAAGATATGCAACAAAATCCACATTGCAAAATGACAATCAACACATAATTTTGCGTGTTATAAAAAGTTCATAAAAGTACAAGGTAACAATAAGGATAAAGAAAGCACAAAGTTATGAAAGGAAATCAAAGTGGCTAAGAAGGTGGGATTTATAGTGTCCACAGTTAATTGAGGTTTCATTTTTTTTATTAAGGGGCTTATCTCTTTATGACCCGTTAACTGGTGTTGCTCGGTGGAAGCCTGCTCCCCCTTGCAAAAAAGTAAATTATGGTTATTGTTAGTGGCCACTAGCAGCCATGACCAACATGAAATAATCTGGCTTTCACTGGTGATTAGTGCTGGTTTGAGGTGATAATCTGCAGATACTGTTTGAACCTAAAAACAAAAGCAATTAAGGGAATGCGTAAATCAGTATGAATTAATAAAATTATGAAAAATGGCCCATTCGAATAATGATGGGAAGTAGAAACAAGTTTAAAAAGTTAGGGATTCTCACTGTATATGGACTGATTATAGTGATTGAAATCAGTGGTAGCAGTCCTAGCTGTTTCCGTTTGTTGTTCAAGTCTTCCTCTTTTCTACTCTTCCACCAATAGTATTAAATTAAATTCCAGTTTATGTCCTGTTTTTTTAATGTGTAAAACAAAACAATTACGACTTTTTTCACTTCACTTCTTCGAGTATTGTCATGTTAACAAGAATGGCATTTGGAATAGACATCCTAAACTTCCCACCCTAAGAACGGCGTTCAGAATAGACAACCTAAACATCCTCATGTAAAGAACGGCTTTTGGAGTAGATAACCCCCTTTTTTTTGGAGAGGGTAAATAATTCCCCTAAATTTAGCCATGATAATCATATGCACCTGAAAATAAAAAAAAGTAATAATAAGGTGGGGGGGGGGAGCGTTAGTAGAAGAGAAGTAGATTTGTTTATCGCGCGTGCATACAAACATGGCAGCCAATGAATTACAGTCCATAATACATGTATCCACCGAATTTTTTTTTTTTTTTTTTTTTTTTTACATAGACGTCACCACTTACCAAGGCCGATAGGTCACTCAAGGATAAGGGTTAAAGAGTGTAGAGTAGTCAAAAGGACAATATAGTAATCGATAGTAATGGAAGTTCGGTAAATTTGTTAACTTAATTGGAACGGCTCATCAGAAACTTGTTCACGTTGGACTTGAAGACAACCATGTTATAGAAAGCTGGAAAGCAGTTAAATGGAAGACAATTCCACAGGCGTGCAGTTCTAAGGAAGAAGCTTTGATCATGGAATCTATGTTTAGGTTTAGGTACAGATAAAGAGTGGGGAAAATTATTGATAATGTTTTCAGCTAGTCTAGTGTTTCTTGTAAAAGTTTGGCGAGGGGGGACCATAGATTGAAGCTCAGTTGAACACTTTCCATGAAAATAACGATAAAGCAGAGACAAACTCGCAACATCTCTTCTATGAGACAGAGGTTGCAGCGAAGAGAAAAGGACATCTCCTACGAGGCTACAAAGTCTATTTTGAACTCTATCAAGGCAGGACAAGTCTTTTCTAGCAGCTCCTGCCCATATGTGGCAACAGTACTCCATCCTTGGACGTATCTGGCTCTTATATAGATAGAGAATTGCATCAGCAGTGAGATATCTACTGGATCGATAGAAGGATCTGACCATTTTTCCAGCAGCCTTGGCAACAGATTTGATGTACGTATTCCATTAAAGATCAGGAGTAAAGGTCAAGCCCAGAAGCCTGTCAAAACTTGAGGCCTCCTGAAGACAAGAGCCATTCATTTCAATTGATGCCAGATGTGGATCAGAACGTTGATGATGTAAAGATAGAAGCTTGGTTTTAGATGCATTAAAAGTAACCAGCCACTCCTTTCCCCATTGTACAACGTGATCAAGATCAGAGGAGAGAGAATCGGAGAGAACTTGGTCGTTTACTGTCTTAGATGTGCTACCATAGATGGTAGTGTCATCAGCATAAATGTCTACAAATGATGTAAGGATGTGATTTGGAAGATCATTAATGTAGATCAGGAAAAGAGTTGGGCCCAGGATGGACCCCTGAGGGACTCCAGCATTAATACTGTGAGCTTCTGATTTTTGCCCATCAACTACTACTCTTATGAACCTATCAGAGAGAAATGATTTAATAATTGAGAAGACATTTCCAGCAATACCATAGCTGGAGATCTTGTGAAGTAAACCTTTATGCCATACCTTATCAAAGGCCTTTGATATGTCAAGAGCAATTGCCCTAGAAAGGTTGCCTCTGTCGAGAGATTCCCTAATCCTATGAGATATAACTGTAAGCACATCTGCTGTAGATCTAGCAGAACGGAAACCATATTGTGTGTCACTAAGAAGGTTATTTTTGCTGAGATGGTTGATTACTTCTCTATTTAACAGATTCCAACAACTTATGACGCACAGGAGACTTATTGGCCTGTATTGAGAGGGGGATGAACGATCACCCGAATTCTTAAATACAGGGCATACTGATGAGATTTTCTTAATCAGCATAGTCGAAAACCTACAAAAGATGTCATTCTAAAGAAAATTGTGGAGGTGGACCTAATGTACAACTTTACCTCCACTCAAAAAAAAAAAAAAAAAAGTTAATGTGTGCACAATTTCAATAATCAGTCCAGAAAAGAAAATTAAATAAAATACTCCAGAATTCAAAATTAGTGAAAACACAAGTATATACAGGGCTCTACAGACAAACTTATCTTTAGTTGACCTTTGACAACTAAATATTTTCGTTTATGAGCCAAATAGAAAAGTTACTAGCCAAACCTATATGATTTTTAGAATATGACATCTTAGTTCTGTGAAAGACTTTTCTGTGTGTTTTTTTTTTTTAATAAGTGTCATTCTAAATATACAACAAATTTTATGTTGATACTTAAAGGTATAAACATTCTAATTTCTTCAGATATTTTTTAAACAGCCTTTCTTAAAAAAAATTAATATATTGTTCTATTAAACTTTTGTTGTTTAAATAATTTAACTTTGTTCTTTTTATAAAAAAAAAAACGTTGAAAAGATATTTTCATTCAGTAGTGAGCTTTGGAAGATTGTCGGTGAAAGAAATACAATCGCCAAAAGATAAGCATTTCATTATTTCTAGTCGCCACTTTGAAAAATCACTCGCAAATGTGACTGTTTCACTTGCAATGTAGAGCCCTGATATAATAAATCAGTGTTTCCATATGCAATGAAATTCTATGTTAAAACTGTAGCATAGGTAATCAATGTAAAAAATCTAATTGTCAACGATTATAGTAAATGCTGAAAAAAAATAAAAGCAAAGGAAAACGTATTTTTTTTTTTGTTTTTTTTTTCAGGGCAGGTTTTTATTTGGGTGGGGGATAGTCCTGTGTCGGTATTTTGTACATCTTTACATTTTTTTTAGTGTTCCTGACGTGCAAACAAAGACGGAGAAGATGTTATGCATATAAAGCTTTTTTACTTGTGCACATTTGTTCCAGTAAATAAGGTTAACAGTATTTAATTGTCTGTTTACGAGCGGTTAGCGTGTTAGTATTTCTTTCTTTTTTTCTTTTTTGTAGCACTAGTGTCTCATGGGGAGAGCAACGCCATTTTTGTAAACTTTTAGAAGTGTTTGTTTCTTTAGAAATTAGTTTCATTCTGGAATATGAGAATAGTAGGTTTCAGTCAATCAGGCAGAGTGGAACATGGCTAGGGAGCTGTTATTATTAAGGATTCAGAAATTGGAAAGAATATGTTATGTCTATGTATGTCTTAGGCAGTTATGGAGGGTGTAATCACACTATAGTATATCGTACAGTATATCGATACACTAAGGCTGACTGGGATAGCTTCCATACATTTATATCTGATCTACCTCTGCATTCCATGTTTAAAAAGGATGTGTCCTCTATAGTATTAGACCTGACGGAATGGTTAATTGTAGGTATAGACCGTTTCATACCCTCGAAAAAATTCAAGCAAAAACCTAACAGCCAGCTATGATTCTCTCCAGAATGTGCTGCTGCCATTGCGCACAGAAATCACTTTTTCCACTGCTTCCAACATAATAGATGTATGGAAACTAAAGCCGCTTTCAGGACTGCCAGCAACCATTGTAAGAAAGTAATAAAGAACGCTAGAGAGTTGTATGCTCAATCTGTTAAGTCCAAAGTAGCTGAGCAGCGGCTTGGTTCCCACCAGTTTTGGCAAATAGCAAACAGAATCCTGAACAGAAGCGTGTGCTCCATCCCAACTATTATCAATGGACCTGAGGTAATCTCGTCAGCATCAGACAAAGCCAAACTCTTTGTCAAGAACTTTGCAGCTAATTCTACCCTTTGCGACCAAGGCCGCCAACCCCTAATATTTCCTCCTGTATCAGAAAACACGCTATGTGATATACGTATATCTGTACGTGATGTTGCCAAGCTAATCAAAAACCTTGATTCCAGTAAAGCAACTGGCCCTGACGGTATTCCAATCATAGTACTCAAAAAACTTCAACCTGAACTAGCGTCCATACTTACAAAACTATTTAAACGTTGTCTTAAGGAGAATAGTTTCCCATCTCCCTGGAAAATTTCATCAGTATGCCCTGTATTTAAGAATTCAGGTGATCGCTCATCCCCCTTTCAGTACAGGCCAATAAGTCTCCTGTGCGTCATGAGTAAGTTGTTGGAATCTGTGTTAAATACAGAAGTAATCAACCATCTCAACAAAAATAACCTTCTTAGTGACACTCAATATGGTTTCCGTTCTGCTAGATCTACAGCAGATGTGCTCACAGGATTAGCGAATCTCTCGACAGAGGCAACCTTTCTAGGGCAATTGCTCTTGACATATCAAAGGCCTTTGATAGGGTATGGCATAAAGGTTTACTTCATAAGATCTCTAGCTATGGTATAGCTGGAAATGTCTTCTCAATTATTAAATCATTTCTTTCTGATAGGTTCTTAAGAGTAGTAGTTGAGGGGCAAAAATCAGAAGCTCACAGTATTAATGCCGGTGTCCCTCAGGGGTCCATCCTGGGCCCAACTCTTTTCCTGATCTACATTAATAATCTTCCAAATCACATCCTTACATCATTTGTAGACATTTATGCTGACGATACTACCATTTATGGTAGCACTTCTAAGTAAACGACCAAGTTCTCTCCGATTCTCTCTCCTCTGATCTTGAGCACGTAGTACAATGGGGAAAGGAGTGGCTGGTTACTTTTAATGCATCTAAAACCAAGCTTCTCTCTTTACATCATCAACATTCTGATCCACATCTGGCATCAATTGAAATGAATGGCTCTCGTCTTCAGGAGGCCTCAAGTTTTGACAAGCTTCTGGGCTTGACTTTTACTCCTGATCTTAAATGGAACACGTACATCAAATCTGTTGCCAAGGCCATTGGAAAAATGGTGGGATCTTTCTATCAATCCGGTAGATATCTCACTGCTGATGCTATTCTCTATCTATATAAGAGCCAGATACGTCCAAGGATGGAATATTGTTGGCACATCTGGGCAGGAGCTGCTAGAAATGACTTGTCCTGCCTTGATAAAGTTCAAAATAGACTTTGTAGCCTCGTAGGAGATGTCCTTTTCTCTTCCTTGCAACCTCTATCTCACAGAAGAGATGTTGCGAGTTTGTCTCTGATGTATCGTTATTTTCATGGAAAGTGTTCAACTGAGCTTCAATCTATGGTCCCCCCTCGCCAAACTTTCACAAGAAACACTCGTCTAGCTGTACACAGTATCAATAATTCCCCCCACTTTTTATCTGTGCCTAAACCTAAACGTAGATTCCATGAACAAAGCTTCTTTCTTAGAACTGCTCCCCTGTGGAATTGTCTTCCGTTTTCCTGCTTTCCGGCTGACTACAATATTGTTGTCTTCAAGTCTAACGTAAATAAGTTCTTGATGAGCCGTTCTATATAAGTTATCAAATTTACCAAATTTTCATTACCAATGATTACTATATTGTCCAATTTCTACTGTACACTTTTTAACCCTTATCCTTGAGTGGCCTCTTGGCCTTGATAAGTGGTGATGCCTATGTAAAAAAAAAAAAAATGTAGAATTGAACCTGGTGACAACTGGTAGCGGTTGTTAGAGTTATCGAACTTCTATATATTTAGTTATTTCCTTTGGCTCGAGTGGATATTCAATATGACTTCCAGCTATCAGTAACGTGTGTTCATCCAATGTCATAGATGTACTAAGTGAACTAACATTGGTTGCAGAGCGTTGTTCTTTCGTGTTACAGATATTATATCTGTTCAACTTATGTTGAAACACAATTGAAAAAAAGATGGCATCATTTACAAAACAGCCACCTATTTTGCAGAATGAAGAAATATACATTGAATGGAAACAAGACATAAGTATATGGTCTATCTTCACGGATTTACTAAAGGAAAAACAGGGCCCAGCAGTATTTTTGCCATTGCCACAAAACATAAGAATGCGTTTGACACTTAGACATCATCAGATATTGACCGAACTGATGGATTAAAAATAATTATAGACAAGTTGGATGAGATATAAGGGATGAAAACACAATGGCATACTTGTCATTCAAGGAATTTTACTCTTACAAAAGAACTCCTGGAATAAACATGAATGAGTTTTTGGTGTGTTATGAATCTTTGTACCAGAAATTACGTAAATACTGAATTTCTCTGCTGGAAGGAGGTAAAGCTTTTTCTTTGTTTTAAATGCAACGAAGAAGAAAACGAAAAATTAGCGCGAGGACAACATGTGGAAGTTTTTGCAGCAATGAAGAATACTTTAAAAAAGAAGTGGTTTCTGATATTTATACATTGCAAAACAGTTCCCGCTATCAAGGAAGAAATTGAAACTAAATTTCAATCGAAACAGAAGTAGAATAAAAACTCTATTGAGGAAACAAAACAAATCCAATGGACAGACAATGTGTTGTTTTAAATGTGGTTCTATTAGGCATTTTGTCAGAAACTAATAGTTTTAGTCCTAAAAATATTAACACTGTTGTGGATTCAGACCATGTACACCTCTTATTAATTTATTCCGAGTCCTGTTATCAAACATTGATAAATGATTCCAATATCAAAATGTCCAATCTTGTAAAAGAGACACTGAGTATGGCAGTGTTGAATTCTGCCTTTTCTAGAACTGTTACTGGGGAACTTTGGTTTAATGTATTTTTTGGTACATTAAATAAGCGGTTAGTGAAGACTTTTAAATCCAACAGGACATTTTGTTTTAGTGATGGAGAAGAGGTAAAGGCAATTAAAGGAGTTAAATTTCTGGTAACTATAGGAGGCGTAAAACGTGTCAGAGCATATGTAGAGGCTGACATTGTTAAAAATTATTTACCCTTGTTACTAAGTTATAAATCAATGAAAACTGCTGGCACGATACTACATTTTAAAAGTGACAGCTGTAAGATTTTAGGCAGATTTATAAAATTGCAAAAGACAACTTCTGAACATAATAGTCTTCCATTGACAAATATGCTTTTGCAGGTTGAAAAGTCACCAAACTTTGTGTTACATTGTGAAGCCTTAAAAAAATGCTCTAGAATGGAGAAAAGAACAAAGGCCGAGAATTTACATAAACAGTTTGCTCATGCATCAAAAGAGAAATTGGTATCATTGATGAGAGACAGATGGGCCTTTCATGATTAGGAGTTTCTGGCTCTTATTAAAGATGTCTGTGATTCGTGTTTAGTTTGTTTAAGGCTTAGAAGACCCCCCCCCCTCTTCGTTTGGTGGTGGGATTGGCTCTTGGAAACCGGTTTAATGACACTGTATGTATGAACTTGAAAGAATTCAGACGTAACCAATGTGGATTTTACACTTAACACATCTACTAGGTACTCTGCTGCCAGGCTGATTAAGAGTGAAGAAATTATTTGCAACATATTTTTAATGTAGATAGCATATTTTGGAGTTCCCAAATGTTTCTTGAGTGATAATTGGGAGAATTTAATAACTATGGTTATAGAGAGATGAATGAAAAACTGAATATTAAAACCTGCACTACGGCTGCTGAAAGTCCATTCAGTAATGGCAGTGTGGAACATCGCAATCTAATATTGGCTGGAGCAATGGAAAATAATATTGGAAAATGAGAAATGTGAATCAGAAATAGCTTTCGCTTGGGCTGTTAGTGCCAAAAATACTCTTCAGAATCATTCTGGACAGAACCCAAATGAGCTTGTTTTTGACTCCAACATAAATATGCTGTCAGTGTTGATAGACCAGTTACCCGTATTAGACACTTCAACAACCAGTGATATGGTTAGAATAAATTTAAATGCCTTACATTCTGCGAAAAAAGGTTCATAGAGACTGATTCAAGTGAAAAAATTCGGAGAGCACTGCGATTTAATATAAGACATTATGTGGATGAATAATTTGTGATGGAACAGCGTTTAGATAAAATTATGACGGATGGCGTGGCCCTGCCAAAGTTTTGGGTAAAGAGGGCCAATGTATTGATCCGACATTAAGGAGCATTCTACATGATGCATCCCTGTCACTTGATGAAGGTGACCAAAGACCTTGGAGGGCCAAGGAATAAAGAAAATACAATTCCCTTAAATGAGATGAATGAAGTCTTGGAAGAAGTTGAAGATCAACATGATGAAAATTCCAACAGTAACAGGGAGGAAGTGAAAGACAAAAAAATACAAGGCCAAGTAAAGGGAAAATAGTGGAATATAAAATTATTGGAAGTAATGAGTGAAAAAAGAAAAGGTTATGAGTACACAACCAAAATCAACTGGAAATTATGGCCATTGGTGGATTATAGAACCAGCTGCAGAAAATTAATGTCCAATGTGTATCCATTGGGATAAGGTTGACTAGTGGCAAGAACATCCCCAAGTAACAGAAAGAGATCATGAAGAACATGTTTTCCTCACAACTGAACAAGAACAAACAAAAGATGTGATTGATGCAAAGGAGAAAGAAATAAAAAACATAAACTCATGAAGTGTATGAGTGTGTTCCTAACATACGTAAAAAATGCATATCAACAAGATGGGTTATAACAGAGGGAGAAGGGTTGATGAACCAAATAATATTCCTAGATCTGTTGGGTCTGCATTATCTGGTGAGTTGACTTTGTCCTTACATAGACCGGTAGCGCGGTTGAGCATTCAAGAAAAAAATCTTAAACTATATTAACAGTTGAGGAGAACAATTAGGAAAATGAACAAATGAGAACTTAGATACTCTCCTAAAGACATCTCGACCCCCAGCAACACATTCTACCTGAAATCCCTTATAAATAAAATGGAAGATGTTGTGAAACATATCAGATGGAAATATTACTTTTCTACTTCTACAGAAGACCCAAACGTAAATAATCACTATAGTCTGAAATCGTACAAATATTCAGACAAAACCTGTGAAATGGACTCCTTTAAAAAAGACCCTCTGGATTTAATTCCCTAAATCCGTTTTGCACATAATAGTGCCACTTTTCAAAGAAACTTATCCACTGACATCAAAAAGCTTAAGTTAAGTGAACACACCCTTACATTTGCAGATAAAAGTGGAAATATTTACAAAATTTATAACAACCAATACAAAAACCTTGCCTTAATCGTTAATGTTGCAATATTTTGGAACAAGAATGGAGTATGATCCCACACAGTCGGACGATTCTATTTATAAACAATGCTGCTAGGAATTGACGAATCGAATTAATTCACGTTCTGCTACCAACCAATCAGAAACCAGAATTGCTTCATAAATATTAAACCTTTTCTGCAGCAATTTCACATGTTTTTTTTTCCGTCTTGACACAGTAAGAATATTTTGCTCTGTGGAACTGTCCACTGCAAACAAGTCACCTCTCAGGACGTGTGTAACAACGAACCATTGGAAACTGTTCTGTCTACTGCAAACCAGTTACCTCTCAAGACTTGTTTAGAACAACGAACCATCTGAAACGTTTCTGAAACTAAACATTTTTATTCAACAAACAATAATAATTTTCTTGTTGATTGTGGGGCCACGGTACATGTGATTACAAAGAAATCTGATTTTATCAATTTTGACCCCAACTTTAAGCCACAAAATCATTTTGTAGAACTAGCTGACGGGAGTCGAGTAAATGATATCGTTTTGAAAAGAGGCAATGCGAAAATCTTGCTAAAGAACAATAAAGGTGAATTGTGTTTCTGTATTCTAGAAAACGCTCTTCTAATCCCAAAATTTAAACAAAATATATTTTCTGTATAAGCTGCCACAAAACAAGGTGCAAATATAAACTTTAGCACCAATAAATCAAAACTGGTATACCCGAATGGAACTGTATTCGACATTAAAGAAAATGGAAGACTATATTATTTAAATAGCGTAGTCCCATCGAAAACCGCCTGCCATGATCTATAGACATGGCATAAAATTCTTGGACACTGCAATATTCCTGATATCAAAAAGTTGCCGACTGCAGTTGATGGAATGAAAATACAAACATCAAAAAACTTCAACTGTGACGTCTGTACGCAAGGGAAAATGACAAACTATTAAAGCAAGGTACCAGACAAAAAGGCCAAAAAAATCCTATCAATAAAGCATTGTGACTTGAATGGTCCCGTGGAACCGATGCCCAGAGAACATTATAGATATGTTGAATTTCATAGATGACCATTCATGGTTTACTTTTTAAAGAACAAATCTGATACCCTGCTAGCAACTAAAAAATATTTAGCCGACATATATCCCTACGGTGAAGTCAAGTGTATTTGCTCTGACAATGGTACGGAATTTACCAATAAAGACAGTGAACTTTTACTAATTAATCATCATATCAGGCATGAAACATCAGCTCCTAGATTGCCACACCAAAACGGGACTGCTGAACGTGTGTGGCGGACACTTTTTGAAATGGCAAAATGCCTATTCATTGAATCAAAACTCCCTAAAAACCTCTGGACGTATGCACTTATGACCTATATACGCAATAGGTGCTTTAACAAAACACTATCTAAAACTCCATATGAATCTTTCTGTGGTAAAAAAGTAAATTTGAGCAGAATGCATATATTTGGTTCAACTTGCTTCGCATATATAGATAAAAAGAGTAAATTGAATATTAAAGCCGACAGAGATATATTTCTTGGATACGATAAAAACAGTCCAGCCAATTTAGTATTTTTTCCAGAAAAAAATAAAATAAAAAGAATACGATGTGTAAAATTCACAGACATATTTAATTTTACAGACGAAAACCCGTCATATGAAGAAGATGAAATTATATTCCCTCAAATAATTAAAACAAAAGAAGACAGTAAAAATAACAGAGACAAGAGTGTCCATGATGGTGATGATGATAAAGTCGAAAGATATCCCAAAAGAAATAGGTGTTGAGGTGGTGCAAATTAGGACTAATGAATTGAATTGAGAAAGAGACGAACTATGTGTTAAATTGAATTAAACGAACTAGGATTTATTTCGTGAAGAAACAAATGAAAGAAAAGGGTACAACGCTTGTTTAGTTTGGCGTGTGTCTCTCACTGTTAACTGGTGAGAAGAAAAGTGTATTGTTTGGCGTGCGTCTCTCGTTGTTAGTTGGTGAGAAGGAAAGTGTATTGTTGTGGAGAGAGAGACAGAGAGAGTGTGTGTATGAGTGTTTCGTTCAAACTCATCCATTTCATTTTAAAATAACAGGGTCACCATTTTCCTGTAGAGAGAATGGATGTTTTTGATATAACACGTGTTCATGTCCGCGTTCGGGTGTAACCATCGTTTGTTGCGGGACTGGTGGTGTAGAAAGAAAAGGAAATGGGTGTTCATCTCACGTTCGGGTCACTATCGTTTGTTCGCATGTGGGAAGAGAAGTGAGTAATGTAGTGGAACGAGAAATGGGAATGATAGTCCAGCGTGTAGACAAAGAAAAGGATAGAAGGTTGACATCAGTTAAACTGCGCATCATGTTAGCAGTCAGGTATTCTCAGGGACAAGTTGTATATATATAGAGAGAAAGAGTGAGAATGTCAATCCAGTTCATGGAGAGAGAAAGTGTATAAAGTGTATGTACGGTCTGTTAGCTTTTTGCCCCACATGGTAGCAAGTGGCGAGAGGCACGCGCCTGCCGAAAAGGTACTCTGTAGGTCCGTAGACCGCCCAGCTCGGAAGCTGGTCTGAAAAAGGGGTGGAAACAGCTTGTCTCTTCCTTTTATAGTTGTTTCCGGTGGTCTTTTGCGCATGTGTGGATTTCCTTTGAAAGGGAAGTGACGTTGTCGATGTGTGCGTACGTTAGCGTGTATGTGTATACACGTGAATGTGAGTGTATGTACGCGAACGTGAATATATGTATGTGTGTGGACGTGGGCACGTATGTTTGTGTGCAAGTAATCTGGCTTGAAATGTGAACGCATGTTTTTGTGTGAAACTAGAAAAGGCTCGCGCAAAGGTGACCCGATTTTTTTGTGGTTGACAATATAAAAGATTATCAAATCGACTATTGCTATTCAATGGAAAATGCGCCAAAAAGCTTTAACGAAGCAATTAATTCTGAACATTGTGATGAATGGAAAATTGCCATGAAAAAAACAAATAGATGCCTTAACCGAAAATGATACCTATACGGTAGTGCCTCTCCCAAAAGATAAACATGTTATTTCTACAAGATGGGTCTTTACAAAAAAGACTACAATATCAGGTGTAGAACAGTACAAAGCTAGATTTGTTGCTAAAGGGTACTCTCAGATTTACGGTATAGAATATTTTTCTACGTTTTCACCAACCACAAACCTAATGACAATCAGAATTTTACTGCAAATCGCATCACAATATGACCTAAACATCCATCAAATGGATGTAAAACATGCTTATTTGAATACCCCTCCAGAGAGATTCATAATAAAAAATAAAAATAGTGTGTGGCGACTTAACAAGTCATTATATGGTCTAAAGCAAAGTGCTCAGTGTTGTAATACAGTATTTCATGAATATATTATTAAACAACAATTTAGACAATGTGCTGTAGACCCCTGTTTATATACCGAACACAAAGACGATAAACTACTGGTTTTGGTTTTGTGGGTCGATGATATTTTAATCGAAGCAAATTGTGACATAATGTTAACCGATGTTAAGAACAAATTAAGTAAAAGATTCAAAATGACCGCTTTTGGCAAAATATCCTGGTTTCTGGGGATAGAATTTACTCAAAGCAAAGGACTTGTTACGTTGACTCAATCGAGATACATCGACAAAATACTATTAAAATTTGGAATGGGAGAATGCAAGAAATGCTCTACACCGGTCGAAAATGATATTAATAAAAATATATACACAGAATCTGAAATAATAAATGACACACAATATCGCGAAATTATAGGTAGTTTTATATATTTAATGACTGCAACCAGGCTCAACATATGCTATACAGTAACAAAACTGTCACAAAAATTATCACGACCGAGAATGAAGGATTTAAATAGAGCTAGACAAGTCCTGCGTTATTTAAAAGGAACTAAAGAACAGAAGTTAGTATTTAGAAAATCAAGAAATCCCCTAAAATTGGGTTTTTCGGATTCAGACTGGGGGAACGACGAAGATCGCAAGAGTATATCTGGATATTGTTTCAGATTCTCAGAAAATGGGCCTATTATTTCATGGAAATCTAAAAAGCAACAGATTGTATCTCTCTCTCTACGTGTGAAGCAGAATTTATCGTGATCACACACACGACCTAGGAAGCACTCTACCTTAAAAATATCCTAAAGACTATTTTTGAGCCAGCATTAAGTAAAAGCCCCATAGTAATTAATTGTGATAATCAAGCCAGTATAGTCTTAGCACAGAACATGATAATCAACCAAAGATCTAAGCATATAGATATAAAATACCATTTCATAAAAAATGAGGTGAAAAAGGAATCCATTATTTTGAATTACATATCATCAGAACAAAATATTGTTGATGTATTCACGAAACCCGCAACAAAACTTGTTGGGGGATTCGACTGAAAAATTTTTTTTCTTCTTCACGACCCTGTATATATATAGATTTCTTTCTATATATCAAAAAAAAAAAAAAAAAAAAAAAAATAGTCCGGGACAAGACGTTAAACTGTATCCATTTTATTTGTATTAACACTTTAAAATACTAGTGTGTAACTAATACTTTTGCTGAAATAAAAAAAAATTTTTTTTAAAAAGTCACTTTAAAAAAAAACAAACAAAAAAAACTCTTTGTAATTTTCCTTTTCGACAAAATACTTTTTGCATGCTTATTTTAAGGCGTGCAGAAATTACAATTGACTTTTAATTTTTTGTGTGCACATTAGTTTTCTTTCTTATTTTTCAAAAATGTCCTATCTTTTTTTTGCATTGTTTTCATTAACAACAAAAAAATTTTTTTTAAACGGGTACATATTGCATGTATGTTTATTTTTATGTATATTTATATGTATGCGTATTTCTTTTCTTTTTTTTTACAAAACTGCATAATCAAATTTAAGAAATGGCTTCTTTTTTCACATACCCACCCCTTTTTAAGGTTAAAATACCTTCCATTTGTTTTATTTCTCTTCTCTGTACACACATATATCTGTTTTGACATTCGAACACAATTAAAAATGGCCTGTTTTTACATGATCCAAATGATTTCTAATTTTTGTTATGTATAATTGAATATAAAAAAAAATGTTTATTTTTGAGCAGAACGGACAGAAAGGACTTCCCCATTATAAAAAATAGGGAGGATGCTGCAATATTTTGGAATAAGAATTGGGTATGATCCCACACAGTCGGACAATTCTATTTATAAACGATGCTGCTAGGAACTGACGAATTAAATTAATTCACGTTCTGCTACCAACCAATCAGAAACCAGAATTGCTTCATAAATATTAAACCTTTTCTGCAGCAATTTCACATGTTTTTTTCCGTCTCGACACAGTAAGAATATTTTGCTCTGTGGAACTGTCTACTGCAAACAAGTCACCTCTCAGGACGTGTGTAACAACGAACCATTGGAAACTGTTCTGTCTACTGCAAACCAGTCACCTCTCAAGACTTGTTTAGAACAACGAACCATCTGAAACTAAAAATGGCTTACACTTCTAGAATTAAGCAAATTAATGCATATAGCATCAAATCGCACCTTATCCGATATAAATAAGGAAGCCTCAAACCTTGCAGCGAAACTGAAAATTGATTACAGCACTAACCAACTAGCACAGAAGACAGCTTTTTTTACCTTGAAGAATCACAAACTTCATTTCCAAGATAGATCAACTTGTAGACTCATTAACCCAGCTAAGAGTGAAATGGGTCTAGCAAGTAAACATATCAGGAAGATTAATAAACATATAAAAAATAACTCAAATCTAAGGCTTTGGATTAATTTCCAAGCAACCATCCACTGGTTCAAAGTCATTCCCAATAAGGAGCAATGCAGATTCACTCAGTTTGACATCACAGATTTTTACCCTTCTATGAGCAGGGAAATCCTCGCCTACACATTAACTTCACCAGATTTTTCATTGAGATCAGTAAATGTGGGTTAAGAAATCCAATCATGAAAACCCCTTTTATGTTCCAATGGGAGCTTATGATAGTGCAGATGTGTGTGATCTAGTAGGCGTCTTTATTCTACACTCCCTGCATAACAAGTTCACCAATCATGAATTCGGCCTCTACCGAGATGACGGCTTGTGTCTCTCATGCAACCACAATAGTGAGGACTTAGACAACTTCAGAAGACAACTGACTGCATTCCTCAAAGAACTCGGTTTTAATATCACCATTGACACCAATATCATCGTGTTACATGTAAAACAGAAAGGAAAAAAAAAGTCACCTATGTAAACGAGAACCTCCCAAATTAAAATCTTGAATAATTATCTGAACTCAAATGTAAATTAATATGAGGCCAACTTCACAAATTGATAAAAGTTAATTATTGAATTTTAATTATAAGGTGAAGGTCAAATTATTCAAACTCGAGATATATGATGCCAAAACGTCCACCCATTAATATGGGAGGGGAGATTATCTTCAAAAGCTTCCTGAATTGATAATTGAGTGCCGGACTTATACTAAGTAGATATTAATAAGTACCTGGTACCTATTCCCCTCCCTCCTTTTTTTTAATGGAGAGTACATAATACAGTGGATGTGTTATCGGCAACTCCAGTAACTCTCGCTTCTCCTTTTTTGTCCCTCAGTCCTCATGCAAATGAGTGATTTTTCTGACAAAGGGTGAAGAAAAAGCTGCTTTAAACGTCGGTAGTACTTGGTAAACAGTAGTGTGAGATATCGGAAATTTTTCTGTCTCTAGTCTATGTCTATCCTTGTGGCTATGTCACTAGTAAGGGTGCTGGAGGTAAACGTTTTGTCTGGGCTGATGTTATCTGCCTAATAGTCAGGGACCCGAACCTTGGATTAACCACTAAGGAGGCTGTCCTATCAGCAGGCGCAAAGTACTGGGACTGCTGTATTGCCATTTGGTGAATGGACTCTGGACCATGCAGTAGTTTCAGGTAGAGCCTCTAGATGTCATACTAGTGAGTAATTGTTACGGCTTTACCTTTTCATGGGCTAGAAAAAAAAAAAAAAAAAAAATTCCTGTCTTTTTCTCTCTTACTTTCCCTCTTTGTACTGCTCTAACCAAGTATGCCGACCTGTTCCACAAATCCCAAAACCTCAACATGAAACATCTCCAGAAAAAAAACTTGAATAAACCTAGAACCCCAGCTTCCAACGTAGACCCCTACTACCAGGTCTTCTTCTCCAACATCAGGGGTCTACGTTCCAACCTTCCAGAGGTTGAAACCCAATTACAGGAGACGACACCGGACATATTCTTTCTAAGCGAAACTAGAATAGGGCCAACCACTTCCCTAGATGAGTTCATAATTAACGGATACTCTAATTTAACATCTACCCCAAGATCGCCATGGGCATCGAATATGTGCCTACACTAAAGATGGCTTCCCATGTGGCAGGGATATCTCTAGAGAAGATCCTAATTTACCTTATATGTGCTTCCGGGTTGCACTTGCTTACACCACTGCATTTATATTTGCCCTCTATCAGTCCCACAACAGCGGCGTTACTATCTTTAAGAGCATATCTGAGAAAATAGACCACATCCTGTCTGCACACCCCTCGGCTAACATCCACATCTGTGGTGACTTCAACGTCCATAACGTGGAATGGCTGATCCACTCAAATAAGACAGACGATGAGGGGAGGTTCTGCCATGATTTTGCCATTGCTTATGACCTCACTCAGATTGTTCGCGAGCCCACCCGTGTGCCCGATACAAGGAAAATCCAGCTTCTCAAAAAGGGTCCATCTGGATAGAAACAAACATAAAAATTGTCTCCGTCATGAAGGATTTCTCCTTCGCTGATAGAGAACAGAAAAGGCGAAGTATAGCATCAGAATATTACACTGTGATCTTGGCCCAATGTCCAGGTAGAGAAATAAAAAAAACGCCTTAAATTGGAAAGTTTAACAAAATAATGTGTCAATCCGTCAAGAAATGTAATTGAAAATAAAAACTCAATTTATCAAAAATTTGTGAACGATTTGTTAGCTTTAGCAAAAAATGTCTTTTGATATTTAAATAAGTGGACAAAAATACTTAATAATCACGTTTTCTGTTAGTGACGACACTTTCAATGAAATTTATTTTTGTCTATTTGTCGTAATTCTTAAGTTTCACACCCCTTAAGAAACAAAAGAAACAAACAAACAAAAATAAATTTCATATTTAAAAGTAATTTGATGTCCAAAATCTAAGGCATAACATTTTCAAAGGCTAATAATTATGACCTTCGGTACATAGGTGTAACGTTGGAGCACTACCTTCTCATCAAATGATCTGGATGAACTGAGCACTGAACGATTTTTGTTTTGTTGCTGCTGAAAGTCTTTGAACACAACTTTGATGTCAGATAGAAGTTTATCACTAGGTGGAGCCTTCAGCTTGGATGAGACCTGTTTCACAACTTCATCAAAGTCTGGCTCTTTGTCGAATCAAGATCTCTTGCAGTTCTTGAAAATCTTAATGAGAGAAGTGTTTGTCATGCCATTCATTATGATTATGTATCAAAAATAAAATAAAATGTGAGATGTTGAAGAATTGAAAATTAGAAAAATGGAAATATTTAATTATAATGGATAAATTTTTTAAAAATCAAGAATTTTTTCCGGTTTACAGTCAGTATTATATGAATATAACTTTAAAAAAGTTAAATCAGGATTTTCCAGAAAACAGTGCAGTTTCATGATTTTTCTGATGCCAGATTTGGATTCTGCACCCTAAAAAACATAGGAAAAGTGGTCTAGATGATGAAATTTGAGTAAAATGACAAGAATTATTTGGATTTATAGTTTCAACAGTCATTGTAGGTTGTCCAAAATTACGGAAAAATGGGCAAGTTCAAATTTTTTCAGTATGTTAGAATTAAAATGATTCTCAAGAGCAAATCTTTTCACCCAATTCGATTATGACAAATAAGAATATAGACAGAGTCTAGATTCTTATTTATGGAGCATGAGAAATTTCATCTTGGAGCTTTTTTGCAATCTTTCATTAAGATATACCGGCCAGAGGCAAATTTTGTGCTTTTTTATAGAAAAAATGATCATTTTTATGGTAAATTTTGTGAAAAAATCCCCCTCCAAAATAGGTCAAAAACTTGTTCATATGTTCCATTTTTTATAATGAAGTAAAGTTAAGGAATCTGGCATTATCTAAGGGGCTTATAAGATATATTTAGGGATTTCTGGAAGAAATTTTTAGCAATTCTTCAGGTGCATCCAAATTTACTCCTTGGTAAAATCACTGTAGTCGTAATTTCACAAAAATTTGAAATTTGCAAACTTTAAACAGGCATATCTTGAGAAATAATTGAAGTTAGACGACAAATGAGCTCATTTTTTGCAACTTCAGACTCTGAGCTATTCATATATGTTTCATAATGATTTAAGGAAGTTGCTAAAAATCCACATGTCCACTTGCCAGCCTACTGTGAGATGAATGGGGAAACTATCGGGGAATGGTTTCTCTCTGCTCTTCTCTATGCCTGTGAGATTTGGACAACATATAGGAAGCATTTGAGACATCTCGAGCGGTTTTACCAGATGTGCCTACAGCGAATCCTAGATGTGTGCTGGCAAATGTATGTCAGTGATGTTGAGGTTCTTGAACAGACCCAATGTCTAAGCATTGAAGTTCTTATTATCAAACATAGACTGAGATGGAGTGGTCATGTGGTAAGGATGCCAAACAATCGACTTCCCAAACAACTCCTTTATGGCGAGCTTACTGAGGGAAGTTTTCTGGCTCAAAGCCTAAAATGAGGTTCAAGGATTGTTTGAGGTCCACCTTGAAAAAATGTGAGATGGATGAGAAAACCTGAGAGAGTCTTGCTTTGGATTGTGGAGAGTGGAGAAGGGCCGGCCTTGCAGGGAGGTGTGGGCAAGTTTAAGGCTGACTGAACAGAGTATGAATGACTGAAGTGTGATATTCAGAAAGAGGACGTGCAAGAAGCAGTTGATGAGCTGGGACGCCAAGTTGGTTTGGAGTATGAGGCGTGCGGGAGACTATGTCTCAGCAGAACTGGGCTGATAAGCCACCAGACTGCTCATCAGCGCAATGAGCCACAAAACAACGATGTGTCAACTGCAGGCAGACGTGCAAGACTGCAGACGGTTTGAGACAGTATATTAATGTTCATAGAAGTGACCATCAAGCACATGCTGCTAGTGGCGCTCATGTCTGCACCATGTGCATCACCCTAAATTCTCGCTCTGAAACTGAAGACCCACTACTCAAAACAACAAGGTATTACAAAAAGGCCGACTGGGAAGCCATCAGGGAGCTCATCAGAGATGCTCCATAGCAAAATATCTTTTCTCTCCCAGCTGAACAGTGTGCAAATGAAACCACTGAATGGTTAAAAACTGCAATTGAGGCACATGTTCCTGCACGGAAATTCTATAGCAAACCCCACTCTCCTCAATGGTTCACCTCTGCTTGTGCAGCTGCTATTGCTCAAAGGCAGCATGCATTCCGCAGATTCAACCAACATAAGTCCAGTTTAAACCGACAGAAGTATATAGAAGCCAGAAATAATTGTAAGAGAGTAATAGCGACAGCTAAGACCGATTACACTGAAACCCCCAGGAAACATATTGAAGCACAGAAATTAGGAACCCATGATTTTTGGAAAATCTACAACAGTGTAGTAAATAATGGGCAGTCAACGATTCCCCCACTATCAAACAATCATGCCGTTGCTTGCATGGCAACCGACAAGGCAAATCTGCTTGCCCGTCGGTTTGCCTCAAACTCCACACTCCCTCCCAGACTTTCCTTTGCGGACAGGCGCCACACTAGACGATTTGAAAATCACCCCTTCTCAGGTGCATGGTATAATAAAAAACCTAGACATCTCAAAAGCATATGGACCAGATCTCATCCCGGCTGTGCTAATAAAAAAAAGCTCTGCTGAGGTTGCTCCAGTTCTCTCCAAATTTTACAATAAATGCCTTAACAAATCTTGCTTTCCCGACTGTTGGAAAACTGCTTCTGTGGTACCAGTCTTCAAGAATTCTGGTGAAAGAACTGACACACTAAATTATCACCCCATTAACCTCCTCCCACTTTTCATCAAAATATTTGAGTCTTTAGTTAATCAAGCCCTAGTCCAACATCTAACAGCTGCTAAACTCCTGACTGACAAACAATATGGATTCAGGCAAGCCCGTTCAACAGCAGATATCTTAACTGTAGTCTCTGAACGTATATACCGTTCACTGGACAAAACATATTGATATATCTATGGCTTTTGACAGAGTATGGCACGATGGTCTTCTAAGGAAAATTAGATCATATGGTATCACAGGAAGAATACACAATATAATTAAATTCTTCTTAAGTTAGAGAAAAATCCAAGTTGTCCTCGATGGTCGTACATCTAAACAATATGATATAAATGCAGGGGTACCCCAGGGGTCTATCCTTGGACCTTTATTGTTACTGATATTCATAAATGACCTCCCTGATAAAATTGTTTCGGAGATGGGTATATTTGCTGATGACACCACCCTCTATAACAGGCATGAGGGGAAAACAAATGAACACATATCTAAGGAAATGGCAGAATCACTAGAGGATGACCTCCAATCTGTTGTGGAATGGGGATAAAAATGGATGGTCACATTCAATGCTGCCAAGACAAAGCTTGTTTCCTTCAATAACTACAAGAAACCTTTTCTACCACCAACAGCAATGGCTAAGAACACATTGTCTGAAAGTACTTCCTTTAAACTCCTCAGCTTAACATTTACAGGGAACATGAACTGGAATATATACATTGAGAGCATTGCCAGGGCTGCTGCAAAGAAGGTGGGCTCTCTCTACCGTGCCAGAAAATTACTTACGCCTGAAAGTATCCTGTACTTCTATAAGGCCACCATTCGCCCATGTATGGAATATTGCTGTCACATTTGGGCTGGTGCATCTGCTGCTTGTCTTTCACTCCTGGACAAGGTTCAAAAGAGAGTCGCCAACCTGATCGGTCTTGAACTGTCATCTAAGCTTCAGCCTCTGTCCCATCAACGAAATGTTACATCCCTCTACCTGTTCTACAAATATGGTGGTTTCAATTTTCTAACGCTATATGGCAATATTCGAGAATGAATTTGCTGCCATAATATCTATCTACATGTATGGGTATGTGTTTCTCTATGTGTATGTGTGTATGCATACATGCGTGTATATGCATGTATGTGTATAAATATACATGTATGTATGTATATGTATGTATATTTATGTATATATATGTATGTGTATGTATACGTGAATGTATATATTTGTATGTATGTATGTATATATATATATATATATATATATATATATATATAATGTGCATATATGTGTGTTTTTACTCTTCAAAATTTTTTTTCGGAATTATTATTATTTATTTATGTATCCTTAATCATTTTATCTTTATATATATATATATATATATACATTTTTTATGTGTTTGTATATTTATTATTTTTTAGTACGGCTTTTGTGTTTCCAGAGGGTGGTTCTGAACCCATACCATTCCCTGATAAATATACATACACACACGCGCTCTTTGAAAACTCATCCTCCACATCACCACTTCTCAATCAACCTACCTGCCCACTCCTCCCTTCCTTCCTTAAACAGAATCTTTTAGCATCGCTTACAAAGGACTATTTTACATCAGGGATATTAGAGCAAAGAAACCGCCTGTTAACCAGCGTTAATTTTTTTTAATTTGAGTTGTGTTGTTTTTATCAGCCACAGAAGGCTGTACCAATACAATGAAATCTGTGGTGTGTCTTTGGAATATGTATGTATAGTTTTTGAATAAATAAATAGTGTAGTGTTTTATCATAGAACGGAAGACAGAGCAAAACCTCTTTACTAGGCTTTACCGAACTAATTTCACAGCAAATAATAAACGTAAGAGCAAATAGTAAAGAGCAGGTAGCAGCAGTAAACGCAAGAACTGTTAGTAACGAAATGTTGAAGAAGAAAAAAAAACTCAGCCCTTTAAAAACGAAAAAGAACGTGTGCAAAATCACTTGCCATAGAAACTTTTACTTTAACGGAAATATAGCAATCTCCCCCCCATTAGTAAGAGAGATTGCAAGGTGTAGATTTTTTTCTAAGTTGAAAGTTATCTTTGAAAGTGGCGATGTGTTTTATTTATAAGTCCAGTCGCTGGACTGGTTTACGGATTTGGCTAGACCGGCGTGGAAGCAGTTCAATATTTGAAGGACTGGCAGAATCCTCTATATTTTCTGCATTAGGTGTGTTGTCAACTGGATTTGTTTCAATCAAATGGGCGGGGTCTGCATTTGCAAGGTCAGGTCGAGTATTCTCAGCAGGACCCTGAGGTCCATCAGAGCGCGGAAAACAAGCCAAATGTCTTAGTGCCACTGAATACTCCCGGCCATTATTATGCAATATTCTCGCATGCATAGGATTGGCTTTGAGGAGTTCCACTACCTCGACGATCGGGTTGTACTTGCTCCTGTTGCCAAACCGTTTCAATAGTACCTCCCCAGGTTCGCAGAGCCAAACAGGTAAGGCAGTACCAGTAGAAGAGCGCCTTTCAAATTTGAACAATCGTTCGTGGGGAGTTGCATTCGTACTAGTGCATAGTAAGGAGCGAATAGAATTTAAAACATCAGGCAGAATGTCCTGCCAAGCACTAAGGAGTAGCTGTTTAGATTCCAGGGCCAATAATATTGAGTGCCAAATAACGCCATTATAGCGCTCGCACTGACTGTTTTCTCTTGGGTTGTATGCAGTAGTGTTACTGCATCCAAACCCAAGTCGTGTCAGGAAATTTCTGAACTCCTCCAACACGAACGATGTTCCTCTATCAGAATGGATGAAAGCAGGGAGTCCAAAAATAGAAAAAATATTTGTCAGGCATTTGATTGCGGTCTGCGAAGAACAATCACCTCAAGGGAACGCAAAGGGAAATCGACTGTACTCATCCACGATAGTAAATAGGTAATGACATCCTTTCGAAGATGCCAGGACAGGCACCTTGAAGTCTACAAAGAGGCGCTGAAAGGGAGCAGTAGCGCGGATCAGTGTATTGTTAGTAGGGCTGAAGAATTGAGGCTTTATTTTTGTGCACGTTGTACACTCGGATGTCACGCGCCGAACTTCATCAATTGAGTATGGCATATTTTGTGATCGTATAAAGTGCCAATAACGCTGTACACCAGAGTGTCTTAATGCACTGTGTATGGCCCTTAGCTCCTTCAAGAAGGAAGTAGCAGCACCACACACTCTCGATAAAGCATCGGCAACAATGTTTTCACTTCCGGGACGGTGTTTTATATTGTATGAGAATGGGAGAAGCTCCATTTTCCACCGAATGATTTTATCGTTTTTAATTTTTCCTCGGTTAGCTGGCTTATACATAAAAGATACGGCTTGCTGGTCTGTTACGATAGTGAAGTGCTTCCCAGCAAGGAGGTCCCTCCATTTTCAGACACATTCAACTATCGCGTAAGCCTCTTTTTCAACTATGTGTAGTCGTATTTCCGATGGGTTTAGTGAGCGGGAAAAGAAGGCTACAGGCCTGTCAGCCTGTAAAAGTGTGCCTCCGATAGCCTTTTCTGAGGCATCGGTTTTGATAGTAATTGGTAGTTCATTGTCGATAAACTTTACAGATGATTCGGCGACGTCCTTCTTAAGTTTCTCGAAAGAATTCACAACTATAGGCGGCATGGGAAATTTTATTTATTTTCAACCAGGGAACGAATTTTGTGTGAATACTTAGATATCCATTTCACATAGTAAGAAAACATACCAAGGCACCTTTTTAACGAATTTGAATGTGAAGGAGGAGGCATTTGCAAAAGGGGTTTCAACTGCTCAGGATCAGGTTGGATAGTTCCGTCACAAATTTGGTAGCCAAGCAAATTGATAGAGCGAAGCGAAAACTTTGATTTTACTCGGTTTATTTCGAGGTTGTATGTTGAGGCAGCCTTTAAGAAACGTTCCAAGTAAGTGTCATGCTCCTCTTGAGTTTTACCGCAAATGGTAATATCAATGTAAGAAAAAGTTCTGAATAACTTATTTTCAGAAATAAAGGAATTCATAAATCGTTGAAAGGCAGAAACCCCATTAGTAACATCCATGGGTATTCGTTTGAATTGATACAAACGATTTCCAGCTTGAAAAGCCATGTAGAGCCGATCTTCGGGACAAATTTCAATTTAGTAGTAAGTCTTAGACAAATCAATCGTACTAAAAATATGATACTGGGCGATTTGGTTTACGAGATCCTCAATCCGAGGCAAAGGGTACACGTCAAGTAGGGTGAAACGATTAATAGTTTGGGAAAAATCAACCACCAGTCGTTTCTTTCTATTAGGCGACGAAGTTACGACAATTTGAGCACACCACGGTGAATAGCTGGTTTCAATGATGTCGTCTTTAAGCAGTTGAAGTATTTCCTTTTCAATAAACCGAGCATCATCCGCACGGTAGTTTCAGGATTTTGTAGCAATGGGTCTGCAATCAGGAGTCAAGTCTCAGAACAATTTTACAGGGGCACAACTGATCTTGGTTAGCGCGCAGATTTTTAAGGCATCCTGAGATCCACCAAAAGAAATAGTAATGCCCCAGTGTAGTTTCAAAAACGGCACCCCGAGTATAATGTCCATACAGGAGTCAGGAAGCACAGTAAGGTCAATTCCTTTATATTCGCAACCATTGAAGAAAATGTTCTCGGTGCAATAGACAGACAGTTTAAGGGAAACGGCAGATGATGTCATAGAAATTACGGAGTTCCGTTTTAAAGTGGGCAGTCTCATTGTTTTGACAATGCGGGCACTGATAAAATTATCAGAACTGCCGGTGTCTATAAGGCCAGTTAACCTTTTTCCTTTTAACTCCACAGTTTCGGTGATAAAATGCCCGAGTTTACTACATCATCAACATGCCTTATCGCGGGCAGGGCAAAGGTGGCGGTCATCCTTAAGGTGACGTCGCCCTCCACAGTTGTAGCACTTGCCACGAACAGGAAGGGCAGCAGAGAACTGTACAGAGTCACACTCCATTCGAGAATCAGTTGGAATAGAATTTTTAGAAATACAAGTGGCCTCCTTGGCAGAATCGGTCAGCACATTTTTAGTTCTGTAGAAGTAATAGCGACTGCTCCAATCTGGGAGGCATACGATTTTGCGTGAAAGTGAGGTTGTTCTAAAGCCCTAACACATTGAGTAGCTTGTGTGAGAGTTAGAGTGTCTGTTTCAAGGAGCCTAGCATGTATCAATGCATCACGGACAGATTCATCCCTGTAAATGGTGGCCGTTACGTCTTTAAAACAACTGTCAGCGGCAAGTCGATTCAAGGCCTGAAGATATTGGTTGACAGACTCGCTTTCTTGTTGCAAACGCGTGGAAAGCAGATGTCTAGCGTGAATAACGTTTGGAGACTTGTGGTAAACGCCTTTCAATAATTCCACGGCATGTTTAAAACCAGAGCAACCTTCGATAATGTCAGCAACAGAGGGACCGATGTTTAAATAGAGAACTTCTAGCTTATCAGGGTTTAACGAAGCAATAGTTGATAAGTAGTAATTAAAGTTGTGGAACCATAATTTCCAAAGCTTGCTGGCCTAAGGGTCTGCCGAGGAAACATCAAATTTATCCAGGTGAATTATCTTCTCCATGAGGAAAATAAAAAATCAGTTCGGTAAATTGTAGTGCTTTATCATAGAACGGAAGACAGAGCAAAACCTCTTTACTAGGCATTACCGAACTAATTTCACAGCCAATAATAAATGTAAGAGCAAATAGTAAACGTAAGAGCAAATAGTAAACGTAAGAGAAAATAGTAAAGAGCAGGTAGCAGCAGTAAACGCAAGAACTGTTAGTAATGAAATATTGAAGAAGAAAAAAAACTCAGCCCTTTTAAAAAGGAAAAGGAACGTGTGCAAAATCACTTGCCATAGAAACTTTTACTTTAACGGAAATATAACAATCCTCCCCACTAGTAAGAGAGATTGCAAGGTGTAGATTTTTTTTTTTTTTTCAAAGTACAAAGTTATCTTTGAAAGTAGCGACGTGTTTTATTTATAAGTCCAGTCGCTGGACTGGTTTACGGATTCAGCCCTTTTAAAAAGGAAAAGGAACGTGTGCAACATCACGTGCCATAGAAACTTTTACTTTAATGGAAATATAACAATATATATAATTGGTTGTGTTGGTTTTTATCAGCCACAAAATATATACTAGCAGGACCCATTAACCGGCGTTGCCCTGTGATTGCATGCACCCCCCCCCCATCCCCACATAAAAATTTAAAATACGGTTTTTGTTGTTTGCCAATCCCCAACCTCCTCATCGTAAAAAATGGCTTTCGGAATAGACACCCCATTTTGTGCCTGGGTCTGGAGTTGTCACAAAATTTGCTGGAAGGTTCAGGGTATTTTTCAGGGCAAGGTATTTTAGTTGGAAGACTGGAGTTATGGTGACAGAAAACTATCTGTAAACCTACAGTATTTTGGTCAAGAGAGGAAAAACTGTGCCTCTTATATACAAGATATGCACCTTATAAAAATATTTGCACATTCATACACCTAGTGATATTAGTAAGATAGCACGAGGATATAAGTGCGACGAGTTCATCAGGACACATTTCATTAAAATATTTGTAAAACAGGCACAGAGATGCAACATTGTGGCAATGGAACAAGGGCTGGAGCTTAGTTGATAGTGAGACAGATTAGATTGACAACTCTTTTTGGACCCTATCACGTGACAACAATACTCCATGCATGGGTGAATGGTGGCCTTGTAGAGGTACAGGATACTCTTAGGTGTGAATAGTCTTCTAGCTCGATAGAGGGAACCCACCTTCTTTGCAGCAGTCTTTGCAATGTCCTCTATGTATTTGTTCCAGTTTATATTGTGTGCAAGGAGTTTGAAGGTAGAATTCTCAGGTAGGGTGTTATTTGTCAGTGATATAGGCTGTTGGAGAGGCGTCTTGTAATTGTTACAGGAGAGCAGCTCACTTTTACTAGCATTAAATGTTATCATCCATTTGTGACCCCATTCCAAATTTTCTAACGATTCTGCCATCGTCTTAGATTTATGTACATCCGTTCTTCCCTCATGCATGTTATAGAGCATTGTATCATCAACAAATATACCCATCTCGGACACAATATTATCAGGGTGGTCGTTTATGAATATCAGGAATAATAATGAGGCAATCCCGCATTAATGTTATGCTGCTTGGATGTATGGCCGACAATGACAACCTGTATGCTTCTATTGTCTAAGATGGATCTAATTATATTTTGTATATGTCCAGTTACAACGTATGATTTAATTTTCATTAGCAGCCCATTGTCAAAGGTCTTGTATATATTCAAGGGCTACAGCTATCCACCTTATCCAGTACATGGTAAATGCGTTCAGGGATGAATGTAAAAAAATATCTGCAGTAGAACCAGACTGTTTATCAGAAAGAAGATTTGCTTTTATGAGGTGGTGAACTAGTGCTTGATTAATTAAGGTCTCAAAGATTTTAGCAAAGAGGGGGAAGAGACTAATGGAGACAATAATTGAGAGGGTCTGTTCTTTCAATAGAATTCCTGTACACTGGTACCACAGAGGCCATCTTCCAGCTATTAGGGAAGCAAGATCCAGCAAATTGTAGAGCTTGGAAAGTATAGGGGCTAGCTCAGCTGAACATTTCTTAATTAGTATAGCATGGATGAGATCAGGCCTGTGAGGTGTCTAAGTTTTTTATGGTATTGCGGACATAAGAAGGGATGATCATCTAATGTGACTTCAGTCCGCATAGGGAAATTTGGGAGGGAGTTGTTTGTTGGCTCGAAGGTGGAGTTGGAGGCGAATTGCCAGGCAAGCAGTTCCACCTTCTTCATTGTCGTGCATGCAACCTTCTGGGTGTTGCTCAGTGAAGGAATTACTGATTGCCCTTTATTCACTACAGTTATAGATTTTTCAGAAATCACAAGTTCTTATCTTTTGCGATTCAATGTGTTCCCTGATTATTTCAGCATAGTTTCTTTTGGTTGTCGCTATTTCTCTTTTACAATGATTTCTAGTATCTATGAATTTTTGCCTATTTGTATTTGACTTATGACATAAACCGACGGAATGCATGCTGTCTTTGTGTAATGGCAGCTGCAGAATCTGTAGTGAACCATGGGGGTAAGTGGGGCTTGCTATAATGCTTCCATATGCCAACATGTGATTCAATGCCTGCTTTGCACCATTCAGTTTTCTCATTGACACACTTCTGCAGGAAGCGAGAAGATATCAGTCCATAGGGCATCTTGGATGTGTTCTCTAATGGTTTCCCAGTCAGCCTTGTTGTATTACCTTGTTGTTTTGAGCAATGGTTCCTCACCTTGATGATACCACTAGGTGGTCTGCGTTTTCAAGTGAACTGTCAGCATTAGTCACACAATCCTCAGGTACTATGGTAAGGAATTAGTCTAGAAGTAAAGCCTGCTGAGGTTACGATCTGGTAGGCGAGTTGGAAACATTACTGCCTGTGTGAGGGAATGGGCTATAGGGAAGCTATAAGTAGAGCGTCCAGCTGCATCTGTGTAACCTGAGAAACGAAGCCAAATTTTATGGTGGACATTAAAGTCACCAAACACATGTATTTGGGCATTACTATCCAAGGAGAGTGCTGCATCTATACTATCAGAAACATGATCGATTAGGGTACAACTTGGGCACTTGAGGAAAAACGGTAGAGAAAATATAAGTAACTAACGCAGTGATGAAATGTTAGTCAGCCTAGTCATCCGATTCAAGATTTTTCTCTCTAGTTTAAGGGAGGGTGCTACGGATATAGACTCCAAGCCCGTGCATTTATCTATCCGAGGCCTTACAACAAAGGGGGAGATATTCTGTCATGTTAAAGTAGTTAGAAGGGATTGAAGAGTGTAAGTTTGTTTCACTTAATGCTAAGATATCTGATGAGTTTACTAAAAGGTAAGCCTCTACATCATCTATATTACCCCTAAACCCACGGATATTTGTGAAAGTGAGCCTCAATGGTGGAGCCAAATTGGTATTGTTTGGGTGGTTGTCTGGTTTTATCGTGATATTTGTTTGGGTTGTCTTTTCATTATGTTTTTGTTTGATGTCAGGTTAGGGGAAGAGTGTTGAGCAAAGTTGGCCGGTTTTGACACCAAGTATACACACAGTGGTCCATTAGCCGAGTTCTGTCTAGAAGTTGTGGTCTTGTGAAAGCTCACCAGAGATAGCAGCAGGATCCCTTTCTATGCGTGACATGGCACTACAACTATCCTGATATTATACAACTGATAACAGAGCAGTCGGTCTAAGCATTACTAAAGAGTTAGGGCACCTGTACTGTCAGTCAGAAACAGTAGCCAGACAAACTGTCAGTCAGTTACCCTCAACCTCTCAGACAAGTTTGCCCCAAATACATCATGTGAGCACAAGTGGCATGCAATCAAACCCAATTTTCTCAGTTTCTGAGAAAAAGAGTGAAATTTAAAATAGGGAATAGGGGAACAGCGTTCAATGTCCTAGTCAGAAAACAAGGCCAAGCACAAGGTGGCTCTGGTGAGTCCCTGGTTGTATCTCTGGTCTGGCTAATAGACAAAGAAAAAGTGTGAAATCTGGTGATAGGCAGAGTCTATCTACCCCTTAAGCAAGTTAGATTTGCAAACCAGGAATTTGTCGACCATGACTGAGGAAGCGTCCCTTCGCCAGTTTTATTATCAGTTTTCTTTCTCTTAGATGGATGATCTGACAAGATCTATGGGTCCAGCACACCAAAAGAGGTAACCATGCGCTTGGTTTTTATACCAAGTATTCCCCCCCCCCCCGTATGAATGAAGATATTGAGTATCTTACTTTAAAGTTTTTCTCTATTCTACATAAATAAGCGTAGGATTAGAGATGCATCCCCCTTTTACATTTACAAGAAATTATATCTTTCAAGTACTGAGAGAATCAATCTGCTCTAGCAAGTTGTTTTGAAATAAATGAATAGGATATTAACAATAATTACTTAAATATATAAGGGAATATAAAGCAAAGAAAACAAAAGAAATGGTGGGACTAGATCTACATAAAGATACACACAGATAGATAGATGCACTTAACTTGGTGTTCTTCGAGTGACCCATGTTGGTCTAGCTAAAAGACCAGTGTCTTCATGTGGAATGAATTGAGGTGCAAAGATTAGCGTTTATTTGAGAGCAGTAAGTAGGAGGAAGGATCTGCCTTAAGAACCAAATGTGTGCTTTGATTTTAATACTTCCTTCTTTTATTTAATTGAAACGGTAAAATTTTCGATTTCTGTATTAATTTAAAACATACAAACTCATTTACCAAATGTGATGAATGCTAGAAAAAAAGATGCGTATTTCCAATTTTTCTAGTGTGCCTATACATATATTGCTAACTATTACTAATATATTACAAACAAGAAAAATCTGGGAAAATAGAGCTTCGAACGTGTAGATAGCACAGAATATAGAAATGGAATAAAATAATAAAATAAATTAATTTTTTAGTAATATCTATTTTAAAGGCAGATTAAGGAATGGTTACATTTTTAAAGAGATTTAAAGCTTTTTTTTTTTTTTTTTTTTTTTTAATGCAAATCCCCCTTACAAAATTTGATTACCATATTTTATTGCATAACAGGGGAATTAGACTCGCCAGTTAAAATCAATTCAGATAAGAATGGGAGTTTGGAAATGTGGTTAGAAATACATGATAAATACATCTAAAAATATGAACAAATGTTATGGAATAAGCTAAGATAACAAAAGGATAAAAAATTTAGAATTAAATTTTATTATGCTATCTGTTCAAAAGGGACTACAATATTTTGGGATAGGGAAACCTCTTTAGGCCATGGTATTTTGAAGCCAAACGCTTCTTATCAGAAGAGGGGAGTAAAAACACATATTATACAGAGAAGAAATTTTTTAAAAGATAATATTGCCTTTATGGAAAGAGGATCAAAGAAAAACAGGAAGCTGTACTGAGACTGAAGCTGATTCTAGGACTGCCAGCAACTACTGTAAAAGAGGAAAGAATGCGAGAGAGTTGTATGCTCAGTTCGTTAAGTCCAAAGTAGCTGAGCAGTGGCTTGGTTCCCACCAGTTTTGGCAAATAGCAAACAGGATCTTGAATAGAATGTATCATCAATGGATCTGAGGTAATCTCATCAGCATCAGACAAAGCCAAACTCTTTGCCAAGAACTTTGCAACTAGTTATACCATATGCGACCAAGGCCGTCAATCCCCAGTATTTCCTCTTGTATCGGAAAACACGCTATGCGACATAATAATATCTGTGTGATGTTGCCAAGCTAATCAAAAACCATGATTCCAGTGAAGCAATTGGCCCTGACGTCATTCCAATTATAGCGCTGAAAAAGCTTCCACCAGAATAAGTTTGCATATTTACAAAGCTGTTTAAGTGTTGTCTTTAGGAGAATTACTTTCCAACACCCCAGAAAATCTCATCAGTATGTCCTGTATTTAAGAATTCAGGTGATCAGGCATCTTCCTCTCACTACAGACCAATAAATCTTCTGTGCTCATGAGTAAGTTGCCGAAATCAATGTTAAATAGAGAAGTAGTAAATCACCTCAACAAAAATAACCTTAGTGACATGCAATATGCTTTCCATTCAGCTAGATCTACAGCAGATGAGCTAATGGTTATATCTCATAGGTTTAGCGAATCTCTCGATGGAGCCTTCTTTTCTAGGAGAATTGCTCTTGACATATCAAATACCTTTTATAGGGTATGGTATAAAGGCCTACTTCACAAGATCTCCAGCTATGGTATAGCTGGAAAGTTTTCTCAATTATTAAATCATTTCTCTCTGACAGATTTATAAGAGTAGTAGTAGATCAGAAGCTAAGTATTAATTCCGGAGTTCCTCAGAGGCCCATCCTGGGCCCAACTCTCTTCCTGATATACATCAATGATCTTTCAGATCATTCGTAGACATTTATGCTGATGACACGACCATCTATGGCAACACATCAAAGGCCGTAAATGTCCAAGTTCTCTCTGATTCTCTCTCCTCTGATCTGGAGCATGTGGTGCAATGGGGAAAGAAGTGGCTGGTTAATTTTAATGCATCTAAAACCAAGCTTCTATCTTTACATCATTAATGCTCTGATCCCCTATCTGGCATTAATTGAAATTAATGGCTCTCGTCTTGGGGAGGCTCCATGTTTTGACAAGCTTCTGGGCTTGACCTTTACTCCTGATCTTAAATGGAACACTTACATTAAATCCGTTGCCAAGGTCGCTGGAAAAATGGTAGATATCTCACTGCTGATGCAATTCTCTATCTATATAAGAGTCAGATTCATCCAACGATGGAGTACTGTTGCCACATCTGGACAGGAGCTGCTAGAAAGACTTTATCCTGCCTTGACAGAATTCAAAATAGACTTTCTCTGCAACCTCTTTCTCACAGAAGAGATACTGCGAGCCTGTCTCTACTTTATCGCTATTTTCATGGCAAATGCTCGTCTGGGCTCTAATCTATAGTCCCCCCTCACCAAACTTTCACGAAAAACACTCGTCTAGTTGAAAACACTATCAATAATTTCCCCCACTCTTTATCTGTGCCTAAACCTAAATATGGATTCCATGAACAAAGCTTCTTTTTTAGAACTGCATTCCTGTGGAACTCTCTTCTATTTGCCCGCTTTCTAGCTGACTACAATTTGGTCATATTCAAGTCCAACATAAACAAATTCTTAATGAGCCATTCCCCTTAAGTAATCCAATGTTACAAATTTCCACTACTAACGATTACTACAATATTGTCCTATTGACTTCTGTACACTCATTAACCCTTATCCTCGAGTGGTCTCCAGGCTTTGATAAGTGGTGACTCTTATATAAAAAAAAGGAAGGAAAAGCTATAAAGGGCTATAGTTCCATGGGTTGCTTTTTATTGATTTATGCCTGCTTTTTTTGGGGGGGGGGTAAGATTGTAATTCCTGATCGATTCTGGTCTAATCCAATTGCCAAATTCTAGTAGATTCAGGAACTAGATAACTATTTTTGTTTTGGTTGTGACGTCACACAGGATCAATGAAAATTCTGTCTTTGAGTAGGATCACTGTGAATTACATTGAAGTATTACAGTACAATACAAAATAGGCAAAACCATACAAAAACTGCTAAATTGTGCAAACCATTGCTTAGGAAGCAATTAAGTTATTGCTTATTCACTAAACCTGTTTTCCTGCTCTTATTTACTTATACTGCTTCCCTCTTTTTGGAAATCATAATTTATCATTCTCTGACTAAATGTAATGTTTAAATATAAGGCTTATACTGGCCACATGTATATTGTTATTGATGTATGTTACTAAACTGACACAAATGTTATTTTTAAATGTTTGTTTTGAAGTTATAATACTTTGCCTTCAAGACATCTGCCTGTCTGTTTTGCATGATAAACATTAATAATCTTTATACTCCTAAATTCTCCCCAAATCTAAACTGCAGAATCACCTATTAAGCCACATAATTGAATCCTCCTCCCGCAAAAAAAAGAGAACGAAAAGCATAAAAATGTTTGGTGCTTATGTTTTTGTAAACTGCATTAAAAACTATGTGAGACAAAAAAAAAAAAAAAGGTCCCCCAATTTGTTGTACTTTTCTTTAATTGTAAGTCATTAAAAAATGTCAGTCCATAATTTTTTCCACCCAAAAAGTGCTTTAATGTACTTTTTGAAAATTTGAAAATTCTATGTTCCAGAGAAAAAAACCCAATTAAATTACCCGTCTCTTCCCAAAGTGCTTTCCTTTTCTTGTTTTATTTCCTTTTCAGCTAATTTTAAATTTTCCACGGAAGATTGGTATGCCATGTGAGAAGGCAGTTTGTTAGGTGAAGCAAGCAATCGATTATGCTGCCGCACGCGTAGCGTAAACGGAAGCTGTAAAATGGCGGAAAATAGTTTGTGGGTTCAGGGGTTAATACCATGCAAACGGTAAATTTACCCCCGGTTTGATTATCAGATTCGTTGTCAGCGACCTCGATTACCCCTAAAAAACCAAATTAGAGTGGTCGGTGTTCTGTTGTAACGTATCTGAATTATTTACCGTTATAAGGCAGTTAACCAAAATATTTCTGTGATTTATTTACATCAAGTAATCGTAATTTTAATGGGCTGTCTAACTGTTTTACACTTTCACCTAACAATTTAATGAAAAAACATACCATACAAATTTAATTCAAGTTGGAAATCCCATCTAAAATGTAACATGGTACTTACGCTGCACAAGCACAAAAGTAAAATCCCAATTCTCGTCGAGTGGTTCCAATATGGGATCGGTTTGCTATAACGCTGTAACTAAAAACTAGCACCCCTTTCAAATATCGAAATATTGACTTTTTTCTGGTATATAAGTGTCCAATCAATAATAATCCACTATTCTGTTCGGTTTCTTGCAAGTTTGACAAAATTGCAAAAAAAAAAAAAACAAAAAAAAAATTATAGACGAGGTGATGCTCGTTAAGGTATACTCCAAAAATGTATCTAATTCAGTAAAAAAGTAACTTATCTTGCCTTCAATATCATTTGTTTTTTGTTTATTTATTGTTTCACCCATTTTTTTTTTTTTTGCATTATTATTATCGAAGATTACCCAAAAGAAACGCGAAGGTATTGTGTAATTATTAAAAGAAACTATCTTATTTATTCAAGAAATATATTTTTATATTTGAAAATTAACATTTTATTAAAACTAAAGTATACTTGAAACCACAATAATAATTACTTAGTTATTTAACTTCATAATTAGCATATTCATTACAAGCACAGACTACTTAAAATTAAATTAATTTTCAATTCATGAAAAATATTTTGACAGTCTTTAAAATAGTTTAAAAAGCATACACTTACATTTTTATCTTAGAAAATTTATACTGTCTATTGTGTGTCTTGTCAGTAGCTGAGAAACATGAAAACTAAATTGTCAAACGATATGAAAGATACCAATTAGCAATAAATAATTTCTATCAATAGTTTAGGATTTATAACCTTATATTTATTGTTCAATACAGACAC